>NW_016107351.1:3900692-3934256 GCF_001604975.1 Cebus imitator | reverse complement strand
TGTGTGTGTGTGTGCGCATGTCTGCCTGTGTGCGTGTGTGTGTGTGTGTGTGTGCATGTCGGCCTGTGTGTGTGTGTGTGTATACATGCCCCCACATGCATCTGGTGGACCTGGGAAGGATTTCCATGGAGGAAGGAACACGAAGTCAGATGCACCACCCACTCTGCAGCTACCTGTGACGTGGGGTTTTGCCCACTGCAGGAAGTTTTCATGCCCCAGGGAGCCCATTTCTCAAAGAAGCTCTTTGGAGTGTATGTTTGCAGACTCCTTTCTAATGTGAATAATCATTTTCTAATTCCCGTTTAGAAAATTAATCTTCTAGTTTCTTAGAGTGTAGCACAGAGTTTTGGAAATAGGGTCGGTGGCTAATGCCTGTCTTAGCACTTGCAAACAGGCTCGAGGAATTGGTTATGGTTTTTCTACGCAATGGAATGATATTCAATCATGAAGAATGAGGTTAACAGCAACCTAAATGTATGTTCCTGAAAATACTGTCTAGCAAAAACAACAGGTTACAAAGCAAAAAATATATGCATATATATGATGGAAGATCACACACATGACGCGCACTGAGGTGTAGGCTGCGGTTATTTCTGACAGATTGTTACTTGTTTTTCTTGTCGGTATTTTCTACAAAAACATCTATCGCTTGTGTAATAATAAAAAGATACTGGCCTGAGTTTAATTGAAAAAGAAAGATATTGATCTTGCAGAAGGTGCCCAGACCCTCCTGACCCCAGGGGAAGGAAGTTGATGGGATCAGAATGAAAGAGGATGGAAATCAAAAGGTGCTGGTGGCCACTGGGCTGCATGAGGGAGGGCTGGCTGCGAAAGGGGCCGTGCCCTCGGGGCAGTCTTGCTTACACCTGCTGGTGTCTGTGGAAGAACCAAACCCCCCACCTCCTTCTCTTGGCTCCTCCCTCACACCGCGTCTCATGCCCATGCTCTCCGTTACTTTCCACGGACGCTATCCTGAGCCCTGTACTTAGGGGGCTGGGTGGATTCCCCTGCAGCCTTGCTCTGAGGACGCTGTTTCAGCAGGGTGGGCGGGCCACCACCCGGTCAGGGCAGGAAGCACAGCTCTGGTTATTCTTAATCAATCATCAATCCCTCTGATGGTGGCCCCGGGGGCTCAGTTCCTGAAGATCAGGCAGGTGAAGCAGAGCCAGTAAAATTCTTGCCTATGTGGTGGGGAAGGGGAGAGGTGGGGGCGGGGGACTGCAACCCTGTGGTCAGCCATGCCCTGCTGTCATAGCTATTACTGGGGTGAAGGGGTCAGTTTCATCCTGCCTTTCAATCCCTATGTTTTTCTTTTCCACCCATCCCAGCTCCCCAAAACAGAATCAGATAAGAAACCCTAAAAAGGCCCACAAAATAATCTGAAAAAAACAAGACGACACAGAGCAGTCCCAGGCGGCTTGCCATTTGGTTTCAGAGACACAGGCTTCCGCCTCCATTTCCCAAGCATGGGCAGAGCCCCGTCCCCTTGTCCACCTGCTCTGGACAGACGGACATGAAATGGGCTTGGCCGCCCCCCTCCAGTGAGCCCCTGAGCACGGGAGAAAGCCTTTGGAGGAGTCACTGTCAGACCTTTCTGCCTCTCCCCTGGCCCTGTGTCCTCCTCCTGTGCAGACTGTGTGGGCTGGGGTGGGGGGGACGAGCCGCACAGCTCTGAGCTGAACAAACTCCCGAAAGGGCAGGGAGCCTCCACTGGGCCATTTTTCAGACTTTAATTCCATTGAATGAAACTTAAAAAGGCCTTGCTGTTTGTTCAGCCCGAATTCCCTCTCTGCCGTGGGCAGCCAGCCTCTCTCCAAGGAGAGAAGAACGACCAGCAGAGAGTGCACAGCCTGGCTGACCGTCCAGGGCTGACCTGACGTAGCCGCCAGCGTCCAGCCCTGGGCAGTGGCTGTGCAGGCCAGTGGCTGGAGGCTGCCCAGACTCTGCCGTCACTGGTCGCCCTGCTGGAGCTCAGCTAAGGTCAAGTTTCATAAAAGCGGCAGCATCCACACTCTGACTTCATGTCCAGCAGGTGAAAGCCAGAAAGCACAGACCGAATCTAGCCGATAGGGCCCCATGCTCTTCAGAAATATCCTGAAACGAGGCCTGCAGACGGCTGCTGCAGCCAGATAACCCACGTCTGAGCTTCAGCTCTGCCCGTCCCCAGCTGGGTGGCCGTGACCTCCCTGAGCCCTGCTAAGAGCACCCGTGCACGTAAATGGCAGAAAGTAAACCAGACAGGGCTGTGAGACATTTCCCCGACCCAGGGCACTCAGCAGCGCTAGCCGACAACACGCCAGGCCAGGGCGGCTCACACATCCATGCAGAATGCCATCCACGGCCCGCACGCGGGTGACTCTCCTGAAATTCGGCTGATCAAATGGATCAGTGCAGCAGAGCCTGCTGCCAGCCCACCCTGGCACACCTGCCCTTGGGAGCGCCCCTCCCCTCCCTGCTTTGTTCCTGGGGCTCCCTTCTCTTACTGTTTCCAACTCAGGCTAAAATGATTCTGCCGCAGCCTCCGGGCCTGGGAGAGGATGAGGATGGGGTCTTCCTCGGCGGCCATCCGAAGGCCACTTCCTCCCTTCCCTTCCATGCTGCTGAGTCAGCAGAAGGACATGAGAGGGTCCAGGCCAGAAGGAAGGTGTCAGAAGGTCCAGGGCGCCCTCCCTGCCTCCTTCTCTCGGCCACCCAGATGCCAACAGCCCCACCGACCTCCTCAGCCTCCCATGGCGGTGACCTCCTGCACCCCGGCTCCATGGACTCCCGAGAGCGCTCTGCCATGGCTGGTCCTCAGACCCACCAGCCTGGGTGTTGGGCCTCTGTCAGGAGGGCTATGAGAGGCTGGGGGAAAAGGAAACCCCTCTCCTGGTTTGGGGCCTGACAGCCACGAGTCTTGGAGAGCCGGGGAGAGTCTGGCCCCAGGCCCTCTGAGGGAGTTTTCTTTGATATTTATTAACCCACTTTCTCTCTTGGCACTTGGAGCAAGGAGGGAACCTCAGCCAAGGCTATTAATAGGCCAAGGCCATCCCTAGGGAGAAGAATGAGCTCATACCTACAGCACAGGTGCCAAGTATAATAAAGGCCTCCAGCTCGGGCCTAAATATAGGCTGTGGCCACCTCGGGGCGCAGAAGGAGGGCCTTGTGTGAGCCGTGCGCATTGGCTCGGTTGCCATCCAGCTGGCCTCTTGGGCAAAGCTTTTTGACACCTGTGCCCAGGACGAGCTCCACCGGGAGAGGATGTGTCGGTCACACAGTGCTGTTCCGCCCTAGGTCAGCCCCGGTGGGAGCCGCCCAGGAGGCGGGGGAGGCCAAATGACATGCAATATAAATGACTCCTGTAAACAGAGAGTTTAATAAAAAGGCAGTGAGGGGATTTATGGGCAACCCAAGGATAATTACAATTATTTATCTACTTACCTCCCTCGCTGGCTGATCAGTCTATTAATTATCTATTACATACTCGCTGATTTGCATTTCAGTGGGGGGACTGGGGAAGGGCAGGTGAAAAACACAGAAGGGTCGGGAAACCCTGTAGTGGGGACCCTCCTCTCTGCAGACCAAAGCTCCCCCTGCAGACGTCCTCATGTGTCGCCCCCCCCATGGCCATGGGCCACCCCCAGGCCTGAGAGAAGCACCCATCTGAGAACCAGCTTGAGGGGAGCAGAAAGCATTGCGTGAAGAGGCTCGTACCTGTGTGCAGAGGGATGGCTGTAGGAGCAGGTTCCCAGCGGGAGGGGCTGCACACCAGCTCCGGGAAAATGGTGGCAGAATTTCCTCTGGCTGCTGTGACTTCACACTGCATTGTAAAAAGAAAACAAGAGAACAAAACCATTTTCAACCTCTGAATACCTGGAGCGCATCAGACACACACTCTCTTGACTTAAAATATTACAGCACAGAGGGTCACGGGACTATGTCTTTTGCACGATGCAAACAGGAACGCGTCAGGCTGGGAGAAGCGGTAAGAAGGTGGCCCTGCTCACCACCTCATGGGTAGAAGGTGCCCTGAGTGCCACAGACCCGGAAATTGCAGGTGAGACTCACAGTATCCAAACCGAAGCTGGGGTCAGAGGGGAGAGTGCCAGCGGGTGACGGGGTCAGGCCGGAGGTTGGACAGATGGGGGGATGGCCCCGTTGCCTATCCCCAAGACGGGCCCTGGGTCTCTCTCAAGCCAGCAGAGCCTCCTTGGGGATAAATCAGCAGCGCCAGCCTCATTACCAGGCCCAGTTCCCGAGCCCTGGGCTGCACCCTAGAGGACGTGTAGCGGCCGCTGTAGGCTGAGCAGCCCCCAGGGTGTGCACTTGAGGCCCAGCTACGCCCTTGATGGGAAGCAAGGCTGTTTTCTCACCAGACCCCGTCGGTGTCACCACGAGGGACTGTGGATTCTCCTTCTTCATCTTAGGCTCCCCTGGGATTGACAGTGTGAATGCCTCTGGCCACCAGGCTACCCTGCTAGATGCTGGGTGGGGGCAATGTCAAGGCGGCACCTGGCTTCTGCCTCTTAGCGGCTCAGTCTGCTGATCTGTGTCGGCTGTGAGCAGGGACTGAGTCTGTCGTAGTGTTTCAGTTCCCTCAAAGGCTGAATGTGTTGGTATTTGAAGGTGGGGTCTTTGGGAGGTAATAAAGTCATGAGGGTGGGGCTCTCCCAGTGGGATGAGTGCCCTCATGAGAGCCTCTCTCTCTCTCTCTCTCCCAGGTAAGAATACACCAGATGTGTTGGCACCTGCATCTTGGACTTTCCAGTCTCCACAACTATAACAAGTAAATGTTTGTTGGGCCAGGTGTGGTGGCTCACGCCTGTAATCCCAGCACTTTGAGAAGCTGAAGTGGGAGATCACTTTGCCCAGGAGTTTGAGTCTAGCCTGGCCAGCATGGTGAAACTCCATCTCTACTAAAAATACAAAAGTGAGCTGGGCGTGATGGTGGGTGTCTATGATCCCAGCTACTAGGCAGGCTGAGACAAGAGAATCGCTTGAACCCGGGAGGCGGAGATTGCAGTGAGCTGAGATTACACCACTGCACCCCAGCCTGGGCAACTGAGCAAGACTCTGTCTCAAAAAAAAAAAAAAAAAAGAAAAAGTAAATGTTTGTTGTTTAAGCCACCCATATCTTGTTCTAGCAGCCCCAGTCCGCTGAGACAGAGCCTCATGTGGCTTGTGCTCCTCAAAACAGCTGACAGTGGGTTTTGCACAGGTAGGAGGAAGGCAGACCGGGCGGGAAAGGGCATCGCATGATGAGGGGCTCCACTGAAACTTGGACTCTTCCTCCCTCCGCCTCTTCTGAGCCTTCCTCACCCACCCCGTGGCTCTGGTCCCACGGGCACTGCCCCATCCACTACATGCCCTCTACCCCACCCTCCCACTTCTCACACCTGCTCCTTGCTCCCCCTGCCCCACCCACGGGGCCTTCTGGTTGGGTTTGACCTCAGGGTCCTCACACATGTCGTCCCCTCTTCCAGGCGTTGGACAACATCTGCTTGTTCAGGCCTCCTCCCCCCACCAGAGAAGCCCGAAACCATTGTATGGGAGGAAGCCCCCGCCCCACCACCTGCCACTTCTGCTCCTGGCCTGTCGCACCATAACACGTGTTGGCTCTGTGTCCCTGCCCAAATCTCATCTCAGAGTGTAATCCCCACATGTGGAGGGAGGGACCTGGTGGAGGGGTGACTGGATCATGGGGGCGGTTTCCCCAATGCTGTTCTTGTGATGGTGCATGAGTTCTCGTGAGATCTGATGGTTGGAATGTGTTTGGCAAGCTCCCCCCGCTTTCCGTCTCCTGCTCCACGTAGGACGTGCATTCCTTCCCCTTCGCCTTCCACCATGATTGTAAGGTTCCTGAGGCCTCCCAGACACCAGGAACTGTGAGTCCATTAAAGCTCTTTCCTTTATAGATTACCCAGGCTCAGGTAGTTCTTTACACACCACAGTCATAAGGCAGAGTCGTCATGTACTTCATTTGTGCACGACGCCCCAAAACGGAAGCTTCCTGAGTACATGTGGAGTGGCTGCGTGCTTCCATGCTGGAGTAGGGCCTGGCATGCCGCAGGTGCTCAGGGAGTGAGGAGTGAATGTGTGAATGCACGGCTACCCCGGATGCTGTCTTCCAACTCCTATTTGCACCCCCTGCCTTCAGCATGTCCTCCTCAGCATGGATTCCCCACGCTGTCCCTAGAGTAGATTTTTAAAGCACGAAGGTTGTTTAAAATCCCTTGAAAGACCCTCAAGTCTGGGGGTTACGTCCAGATTCCTGAGCCTGAGGGTCTGGGCCCTTCACAGTCAGTTTCACCTCCTTCCCAGTGTCCTCTCCCATGATTGGTGCAAACCTCAGCCTGGCCGTCCCGCCCAGACCAGGGTGAGACCTTCCATATGTCCCCAGCGCAATCTGTCACCAAGCTCGAGGTTCCTGTAGGCTATTTTCTGCACTCCTCCCAGCAGAGGCTCCCATGGGTACCCCCAGTCCCGTCTCTTTTTTCTCTCCTACCTCACCCCCAGCCCCGCCCTGCTTCCCGGACAGCCAGCAGCGGCTGTCTCTTTCCCCACTGCCGAGGGTCCTGTCCTGTCGGGGAGGTGGAGCTCCTGCAGGCTCACAGAGGAGGAGGACCCCCACCCTCCTCCCACATTCCCCGGCCTCTGCCCGGGCCTTTCTGTGGAGGGAGCACTGTTCCGTTGCTCACTGGCAGCACAGACGAGCCACCCCCAACACTGCCTCAGCATTAAACATCTAATGCAAGTTAGGAGCCCATTTTCCATAACGCCCAGAAACAGTGCTGCTTCCAGGAGCTCACTGCCCTCTAGGCCCATCCACTGAACCCTGGTCAGCAGCTCTTGGGGTCTTGGGACATTTGATGGTCAGTGTTAGGCTTCTACTTGGCCAGGCTGTTGTCACCTGGGATTCAGTCCAGCACGAACTCAGGTGTTGCTGGGTGGTATTTGGTAACTGGCTAATGTTGAAAATCGATTGATTTCAGTATAGGATATGGCCTTTCATAATGTGGGTGAGTGGGCTTCATCCAGTCAGTCAAAAGGCCTTCACAGCAAAAACTAAGGCTATCTGGGGAAATACATTCTACCTCAAGACTGCAACACCAGCTGGGCATAGTGGCTCACGCCTGTAATCCCAGCACTTTAAGAGGCTGAGGCAGGTGGATCACCCGAGGTCGGGAGTTCGAGACCAGCCTGCATGGTGAAATCCCATCTCTGCTAAAAATGCAAAAATTAGCTGGGCAAGGTGGTGGGCACCTGTAGTCCCAGCTACTCGGGGGCCTGAGGCAGAAGAATCGCTTGAACTGAGGAGGCACAGGTTGCAGTGAGCCAAGATCGTGCCATTGCACTCCAGCCTGGGCGACAAGAGCGAGACTCATCTCTAAATAAATAAATAAATAAATAACTGCAGCACCAATTCCTGCCTGAGGTTCTAGGCTGTCTGCCCATCCCGTAGAGTACAGGTTCAGCAGCCACCACAATAATGTGACCTAGTTCCTTAAAATCAGTTCGATTGATCAATCTATCACCTACCTACCTACCTACCTACCTACCTACCTAGGTCCTATTGACTCTGTTTCCCTGGAGAACCCTGAGTCAGGGCCTCTGGGGTCTCTCCCAGACTGGGATTCTGGAGCTGACCCTGTCCATCAACAGAAGCAGCCAGCTCTGCCACTTGCCCTCATCGTGGGGACCCTGGTCTGGTCTGGCCCAGTGCTGTCACCCAGACATAGACCACCACTTCATGGTCTATCCAGCATGCAGTTTGGGCTGGTGGAGTGGGCAGTGGTGCCCCCATGATGGCAGAAATCGGGTGAGGAAGGAGGCAGCCCGAGGCCTCATGTCTACTTGGGGACAAGGACTGCACTCTCACAAACCTGGAACACACCGGCCCTCCCAAGCCTGTGTGAGGTCAGGCGTAGCTGTGATGAGATCGACCCAGGTGCCAGCTTCAGCTCGGGCCTGAAAATCCCTCCCCCCGTCAGAGCTGACACCTCAGGACAGGCGTGTCCTCTCTTCCTTCTCCTCCCCCTTCCTGACTATCGCTTCTCAATTCTGATGATGTATCAATAACTGCAAAGCAAAGCGCCACAGTTAGCAGCGCTGCTGTACTGTAACTAATCGTTTTCTGAATCGATTCTCAGGGTTGTGTGTGCGCAGCGAGGTGGGGCCGCGTCTGCGAAGCCGCTGCAGCCTTCAGGAATTAGGCACACCAGGAGAAGTTTCAGGAGACAAAGAAGAGGGCTGGGAAGAGAAGGGGGCAGGCGGGGGGAGAGACAAGGAAAAGAACAGATTTTCAAAAGAGGGCCAGGGGAGCTTCTCAGAGACAGAGAAGCCGGCGGCAGCAAGCCATGGCCTGACCCGCCCTCCTAGGGTGTAGCAGGGGTGAGGAAGGGGCTGTGGCCTGAGCACGTCTGATGGATGAGGTGCGGTGGGCAGGAGGCAGGTCACCAGCACTGCGAGGGCAGGAGCATAAGTCTGCCGGGCTCTGTCCCGTGCTCTCCCAACGTCCGAGCAAGGACAGTAGGCCAGGCCAATCCAGGGTCCCCAACATGGGGGCAGGTGGCGGGGCTGGCTGTCAGGTGACAGGTGCCTTCCTGGGATGGGGACACAGGGGAGAGGGCAGATTACTGCACACCCACCTGTTCCAGGCAGCAAGAAAGACTCAGGCCCAGGAAACCCTCCAGCCCCTTCGTGCACATAAAAAGACCTCAGGGGTCTCCAGAGATCACGCACTTAAGATTTTATTGGCTTAATAAACCGTGCTGCTGCTGCCCACGGGTCTTCCTTGGCCTAAGCACATGTGAGCATGGTGGCGGGGAGGGCAGCTCTCTGCAGATGCTGCAGTCTCCTCCAGCGGGAGACAGCTGGCGGGAGTGGGAGGGAAAGGACAGGCGGCTTAGACAGGGCTGCAGGGCCACACTGGGACCGAGGGAAGCCCTTTTTGCAGTGTAACCCATTAGCCCTTCCAGTGACCCTAAGAGGAAACTAAGGTGTAGAACGCTGGGAGAACCCACTCCAAGGCACACAACAAGCATGCCAGCAGACCTGGGACCCAAACCCAGGGAATCCGGCTCAAAAGCCCAGCACGGCCACCTCCACGCTAAGCTCTCATTCTCACTAAGGTCGACCAGCTGCTGACTCAGTTTCCCCATCTGTAATGTGAACTCGTATAGCTGCCCCCCTTGCTTCTGGCACCTTCCAGGCTCTTGCATATCTCACTGGGGTGAGAATTACCAAAGGGGTAGGCAGACAGGGCTGGGGGAGGAGCCACCTGACTCCAGGGGCTTTCTTAGTGAAGTGTCAGAGATGGGACGGATGTCCCCACAAACACCCAGAGCACGGACCCCCCCAGTGAAGCACAGAGAATACCGCGGCCTGGGTCCATGCCTCACTTCCTCACTCACTCATTCATTTAGCCATGCTGCGCTGGGCCTGTTCACCTGTTCCCACCCTGAGGTCTCACCCCAGACCCCCTCCAGGTCCCACAGCCAGCCATCCCGGGCTCTGGTCAGTGTAGGGGAGCAGCTACAGAGCCCCTGCCATCCTGACCAGAGTCCAGGAACACACTCAGGGGAGCGAGGGAGGGAACGGGCTGGGCAGGGCCTCATCTCTTCTTCCTGGAGATAAAGTGAGGCCAGGCCAGGCCTGTGTTCTGCCATGGGCATGCCTTGCTCAGAGCCTCCCTTCCCACATACAGATCCCTGGGGGCTGTGGCTTCACCCCAACCTCTCAGCAAGGCTCCTGAGGCAGCAGCGTCTCTGCCTGAGGCCGGAGGGGCACTTGCTCCCGAGTTTCAGAGCCCCCACAGCCGCCCAAGCCAAGGGGCTCCCTGCCTGCCCTTCCACCTCCAAGAGCTACTGTGTGGCCACCCCACATATCTTCAGCCTCTGAAAACAGGGAGGCTGTTTACCCTTCCTTGTGTGTCCGACTCCTGCCCGCAGCTGCTGGGAGGGCGTGCGTCCTGCAGACCGGGCCTGGGGGCTCAGAGGGCAGCGAGGGGTCACGGCCCCGATGTGGCATGTCAGTCACAGGCTCACGGTCATTCCTGGGGGCCCCCAGACGATGGGGTGTAACAAGAGAGCCGAAACTTTCTGAATGAGTCACACGTTGTTTATTTTACCAGAACGGCTTCATGCTTTGCTCTAAATCTGTCCGAGGTGCAGGCTGTTTTCCCGAGTGACAAAGTAGGAGCTGGGGTGACCGCAGCTCCCTGGGAGCGTGCTGGACCCCCAAACCCATGGAGAAACAGAGGACAGGGGCGTGGCAGCCGGGAAGCTCCAAAAGACACAGCACGCCGGAGCTGGGCTCTCGTGGGCACAGTGAGAAGGATGGGGCTTGGCGTCAGTGACGCTGGGGGGAGACTGAGGTCACACACGGGGTGGGTGGGACAGGCAGGTCCAGGTGCCTTCAGCAGGACCCGGACAAGATCCGCCACCCGCAGCCAGGTACGTGCCCGAGACAGGAGGCAGCCAGCAAGACTCTCACGTGGCATTCTCCGAAATAGCCGCACTTTGCAAGCCACGGGGAGCTTCATGAATGAAAGAGTGGACAAAGAAAACAGGGCGGGTTGCTAAGTCAGACTCGCTACAGTAAATAAAAGGAATGCATCAGAAACACACCCGAGCTGCTGACACCACGTTCAGTCAAAGAGGCTAGTTGCAAAAAGAGGTCGTGCATGTGCATTTGAAGGAGACCTAAAACAGTGTGCGCTCCGGTTCATGCTTACGCGTGTGTGTAAATGATTTTTCAAGGGACAGAAATAATAGATTCCAAATCGGCACTCAGAGCGGCCTCTGGGTGTGGGGAAGGGGAATGGGGCTGGGGCTGCTGGGAGGAGGGGACTTGGACTTTATCTGTGAGGCTTCATTCCTTTTTTTTTTTTTTTTTAAGATTAATGCAAGATAACAAAGTGTTAGTTATTGTTAATTGCAGGTAGAGGGGGATAGACATTTATCTTTTGCCTCAATTATAAAGATGCTCCAAATTTTTTTTGAGATGAGCATGATTAGATTGATGGCCCCTTGCAGGAGAGAGACCCTGATGACACACGTGCGTGACACAAAGCTGGTGTCAAAGCACAGTGCTGTGTATGATGAGTTGCTCCACAGTACCTCCTTGGCTGGTGGCCTGATGACCAAGTCAATGGAAGATGTACAAGGTGGCATGATTCCAGAGGGAGCCACATCCCAAGAGGAAGTCAAAGCCATCTCATCCCTAGTGACGGCCTCGACCCTCCGTGTCTCCAAGAGCTAGGCTCCCCTGCATCCTTCCCTCTGGGGACCCAGGCCCTGGTCTTCTGAGCAGAGTGTTCTCCATACTCCTGAGAAGGAGGCCAGAAAGTGCTAGATGCCGAGGTGGCTTCTCCCTCTTCTCATGCCACCATCTGCAGGCTGACAAGGAAGCCAGAGGGGCCGTGAAAAGAGCCACAACTCCCATCCCCTGACTAATGGGCCCCGCAGGGCGGGGGAAGAGCGGTGTCTCCCAGCCTGCGCCTTCACACTTGCTGGCCGCGGCGGCCTGGTCCTTGCTTTGATCTCACACGGTAACACTTTCAGTGTTACAAGCTCATAAAAGCCGCATGATCAAATTCCAGGTCATTACTCAAGGAAAGGGACCCCTCTGTGGTCGACAGCGACAGTTTCAAACCAATTAAAATAAGCCTGGCGTTCCTGCAGGCTGCCGCCGTGCCGCCACCCTGGGGGTCTCGGAGGGCCTCGCTTGCAATGAGCAAGACGTGGGAAATGTTCATGAAGATGCTTAAATGGCGCGCTGAGGGGATTCTAGTAAATAAGGCCACGCGGAAGGGGTTGGGGAGAGCCTCCCGAGCTAACCCTGGAGGAAACTTCAATAAACACGAGATTGGACTGGAAACAATTGACTCCACCGGGGGTGGGTCCGTCGGCAGCGCTGGGAGGGGTCTTTGGGGGAGGAAAGCTATTTCATTTCCTATTAGCTCCCCTTTTCAAGTGTCTGTGCCCCCTGCTGCTGGCACTGGAATCTGCCAAGGCCTGACAGCACCCACTGAGCAGGCTGGGAGCGCCAGGGTATAATTTGCCAAGTAAAAATTGGAGAGGGTGGGAGAGGCTGCGCAGAAGAGGAGAAGGGGTGGCTGGTGATGGTGGAGGGCGGAGGGGCCAAGGATGGGGCTCTGCAGTGGCTTTGTGACTGTCTGGCAGTTGCACCGAAACTCTGCAGGGTCCTGTTTCGGGAAGATTGAACGTCGCTCATGAAACAAACAGAGACGTTTCCAGAGAACACCACCCCAAGCCCAGGCCGGCAAGTAGATGGGGCCAGGCCAGCAGGCTGTGGGCAGTCCTGTCCAGCTCAGTGCAGACTCAGGGCCCCCCTGAGGTGTGGGCAGCCAGCCCCCTGGGGCAGGGGCTGTGGCTACGGCCTCTGCTTCCAGCCAGGGACCATTGCCCAGGATGTCGGCAGTTCACAGCTCTGCTCAATGCAACGGAAGGCACACCAAGCGTGAGAAAGGGAAGTGAGCTCTTGAGCAAGACAGCAACGTGAGGAGCCTGGGCACACAGCCTGAGTCCTTCTTCCCAGAGCCCCCGGCCCCAGGCCCCTGCACATCTGTTTTTGTGGGCCTAACCTTCCAGCCGAAATAACAAAACCTCATTCCAGTGAGAGTTTCCAGATTTAGCAAATCAAACTCCTGAATATGCAGTTAAATTAGAAATTTCAGATAAACAACAGATAATGTTTTCACTGTTTTAGGTAAGTTCATACCGTGCAATATTTGGGAAGTACTTACATTACCAAATTTTTTTTTTTGAGACAGAGTTTCACTCATGTTACCCAGGCTGGAGTGCAATGGCGCGATCTCAGCTCACCGCAACCTCCGCCTCCTGGGTTCAGGCAATTCTCCTGCCTCAGCCTCCTGAGTAGCTGGGATTACAGGCACGCACCACCATGCCCAGCTAATCTTTTGTATTTTTAGTAGAGACGGGGTTTCACCATGTTGACCAGGATGGTCTCGATCTCTTGACCTCGTGATCCACCCGCCTCGGCCTCCCAAAGTGCTGGGATTACAGGCGTGAGCCACCGCGCCCGGCACATTAACAATTTTTTATTATTTATCTGATATTCACATTAAACCAGGCACCCCGTATTTTTATTTGGCAACCCTAGCTTCCAGCTGTGTGATTACCCAGGCTAACCACATACAGGTGCACATATGCCGGCACACAAGGCGTGCACACTCACCCACACATGTGCACGTGCACACACAAACACACACAGGTGCACGCAGACATGTGCACACACACATCCTTCAAAGAAAGGAGCTGACCCTCCATGAACAGCGACCAGGAGCTGGCATTTCCCGTGTGCTCCCTCATGGAACCCTCCTCCCATTCCCCTCACGGCCACCCCCCTCATTCAGACAAAGAGGCGCAGGCTCCAATTGCCACTTGTTCAAGGCCACACAGTCAGCACACGGTCCGGCTGAAACTGCAGACCCAGTTCATTCGTATTCCAACGTCTGCACTCTTTCCACCAAGCCAGACCCAATGCATCAAATTTTAGATGTTTCTTTTCAAACAGAATGGCCGTAAGGAAGTTGCTATTGATTCTGCAGTCGGGTCAATGGCCTTGGCTTGGACCCACATGGACCTCAGAACAAAGATGCAGGTTTGAGCTGGTGAAGCCCCTGTGGGCTCAGTCTCACCAGGGTTCATCAGTGGGGCTCGGGGGGAGTACATCTGGCTTCCACACAGAGGCTGGTGTTTGGGTCAAGTCTGGAGGGTGCTGCTGGCAGTCCAGTCCTGAGCAGGCACTGGAAGTGGCACTGATGCCTGTGGCGAGGCATCCTAGCAAAGGGGACACATCTCCCCTGGACATGGGAGAGGGGAAGAACGCAGACCTGAGACTGTCTGCAAAATGGCAAGCAGTCCCTAAACTCTGCCTTCCACTAATTAACTAGTTGCTTTCCAGGTAACCAGTAGGTACTTTAGGCACTTGCTATGTGGTAAGAATCACAATCTTAAAAGAAGAAAAAAAAGAGTTGCAATCTTGGATGAGGCCAAGGTGGACCTCGGGGTGCCGCCTTGTCTACGTGGGCTGTCCCTTGGCAGGGAACGAGATTCGACCTGGCTGACAAGTCTTGTTCTTTATGTGAGCAGGACAGTTCTCAAGTCACACGCTAACTTCCCTATCCCGAGTTGTTGGTTTCGTGATGATTTTACTGGGAATGGGAGTTAAGCTTGCCATCCTGTCATTTCTAGAAATGTCTTTACCTCCTTTAAAACAATTGTCTCTGGATTGGGAAAAACCTCTAGCCCCTTCCTGCTGAGGCCTCATCTCCTAAACTGCCGGGCTGGCGCTGACAAAGTTGCGGAGTAGACAGACCTTACAACTGAGGAGGCGTCAGCTGGAGCCCTTGCCATGGAGGTGGGTGATTCCTACCACGAGTGGAACAGGAGCATTTGGGGCCTGAAGATCTGGATGCTCCAGGTGGTGTTTGCTCAGCCGGCGGCCAGGAAGCCCAGCAAGGAGGGGAGAGGAGAAGGTCTGTGTGCTTCACCCAAAACTCCAGCACGGAGGACTCTGCTGATCTAAAATCACGGAAACGAAAACGGCTAGGGGCAGAGGAGCCAGGGAGGTCTGGGAAATACAAACAGCAGCAAATTCCCCCACTTTATCTTCATAGCCACCGCCCCCACACCGTGTGGCCGCCCCTCTCGACAACGCAGTTGAGCAGCGGTCTGAGCCACAGCATAGTGGTGAGGGGTTCACGATTTGCCTAATGAGAGGTTTCATTGGCAAATTTCGTACTAAGAGTTGGGTGTTGAAATTTGGCTGTGGAAGGAGGGAAGGCGCGGGGGTGTAGGGGAGGGGAAGGAAGCCACCACCGGATTTGGCTCTTCCGGAGGCAGCCCACTGGAAAAGCGGATTTAATTATAGGCAGGTCGTTGTTTTTCAGGTGACCTACTTCCCAGAAGGTTTTTCCTGCTTTTCTTTCCTGTCACAAAGTTTTGATACGTTGGAGCCGGGAAGGAAGAAAAGTCACGCTGTCACTAAGAAGTAGGGGACCTGGGGGCTCAGTGATCCGCAGCAGAAAGGAGGAGGGGAGGCAGAGAAGGTGAAGAGGTAGAACAGGGACTGGCAGGAGAGACAGACAGTGCATGGGGCTCCTGCAGGTGCAGAGATGAAGCCCTGTCCTGGGAGGTCCCACTGACGCTGCTGGAGTGGTGATGGCCCAGGGTTCGGCCTGGGTTCTGGCTTAAAGCTGAAGACCCACTGGCCTCCGCTCAGCCTGAGCATCCTGAGAAGCCCCTCCAGGATCAGCCTGGGCTGATGGTCTTGTCTGGGCTGATGGTCTTGTCTGGGCTGCTGGTTTTCTTAGGTGGTGTGCATGAGGCTTGAGGGGCTTGTGTGTCCTGAGACTAGAGACCTTTCCAGAAGGCTGTGGTGGACTTGCTTCCTGACCACTGCTGGTGTGGCTCCTGGAGGGGATGGCTGGAATTCACTCCTGCGTGGAGCCCCTCTTGGTGCTGACCCTAATCCCAAGGCCCCACAGGGAACTCCCAGAACCAGAGGGACATTGCTGGCCACCCAGACCCCTACCCACGCTGGCAGCCTCTGCCAGAGAGGGATCTGGACACCTTGGCCACTCAGCAGGATCCCAGGCGGTCCCGCCTGGGGCGCAGACTGGAGAGTGCACATCCGGTCACTTCCTGCATTCAGGCAGGAGCCCTCATTAACGGCCTTTGGTTCTGTGAGAATTGGTGCTACTTTAAACGCTTTCCGGCAGGGAGCTCCCCATACCTGCCCTCCCGTGGCAGACCCTGCCCATATCTAACCAGCTTCACTGCCAGAATGAGTCCTTCCTCCCACCTCTCCAAAGTCCTTTGCCGTGAACCACGAGTCTGTCCCCACATTCTGTCTGGAGAGTGGCTGCTCACCACCCTCTGGGTGTTGCCGACAGAGCCTTCGACTGAAACCACGCGCCTCACTGCGGGAGCCCCGCCCACCTGCTCTTGGTGCGTGTCTGTCCTCCCCGCTTAAACCTTGGAGCGGAACTGCTGCTGTTTGCAGCAAAAACAACTTCGAGGGACTGTTCCGGTCTCAGACTTGGAGTCCAGCTCTCCCCATCACTAACAGGTAGGAGGAAAACAGATTCTTCAGCCTCCTGAGAAGCCACTTTCTCTGCACATTCAGAGTCCAGCATATTCTGCCAAAAGCCCCCATCACGGCAACACCGGATCCGAAATGTAACTGGTGGCACTGCCAGGAGCCATTCACAGAAGCATGACAGTCTTGAGGAAGTGGACCTAGGGGCCCCCGTGCCACTGCCAATATCCACGTGCCACGAGGCAGCTCAGCGATTGGACTGGTGGCCTTTATGCTGAAGATTGAGATGGGCCCACAGGTTAGAGGAGAACTTCAGTGGGCTCAAAGGACATCCAGAGGCCCAGGGACCACTGTCTTCCAGGGGCACATTTCCCATCTACAATGTACAGTGACACTGGGGTCTCTACCTCGTGTCTTCCCCGTGTCTTCACCAACGCCTCAATGTCAGGGAAAGAGAGTGAACAGAAAATAAGGACCTCTTGCACTGGCAGCGGGACCTAGAGAGGCCACGGCAGCCAGGTCCCCTGAGCCAAACATTCAACTGAGGCCAGATCCGGCCCCAACACGCCCACTCCTAATCTGAGCTGTGCTTTGAAAACAGTAAAAAATGCAGGGGGTGGGGCAGGGAGAAGGGGGGCACCCCAGGAAAGAAGGGAGAGAGAGAGCAAGAGCAAGAAGCTGCTCTGAAGAAGCCCTTCAGAGCATGATACAGAACCACAGACGTCTAATTTTCCCATGGAGCGCACGTGAGAAAGTTCCCATTCAAACTGTGGCGATGTGGGAGCTCCACCGTCCCAGTGTCCTAGCAGATGAGAGAGGGGATGTCCGGGGCAGAGGGAAGGAAGCAGTGAGTCCTCCTCAGCAGGCACAGAGGACCCCATAGGGTGCACAGCACAGGATGCCAAAGAGCAGGAATTGTGAACTGGGCTTTCAGGAATCTGGATTCCTTTTTTTTCTTGAGATGGAGTCTTGCTCTGTCTCCCAGGCTGGAGTGGAGCGGCACGATCTTGGCTCACTGCAACCTCCGCCTCCTGGGTTCAAGCAATTCTTCAGCCTCAGCCTCCCAAGTAGCTGGGACTACAGGCACGCGCCACTGAATCCGTGTAATTTTTGTATTTTTAGTAGAGACAAGATTTCACCATGTTGGCCAGGCTGGTCTCAAACTCCTGACCTCAGGTGATCTGCCTGTCTCGGCCTCCCAAAGTGTTGGGATTACAGGCGTGAGCCACCATCCCAGCCAGGAATCTGGATTCTAATGCAGGAACGGAAGCTGATCTTTGAACTATTCTTTATGTTACCGGCACACCAATTATAAAATAAATATAAAAAGTGACACAGAAAAACACCGGGGCCAGGAAAGAAGAGATGGGTGTGATGGGGGGAGGCAAGAGGACTCCCAGGTGAGGGTCATTTTTGAGCTGTGCTTTGAAAACAGTAAAAAATGCAGGGGGACAGGGAGAAGGGGGGCACCCCAGGAAACAAGAGAGAGCAAGAGCAAGAAGCTGCTCTGTGGAGCAACCTGGTGTGCAGTGGAGGCTGGGGCTGCGGGCTCGGAGCCGGGATGCTGAAGGGCTGGGGGAGAGTTCCAAGTCATTAAGTCAGATGGCACAGGTGGGGCGCCCAGGCAAGCTGGCAAGCACAGAGCTTGGCACTAGCACACCCTGAGTAGAAGTTAGCTCCCTTCCTCTCCCTTCTCCATGTCAAGAGTAACAGATTGGGGTGGTACACTGCAGAGCTGAGGGCCTGGCTGGAGAAGCTCACTTTCCCAGGGAAGATGAAACATGTGTCAGAAAGCATCCGAAGGCAATGGTGAGCTTAGCATGACCCCGAAGGATGTGGGTACAGAGGAGATGCAGCCAGGACCCCAGCCACTGAGACAGGGATGCCTAGGCAGGGGCTGAGGATGGACCAAGCAGCTTCTAGGGGCCTGGGAAGCCCCCTCTGGGCCTGTGTGTTCATAGACACATGCTGCAGAGGGAGGATACCAGGTTTTTGGTTCTCGAGGGGGGTCTGTGATATCCAGTGAGCTCACTGGCAGCCACCTAGTTCCCCAAGTCCCTTGCGTAGAAGCTGCCTTCCCAGCTGTCTACACAGCCGACTGTCTACACAGCTCAATTGCAAAGCACCCAGATAGCGTATTGGACTATTGGCACTGCGTGTGGCCAGCTGGCCCTGAGCTCACTTGTCACAAGCATTAATTTGGAATTAAGAAGTACATGGAGGCATTGTGCTGGGGGACATGAGGGCTAGGACTCAGGCAGGCCTGGTTTAGACAGATTTCTCAAAGCCTTCCTTAGGAAGGGCTCCTGCAAAGCGTTCAGCGTTTCTGAGCCTCATTGTCTCAGGTGTCAAAAGAGGATCCTTGTTATTCTGATCCCGTCGTCGCTGGGGTTGGAAATGATGCCGGTGAGAGACACACAGCGCCAGCACACAATGGGAGCGGATCTGCGATTGTTTCCTATGATACCGAGAAAAGCATGGAGCTAGGGGATCTCAAGGAAGCTCCCTGGGTCTGGAGAGTTTATTTCCAGGAGCTGCTTACTCTCTCAGTGTTTGTGGAAAGCCACTGCTGTGGCAGGGACATGGGATGGATGTTCTCCCAAGTTCATGGGACCGTCCCTAGGGCAGTTTCCTGGACACAAGAGCTTGTTGCGACAGGTCAACTGCATTGCAAAATGAGGTTTTAAGCCCCACCTTGCCAGCCCAGGACATTGGGTGATGACAATGGTAGCATGTGTTGCAGTCGAGAGAAGGGCTGTCATGGCAGCTGAGGCCACCAACAGATGCGGGGTACTCAGCGACTCCACCTGCCCCCCCAGCTGTGCCTCCTCCCCAAGCCTCCCTGTGGGGGCTGGCTCCTGGCCTTCACCCTGCATTTGATGCTGCCAGGATTACTGAAGAGGCGGCACCCTGCTCAGCTCCCTTCTGCCTTGGCCAGAGATGGCCACGTGCCGAGAGCTGGCAGAAGAGGCATGTTCTGCCCGTGGCTGGTGGTGCGTGGAGCAGTGCACCAATGCGAGCCTGCAGTGAGGGTTCATTACCGTGCAGATGCAAGTGGGCGAATGGAGACCAATTGTTTGGGCAGACTGCTTGCTGTCTAGCTAGAGAGGCATGGTGAGACTCGGGATCTTGCATTTCTAGGCTATTCTGCAAATCTTCAGGTGCCCATTTCTGGGAGAAACTGAATCACTCAAGGGCTTCTGTGGTGCTGGGTACAGCAGGTGGGAGATGGAGAAGCCCACTTCCTCTTGTTCAGCCCTTCACAGGGGTCACTGCTCTTCCTGGGAGCTTGCCCGAGCCACACAGCTCATCTTAGCTCTGTATTCTTCCATGGTTCAGGCCTGGGGATTGCCACCCTCTCAGAGCCTCCCTGCAGGAGGAAGGGGCTGAGGGATGAGAAAGGAGTCACTTGCCAGCCTGCAGGGAGCTGGGAAGGAACGGGCTTTGGGGGCTTGGGCCACTGTCACGGCCAGGAGGAACAGCAGCACTTTCCCTCTGCTTCCAGAGCAATCTGCCATGGCCCAGTGGCAGCCCCAAAGCTGGCTGACATCTGGCAAATGAGCAGTGGGATGCAGCTTGAGCTTCCAGAGTGTGCGTGCTCCCTTCTGGGGAGGCCCCAGAGGCTCAGGAAGCCTCCTAAGTAAACTGTTTTCAAGGACCAGTGAGGAGACACAGCTGGCAGAGCTCTCCCATTGGCAGTGCCCCTTCTTGGATGGAGGGCATGTAGCTCATCCCCACCCCCTGGCAGTAGCCCCTCTGGTGGGCAGACAAGCAACTGATGTGGGCAAGCATTTATGCAGATGAATCTGCAGGTGTCCAGCCTTTGACCACATCCCCCAGCTCTGCTGCTCAGAGATCCTCCCCCTTCCCCGATCTGGAGTTCAGAGGAGCTGGCTCCTGGGTAGAGGGAAGGGAGACCCTCAGAGCAGGGAGCCTGGAGAGGGGAGAGCAGACAGCCTTCCTGCTGCAGCGTGGCCACAAGCCACCACCTGGCAGAGCAACTTGCACCTGTAGGAGGCAGACTCTTATTCATCACCTGTGAAGCTCAGCCCCTGCTTCCTCGGCTTCTGGGCAGGGAGAGAAGCAGGGAGAGAGCTGAAGGGCCATGAAATACTGCCCAAAGTCTAAGGTGCAGTCCCTGTCCCAAGGACTGTCCTCTGCCTGGGATTTTCTTTAGGTTTGTGTGCAAATCCCGGAGCTCAGGCCCTGCGTATCAAAGCAGGAAGGTGTCTAGGAACTGCAGAGCTTTAACACACTCAGCGTTGAGCATACCCAGCCTTGATGACTTTCTAGAAGATGTCAAAGCCCTTCACGAATGTTGAGGCCTGAGCCAGTTTTCCCCCAACCCTGGGCAATACCACCCCTGCGCCCATTCCTGCTGTGTGCCAGGCCCTGCGTCAGGGAGGGGCAGACGGAAGAAACTAAGCTGAAGGACAAATGGTGGCAGGGGAGCTGCCCCCCTTTGCATCCCCAGCCACCTGGGTGGGCTCATCACTGGGGATTCCACAGGTGGCCAGGGCAGCCTGTGGGTGTGGCCTTCCCTGGAGATGAAAAGTTTGTAGCTCCCTAGGCTCAAGTGTGGTGGGAAATTTGGAGACTTGGGTCATCTCACTGGAAGAAAGAGCTATGGCATCAAAGGGTCCAGCAACATTGTGGGGGAAATCTACTTATCCCTAAATATCAACTACCCAGTTATTTATGTTCTCCCAGCCAAACGGCCCCACTGACCTCAGTCCTCCCTGTGGTAGACCTGATAGAGACTTGTCCTTGGAATGGAGGGAAAAGGGGGCCAAGGGAGAGTGTCTTTAAAAGGTCACTCAAAGCCACCTCTTCTCAGGACAATACCACTTCCAAAACCTGAACAAATAATAGATTAAAAAAAAAATAAAAAGCACAACCAAAATATAAGTACAGCTGCAATGGTTCCTCCTTCCCTCCCCGCCGCAACCTCCCCCTCTGTTGCCTCCCTGCTTTGAGCTCCAACCTCTTGGATATTTATTGTTCACTCCCTCCTAAATCATTCCTGACGGCTGGACTGCTCACACTCCATTACAGGGAGAGGCTGTGTGGAGTCGCAGTTCCGTTTAGCTTGCAGAAAAAGGAGCCTCCTAGGAAAAACCCACCCGGGAGCTGTCCGGTGCTGAACTCCGGCATGATGGACGATTATGGACCATCTGCACTTTCAGAGGGAGATAGATTTATGAGCGGGAGAGACAGCTAGAAGAGTGTCCATTACTATAACTCACTGCCCTCTTCAGAGATATTCTAATCAGGCATCCTCTCCTACCACCGAAAGGCCCAGGTTAAGAACTAGCAAGAGGGGAAATCAATTACATACTTCAGGGGTGGTTTTTTCCAGAGCATCACTGTCAGTGGTGTTGGGGGTGAGGGCATCAGGAGGCCGAGGGGTGGGGGTAGATGGTGGGGGCCCCTCCACCTGCCAAAGCAGGCTTCCCAGCAGCATTTCCTAGTACCTTTCATCATACCACTGCTCTGGATTTCTTGAAACTGGTTGAGAAGCTAGGAGGCGCCAGGATGTCCCTCCCTTCTCATCCCGCACGGATCTAGTTGAGATTTACTGACAACCCAGGATCATGCAGAGGGCTGCAGTGAGAGGATCTGGGTCTTCCTGGTCACCCATGCACTTTGACACTTGTGCACACGGGAAGGGAAGAGAGTGAACCTCGACGGGACGCTGGCCTGGGGTCAGGCCCTGTCCTGGATGCCCTCTGTACATTATTTCACCGTAATCTTATTCTTATTTTATAGGTGAGAGAACAAAAGCCCATGGAGGTGCCAGGTTTCCAGCCCAGCCCTGCCCAGCCCTCTCTAGACAAAACACTGCCCACAGGCACAGTTGGCAGTGTAGAGGTGCCCCTGGGAACTCCCTGCCAGAGGTGGCCAGCTCCTTCTCCCCAGCTCCCTGCTCCCCAGCTCCCTTCCAGCAGCATGACTCCTGACACGTCTCCTCTGGGCCCAGATCTCCCACCCTCTGATGTGGCCTCAGTGTGAAGCCCCAGGTCCTGCCCACTTGGACCCCAGTCTCCTAAAAAGACAGCTACAGACAGACTCCTCTATTTCTACAGGACTTCAGAGTTCACAAAGCACTTTGACACTGCTGAACCTGACCACAGCCCACTGCAGTGGATCTAAACAGATAATTCTAGCCCCGTTTTAAAGATGAGGACACTAAGGCCCAGAGAGGTTAAGTGGCTTCCTTGAAGCTGCACAGCTCACCAGGAACCAAGCTGGAACCAAGCCCGTGCCTCCAGGCTCTGCAGTCAGGCCTGTCTGGCCTCACCCTTTGCTTCCCAGGAGGCTGCTCTGAGCATGGTCACCCGTGAGCATTTCCTTCCCTAGGGATGAGCCCGGGCTGGGTGTTCCCCACGTCCTCCCCACAAGGCTCTCCTCTCTGTGGTTCTAGATCTCCTTTCCTTTATACCTTCCCTTCCCTCGAATCACCACCAGGTCAGAGAAGACTGGATTTTCAGTCAGCAAAGTGATGATCCCATACTTGAGGGTGTCCTTGGTTCACACCTCCCTGGGAAGGATAAGACCTCCAGCTCATGGGGAGGCCTTGGCAACCTCACCCTGGCACAAGCTCTGAGACTCCAGTCAAAGGCCCTGAATATCAGGAAATGCTCCCCCAACCTCCTGCCAGGATCCTGCTGTTCTCCAGGATGATGGGTCAGCAGCTGGAGCAATGGCGTCTAGCTTGGCAGCAGTGATCGCCGACGAGGGCTCCGGAGCCGGGTCCTAACCGGAGTGACGTCAGGCTGCAGCTGAGAGCAGCAGCAGCTCAACGGGTCTTTCTTTTGTTGCTTTTATTTATCTTTAAAAGACCCCAGAAAACGACAAAAAGTCCTCCCTGCCTCACCTGGGAGCTCACCTGTGGCTTTTTCACCTGAAAATCCCTTCTGGTTTTGCCAAGTCTGCTATAGTCATCCACGGATTCCTTCTCTCTCTTATGCACATGAACATTGAAGACAGGACCTGACCTTGCTCTGGGCTATGGGGAAAGGTTTTCTGCAGGAGGCCACACCCCACTGAGCAGGGCCTTACGAGGCATGGAAAAGGCGGTCAGGTGGAAGGAGAGTGGAGGGCACAGCCCACCGGTGCAAACACGGGCAGGACTCATGGTATATCATTCCACATGTCGGGAATGGAGGTGGGGATGGAGCATAGGAGGCATGAGGCAGGACTGGCGAGCAGGGGCAAGGGCCCCTTTCCCAGAGAAGCTTTCCCTCAGCCTCTTGCCCTTCAGAACTGGCCACTTTCTGCTGAGCATTCAGGCACAGGGTCACACGCTGCGCAGACTGCACCGTCCATCGTGGCAGGGCCATCTGGTAGCTGGGGTGACCCTGGCCACGATCTGTGGCTGAGGTGCCTAGCCCCATAGCCACTGGCACAAGTGGATTTTGAACACTTGAAGGTTTTTGGAAGCCAGCATGCTTGAGGAACAGGATTCATCATTGTATTTCATTTTAATTTTATTAAATGGAAATGGCCACCCATGGCCTGTGGCCGCTGTTGCAAACGGCACAGCTCCAGGTGGAGATGCTGCTGCTGGCGCCCAGGTCTCGCACAGCCTGACCCTCACAGGCCCTGGCTGCGTGCAGGGTCCTCATGTTCCCAGGACCCTCATGCTCCCAGGTTTGAGACCCGAGCAAACGGCTGGCAACAGAGCAACGGAAGGGAGAGTATCTCTCTCCACCCGGAAACATTTGGCTTCGCCTGTGAAAACAGCATCAACTTGATGAGTGGCTGTTTCCTGCACTTTGTGAAATTAAATTCTCGGCTTGGACTGAGTAGCTCAGGGTTAGCCGTGGCTGCCCAGGGACAGGCATGGGGCATGAGGAGGGAGCCTGGGCAGCAAGGGGCTCAGGCTCTGAGGTCCTGGCAGCTGCCACACATGGGGTGGGCATGTGGGCAGAGAGCTGGATCAGCAGGTGCCCCAGGCGTGGGCTGAAGACAGAGGACAAGAAATGAATAAAAATGCAAGAAATGACCCACCTGGCTGGGAGGGACAGGGAGGAGGCTGGCTGCAGAAAGAAGGTCCCCACCCTGCCCACTAAATCCCAGCCCTGGCCCCTGGGCCACAGTCACTGGAGAGCCAGGCCTCTCCAGGGAACCAGTCACATCTGCTCTGACCTTCCCACGGCCCTCCTCCCATATCAGATGCTGAAGAATGGAGGAATCCCTAATATTTCCAAGCCAATTCTGCTCTCTATGGAAACAAACTCCCTTCCCACACCATTATCATCATCATTGTCTTCCTTAGCGCTCGGTCCAGGGTACCTGTCTTGGCCATCCTGGGGCTCCTACCAAGGGCTCTTCACCCATCCTGTCTCCCATCCTGGCCATACTCCTGCCTGTGATCCTGTGCACCCTGGGAGGGCTTGAAGCGGCTCCCCCAGCCCCTTCTCCCACAGTAGCAATTCCTGCTGATGGTGTTACGTGGTCATGCCATCAACCCAGGTCACCCTCAGAGCTTCCTTCATTAAAGGTCCATGATATAACCTGAATTATTCCACTGCGTCCTCTCCTCCTTCCCTGGAAGGAGCTCTGCAGGCCTGGTGGAGGCTCTAAGCAATGCCCTCTGGTCCACGTCTCTCATCCGCAAAGGTCTAAGGAAGCTGGAGCCTCTCCCACACCCCTCCCTGGCCCAATGGCCAGCCCTGGTGCATCTTCAGGAAAATACAGAGAATCAGATGAAGCGCAGAGGACCATGTGGAACACAGAGGCCCCGGCCCACACCTGTCCCGGGTTCACCCCTCGCTCTCCTGAGAGGTCTCCATCTGTGGCTCCTGTCCTGGTTCCTCGTCACGGGCTTCTCTTTTAAGGAAATGATTGCTCTTACATTTTAGCCTGATGCCACCAGGGGTCCCACCTGGAATCCAGCTCCTTCTCAGACTCTTCAGCCCTGACCTCTCATGCTGATCTGTCGGAGTGGAAGAACTCATTTTTCCCAGCAGCACCTCTGTCCACACCACTAAGTCACAACTAGGAAACAGTCCCCCATGCCTGCCCAGGCCTGAGTCTCTCAGGTCTCCATTCAGAGCTGAAGGGTTAAGTTACCCAGAAAAACTGACCATCACATGAACCCCAGAAACTCTTGTGTGTGCAAGTGCATGTGGGCATGTGTGCGGGCATGTGTGTGGGCATGTGTGCTTCTCCAGCTGAAGCCAACCCCACTGTCTTCTCTTTCCCCTGTCCCCCCAACCCCCAGGAGACACTAGGCAGTGCCAACCTTACTGAGGAAAAATTGAAGGGTTTGGGGCTCCTGTGCCCCTGACTCCTCAGTAGACACTAGGCAGTGTCACCCTCGCTAAGGTGAAATTGAAGGGGTTGGGGCATATGCAGGTTTCACTGCCAGGCAGGGGTGTCCCCTTTTGCCTCGGATGGTTCTGGAATTGCCGCAGAACTACACTGAAGTCCCCTGGTTTCCCCCCACTCAGACCCTGACTGTCACGGTCAAAATCCCCTCCCCTGAGCACAGCGACGCCACCTGCTGCGGTCTCCTTTTCACGCTGCAGAATCTTGGGTCATTCCTGCAGATGCTTTAAATAGACGAGGGGATGTTCAGGTTCCACACACTTCTCCATTCTACAGAGGGGGGTTTTCAGGATGGTGGTCCTGCCCCTGTCTCCTCAGGGCTCCCCCACACCCCTGACTCTCACCAGGTTCTGGCTCTGGGATGGGCAAATCCAGCCCCATGGCCACCATGTGGGCTTTGGGGACATGAAGTCACGTCGGGGGGTTTGTGCCGGTGGGGTCTTCTCTAGGCCTGAAGGTCCTCGGCTGCTCCTTCTCAACCAGGTCCTACTCACTCCCAGCCAAGGCCAGACGCTCCCTTAGGAGAAGCCTCCCCTGACTCTGTGACCAGCGGGCCCTCTTCTCCCCTGCTGGTCTCAGGGCTCTGACAGCCTGGGGCGGCCGCCGGCTACGCCTCGCTGTGCTCTGACACCCTGCCTCTCGGGTCCATGCATCATCTCACTCTAGTGTTGCTCTTGTTTTGTGAACGTGGGTCTCAACCCTTCACAGACCCCTATGTTTTAAATAAACATCTGTCTGCAGCTCCAGCCTTAAGCATCTCTTTCCAAGTATTTACTGCATCTGTCCCCTTCCAGACCGCCCAACTCAACACAGAAAAATGCAAGAGCTGTGTTCCTGACACCCTGTGTGTTTCCGTTCACCGAGCACCCCTCCCTGAGCCTCAGTGACCTCAAGTCCTGCCGTCCCCGTGGCCGCCGTCTCCTGCGCTCAGCCTGGAATTCTTTGCCCTGCAGTTTTCCTTCCCTCCTCACAAGTGGCCCCTGGTCACCACGTGTCTGGGATGGCTGCACTGCCTCTCCCCCGTCCCATTCTGTTGACATTACCAGAGTCAACAAGCCACTTCCTGCCTCCAAAACCTCTGGGGGTTTCATTCTCAGGGCGGGTGTCAAGGCCCACCCCAAGCGGACCCTGGGGACCCCATGGACACATTCACCTTCATCCCAGAGGCCTCTGCCTCCCTGGACCCCTGGGGAATGTCCCTCCCGTGGCTGCAGCCTGCACCACTCAGTGTGGTTATTAGACATTTCCACAGATGCAGATTCTAGATCTCCAAAGAGACAGAAGACGTTGCTTCCCGGAAGACGGCATACTCACTGTTTTCCTCTGCTGCCCCTGCCCTGGGGCTGGGCACGTAATTGACACTGCAAGGGCTTTCTGAACTGAACATGTGCTGTGGCCTGCCCGCCATTAGCACCCCTGTCTTCCCATTGGAAGTGAGGCCACCCAGCTCAGCCCAGGTCTTTAGTGGCGCTACAGGGGACAGTACGGAATCCCAGTTTTCTTCAACTGTTTTTCTCAATGCCCATGGAAGCATGAAGGGTCCCGACCACCCAGTGTGAAGCCCTCCTGTGAGGCTCACGGGGCCAGCCTGGTCCTCCCGGCAGAGACGGCGCTCCGAGATGACAGCCACTTCCCGCTGCTCTGTACTCTTCTTTACGTTCCATGTCAGGGCTGAGCAACCATGTGTGCAGACAGGGTTGAGGGCTCGATAAGAAGCTAGGAGACCCTGCCTGCCCCCCATTCCTCGAGGCTCCAGGAGCAGCCCCAGGGCTCCTGCCAGGTCCGCTTGGGTCCCACCCATGGGGTCATCCAAAAACCAGAGCGGCCGTGAGGCAGCAGTCTCAGCAGCTGCCCGCCCTCCTTCCCGAACCCCTTGCCCCTTCCTGCTCCTTGTCTGCTGCTGTCTGGGCTGGAATTCTGTCTCCAAATTGCAGATCACTCCAGGCACTGAGGACTGGAATTTGAGCCCTAGGAGGGGAAGGAGCCATTTGTAGCTCTTTTCTTTTTTTATGCTGCTGAGCAAAGCAGGGATCAGGCTGAGCACAGCTGCCAGGGAGGTGTTTTGTGATAAATCAATACACTGCTTGGGGTGGGAGAGGGAAAGGGAGAGATAGGGAGCCCCAGGGTGCTGGAGAGGAGGCAGGCTCCGGGGCCAATGGGAGCACCTGAGTCAATGAACAAACAGAGATGAGAGACGGGGTGCAGATGGGAGGGGAGCATGTGAGAGGCAGCCAGAGACACACACAGAGATACAGAGAAGGGTGGGGGCATGGGGAGACAGAAGCAGAGACAGAAAGCAGAGACACAGAGAGAGACACAGAGACAGAGAGACAGAGAGCAGAGACACACACAGAAAGAAAGGACCAGAGAGATGAAGACAGACAAGGACAGAGAGAGACAGAGACAGAGAGACAGAGACAGAGAGAGAGAGAGACGGAAAGACAGAGAGAGACAGAGACAGAGAGAGAGAAAGCAGAGACACACACAGAAAGAAAGGACCAGAGAGATGAAGACAGACAGGGACAGAGAGAGACAGAGGCAGAGAGACAGAGACAGAGAGAGACAGAGACAGAGACAGAGTCAGAGACGGAAAGACAGAGCCTGAGAGACAGACAGCAGAGACACACCCAGAGAGAGAGAGACAGAGAGACAGAGACATAGAGAAAGAGATGGGGCAGAGACAGAAAGATAGAGATGGAGAGACAGAGAACTGAGACACAGAGAGAGACAGAGTCAGAGAGGCAGACACAGAGAATGGGGAGGGAGAGACAGACAGAAAGAGAGAGAGAGACACAGAGAGAGAGAAACACAGGAATAGAGAGAGATGGGGTATGGGAGAGACAGACAAAGAGAGACAGAGACTAGAGAAAGGGGAGGGAGAGACAAAGAGAGACATAGAGAAAGAGAGAGAGAAACAGGCAGAGACAGAGGAAGACTGGAGAAATGCCACTGCCTGTGCAGGGTGGGCTGGGCCGGCTGGGAAGAGGCGAGACCTCTGCTCCGTGCCAGGTGCAGGCAGAGACAGGAGAACAGGCAGAGACAGTGAGAGACCCTGCCAGCCTTTACCAGGGAGGAGACTGACCCTCTGAAACCGCATTTACACACAGCCGACCAGCTTACAGCCTCAGCGAGGGCTGCACCCATCGAAGGATTTGGGGGACGGTGTCCTCACTTTCTGAACTATTTTCATTAGAAGTTGCCGGGCTGGCTCCGGACGCCGGCCTCCTGCGTAACGTGCTCTGCAATGCTCTTGCTTTCTTTTGTTCCAGAGACATAGAATTGTTTAATTCTCATCCCTTAAATCAATACCTAGTGTCATGTCATCCAGAGCCTTTATTTTTACACCAGAGAAAAATGGAGACTGAGCACCGTGTAAAGAGGAGACAGAAACCGTCGCTTCAGAGGCTGCAAGTGGAAACCTTGCTTGGAGCCACCCAACCTCAGCATCGTCTAACTGGCTCTGCAGGTCTCCTGGATCCCAGAACAGAAGCACCTGGAGGAGAAGCAGGTGCAGGAGAGGAAAAGTCCTGGGGGAAGAATGTCCCATGACCCCAGAGGGGTCTGTCTGATGGCAACTTCCCAAAGACACACCCACAGCCAGCCCACAGGACATGAGTTCAGCCCGGGCTGAGTCTCACGCCAGCTCCCTGACCCTGTGCTCCTCACTGTCCATCCCCACCACGCTGCCTCTGCCCCCATTCCTGCCCTTCACCCCACAAGCACCCTCAACTTCCACATCCTCAAGAGGCATCGTCCTAGGACCTTCCCCGCTCCTAGATGCCCGGTGTCTCCTCTGTCTCTTCTAGATTCTGCCTACATTACCGTGTCACCCCTTCCTAGGAACTGAGATCTGCCTGCATTCCCGCCTCTCCCTTGGGAATCCCCGGTGATCTCCTCACTGCCAGATCCAGCAAGCCGTCTCACTCCTGGCCCTTTCTTTTTCCTGTTGCCTTTTGCCTGATGACCCTTGAAACTGCCCTTTTCCATCACCTCTTCCTGTTTCTACCCTCCACCCATTCCTAGGGCCCCGATTCCTTCCCCATGCCTCCAGGTACTTCTTAAAGCACCATCTTTAGCTTGGACCTCTCTCTGTCGAGACTCATGTGTCCCAGCAGACACTTTCACCGGAGATGTGCCCCAGGTGACTTCACCGGCACCCAGTGCTCCTCCTGTATCTGCCATCTCAGGCAACGCCATCGTCGCCAGCCTCACACCATCGGACTACAAACCAGAGTCGTGGTCGCTTCTAGTGTCTCTCTTGCCTCTCGCTCAGTGGGGTACAGGGACCTGTTGGTGTCCCGGAACCTGTCCCCTTCTGGGTATCCACACTGCTTCTGATGCTGTGGCCAGAGTCTTGGAATCGCATCCTCAGCGGTCAGATCCTGGAGCCACTGTTTGAAAATCTCATCTCCTCCTTACCTAGAGATGGGCTTCTTAACCCTTCGAGACCCCTGGGAAACCTCTTCCCAGAAAAGACACGCATGCACAAAATTTTGCAACCATTTCAGGAGGCTCAGGGGCCAACTGGAGCCCATCCATGAGGCCTACAGTGGAGAAGCCCAGGTCTGCAGCCCAAGACAGAGCTCTCCAGGGAACCAGGGTCATCACACTCCAGCTCCCACACACCCTTCCAGCCTCAGTTTCCCCATCTGTCACAGGCGAGCAGTAAGAGGCCCACCTTGGAGGATGCTTGTGAGCTTGAAGATGCAGTGAAACCACATTGAGCTATGCCTGCGCCGGGCGCGTAGCAAGTGCCTCGCGTCTTCCCAGCTGGCCCGGCCCACCCTGCACAGACACAGCGACGTTTCTCCAGTATGTCGGATGCCTCCCCTCACCAAAGCTTGGACATGCAGTCTGTCTAGAATATTCTCTGTCAGCTAACCCTCTCTTGCCCTCCAAAACCTGGCTCAGATGCCACCTCCTCTCTGCCACCTGGAGCCTCTCTGGGGCTCCCAGAGTTACTGGTGTCACCCTGTGTCTGCCTCTGCATCCAGGTGCTGCAACAGAGGGCCGTGTGGGGGCCTCTCCCTGTGTAGACAACGCTGCCAGAGGACGGGGCTGGCTGGCTCCAGCTTCTCCTGCCCCCGGTGACGCACCGGCTCCGGCATAGAGCAGGTGGCCAGTGTGTGCACGTTTCATTTGCAAATGACACAGATGGAGACGTCTATTTGCCACCAAGAGGACGTGCCCAGGACAGAGTCCAGGGGACCTGCATGTGACTTCTTTCACCCTGGTGGGGGCTGAGAAGTGAACTGTCATAAACCTGTGGATGTGTGCATATATATATATATGTATATATATGTATATATATACATATATATACACACACACATATATATACATATATATGTATATATGTATATATACATATATTTATGTATATATGTATATATATATGCATAAATATATGTATATATATGTATATATACATATATGTATATGTATACATATATATGTGTGTATATATATATATACACACATATATACACATAAATTGGATCAAGAAAATGCAGTTGGGCTGGGTGCGGTGGCTCACGCCTGTAATCCTAGCACTTCGGGAAAACACGTATATATATGTGTGTGTGTGTTTTCAAGTGCACGCTTTGTTATTTACTTAAACATGCGCAGACACTGTCGTCATCACCCTCGTCTTACAGTGGAGGAGGCTGAGGCCTGACACCTGGCCAGCCCTGGGTCCTCTAGAGTCAGGACTCCAGCCAACCTCTCATCTCTGGGTCCAGGCTTCCCTGGAGTGCCCGTGCACACACCCCTTGACGCCGTATGCCCAGCCCCCGCCATCGGGCTCCTGCTTCCTGCCCTGGGTCCGGCCCCGCTCCCCTGTGCTCATGTTCCCGGGTGCCGCCGGGCTCCACCTGAGCCCCTCCAGGCCCCACCTGCTCCCCTCCTCTCGTCCTCCACGCCTCGGATCCCCAAAGCCTTCTCCGGCAGCAGACCCTCATCTCACCCGCCCCTGCGCTCCATGTGGCCGACAGCCACCTTAGCCTTTTCCGTCCAGTGTTGGAATTTTCCAGAAATGCTACCCTCGTTCTCATCCTTAGCCCATTCAATGGTTTCTACAGAAAAGAAAACTCGCTGTTTCTCACACCTGCCGGTGTGCCTGCACTGCTTCTAGACACCCCCCTCCCTCTGTGCTGTTCTCTACGGAGTCCAGGGAGCGTCACCCACGTTCCTTCATTTCACTCCATCACAGCCCTGTTTTTTTAAATCTCACTGTTCTGGCCGGGCATGGGGGCTCATGCATGTAATCCCAGAACTTCGGAAGGCCAAGGTGGGCAGATCACCTGAACTTGGTCAGGAGTTCGAGACCAGCCTGGCCAACATGGAGAAACCTCATATCTACTAAAAATATGAAACGTAGCCAGGTGTGCTGGCATGTGTCTGTAATCCCAGCTACATGGGAGGCTGAGGCAGGAGAATCACTTAAACTCAGGAGGTAGAGGTTGCAGTGAGTCAAGATCACATCACTGTACTCCAGCCTGGGCGACAGAGACTTCATCTCAAAAAAAAAAAAAAGATTAAAAAGAATCAATTCCATTGTTTTAGGTGGGGCAACCGAGCTTCTGAGAAGCTGAAGTCCCTGTCTGACTGTGCATGGGGACAGAACTGTGCAAAGGGGTGGGTCACATTCAGCTGTCTGAACTCACAGGGGCAGAATATCAGTGAGACCCACGGGGCGTCCGGCCCCATCCTGTCTCCTCTGCACTGGACCTTCAGTAAAGAATGTGTGGGCCTCAGGGTGGATCCCAGCCCCGGCTCCCCAAACAGAGCTCATTCAGCAGGATCGCAGCAGGGAGGTGGCCGTGAAGCAGGAGGTGCATATAATGACTCAAACAGAGGATCCCCCCGCGCTTTGGGTTTTATTGATGGCTGATGGTCTTCAGGAGGCAATTAAAAAGGCACAGCAAAAAGGTGAAGTGGGCTGGGCGCAGTGGCTCACGCCTGTAATCCCAGCATTTTGGGAGGTCGAGGCGGGTAGGACACCTGAGGTCAGGAGTTTGAGACCAGCCTGGCCAACATGCATCTGTTTTTTTACATGTATTTCATGTGTTTGCTGGCATACTTCTCCAGATTTTTTTTTTTTTTTTTTGAGACAGCGTCTCACTCTGTTACCCAGGCTGGAGTGTAGTGGTGTGATCTCAGCTCACTGCAACCTGTCTCTACTAAATACAAAAATTAGCCAGGCGTGGTAGTGCACACCTGCAATCCCAGCTACTCGGGAGGCTGAGGCAGGAGAATTGCTTGAACGTGGAGGTGGAGGCTGAAGCGAGCTGAGATGGTGCCACTGAACTCCAGCGTGGGCGACAGAGTGGGACTCTCTCTCAAAAAAGAAAAAAACAAGGTGGAGCGCTCATATTTCAATCGTCCTGACTCTCACATCATCTCGGCTCCTCCTATGATCAGACTCCAGGCTAGGACTTTTCAAAGGAAACATTGTGCTTACCTAATAAAAACATTAGTCACAGCTGGGATGGAGCCACATGCCCTAAAAAGCTTCTCCTTGGCATCTCTGGCACTCCCACTGCTAATTCCAGAACTACTGTTCAAAGCCCACGCACGGCACAGCTGCATCCAGGCACATGCACTCTCGTGTGTTTGCACTGACATGCGTGCCTTGTGTCCCTGTGTGCACATGCGTGTGCAAGAAGAGATAATTCACAAATCGGATCAAGAAAATGCAGTTGGGCCGGGCGCAGTGGCTCACGCCTGTAATCCCAGCACTTTGGGAGGCTGCAGTGAGCAGATCACTTGAGGTCAGGAGTTCGAGACCAGCCTGGCCAAGATGGTGAGACCTTATCTCTACTAAAAATACAAATATTAGCCAAGCCTGGTGGCTCACACCTGTAGTCCCAGCTACTTGGGAGGCTGAGGCAGAAGAATCACCTGAGCCCGGGAGGTGGAAGTTGCTATGAGGTAAAACTGTGCCTCTGCACACTCCAGCCTGGGCAACAGAGCAAGACCCTGTCTCAAAAAAGAGTTTACTGTATAACACACAAACACACACATACACACACACACCCCTTATAGCCTACCTCTGAAAGAAAAGAAAGTAACAGGCAGGTGTCTCTTTTTGTCAAGTTTTTGCATCTATTTCATGTGTTTGCTGTCATACTTCTCCAGATTTTTTTTTTTTTTTTTTTT
>NW_016107351.1:3869876-3900682 GCF_001604975.1 Cebus imitator | reverse complement strand
TCTCACTCTGTCACCGAGGCTGGAGTGCAGTGGCTTGATCTCACCTCAGTGCAACCTCCACCTCCCAGGCTCAAGTGATTCTTCTGCCTCAGCCTCCCGAGTAGCTGGGATTACAGGCACCCACCAACGTGCCTGGCTAATTTTTGTAATTTTAGTAGAAAGGGGGTTTCGCCATGTTGGCCAGGCTGGTCTCAAACTCCCGACCTCAAGTGATCCACCCGCCTCGGCCTCCCAAAGTGCTGGGATTACAGGCGAGAGCCACCACACCTGGCCTTCTCCAGACACTTTTTAATGGGCTGGAAGGAACTGGGGTTTCTTGGTGATCCTCCCAGTTGTTGCCTGCAATGGTGGGACAAGGACTGGGACTGTGATTTGTGCAGCTCTCCATGGTGCTGCCCTGAGCTGAGACTATTGCCAGACCGGGAAAGTACTGCAACACTTCTATGACGGTGGTCTGTGAAATTTCTGTCTTTCCTTGGAATTTCAGGGTGATGGTGGTGAGGTGGGAAGAGTCCCTGTGAAACAGCTTTTCCAGAATTGGGTTTGGATCCCCCATAACTCAACTCGCTAGGTCACTGCCCTGCTGCTGTTAGCCTGAGAACTTATTAAAGAGTTCCTCTCATCTGCACTGGTTTTCAGCAAACTATACTCACTTAAGGGGTCGACATACATCCCGCAGGAGTGGAATTGGTGAGTTTACTGCTCCCTGCTCCCTGTCCTTTCTGGAACTCGCATTGCTACACATGCACCCAAGTGCTTCAACAGCCACAGAGGGAGGAGAGGCAGGAGGCGCGGTTAGCTGTGTGTTCTGGAGGACGCCTTCCTGATGACTGCTGCTTTTCCTTGTTAGCCCTGGAGACAAATAAAGAGCTCGCTGAAACTTGCTTTGCCCTGTTTCTACTCTTCCTTCCCATAATCCTCAGGCTCGTGGCTGTGTTTGGCTGTGTATCAGACATTTGCATCAAAACCACTAGTAAGAAGGATGCTGGTGGTTCTATAAAAATTAGAGCTGTGCTCTATACCCATTGAATCTGAATTCTAGGGGAAGGAAAATCTATTTACCGAGCTATGCAGGTGATTGCTTTTTTTCCTTTTCTTCTTCTTCTTCTTTTTTTTTTTTTAGACAGGGTCTTACTCTGTTGCCCAGGCTGGAGTGCAGTGATGCAATCATACGTCACTGCCACCTTGATCTCCTAGGCTCAAGCAATCCTCCCTCCTCAGCCTCCTGAGTGGCTGGGACTACAGGCATGCACCACCACACTGTGATAATTTTTAAATATTTTTGTAGAGACAGGGTTTTGCCATGTTGCCCAGGTTGATCGTGAAGTCTTGAGCTCAAGTGATTCTCTTGTCTCAGCCCCCTAAAGCTCTGAGGTTACAGGCACGAGCCACCGTGCCCAGCCTTGACTCTTAGTCACGCTAAGTTTGGAAAACCATCGTTCTCAAAGTGAGAATTGCTCGTCGCCTACCTCCGCAAAGGCACACTGCAAAGCCAGCATTACCCAGGAGCTCCTTAGAAAGACCGATTCTCCCTGGAGCTGGGTGTGTTCCTTACTGGAGCTGGTGGTAAAGGTGGTGGTGGGGGGAGGGGGTTCCTTAAAACACAGATTGCTGGGCCCCATCCCCAGAGTTTCTGATTCAGTATGTGCGGAATGGGGTCTGGTAATTTGCTTTTAAACAAGTTTCTGGAAGGTTCTGAGCCTGCGGTCTGGAGACCCTGCTGAGAGAAGCGCTGTCTCAGGGGCGATGGCCCAGGCTGGCACAGTGAGTGTTGTGCTGGAAGTTGGGATCTGGGTCACAGTTTTGATCCTAACCTCAGACAAGTCACCCATGTCTCTTCCCCTTATGGATTCAGAGATTTTTTTGAAATAAACAGGAATGGGTTGAATGGGGGTGCAAGTCCTTTCCAGCACCTACATTCTACAACTCCAGCCCTTGCCGAAATGCAGCAGTCACGGGGACAAACAGCTAGTGGAGAAGCAGAGTCCCACTGGTGCCCCCCATTCTCCTTTTATCTTTTAGACTCCTGTACTCTGCTGATGTGAAACCTCTGAGCATGGACCGTGGCTCACACCTGTAATACCAACACTGGGAAGCTGAGGCGGGTGGATCCCCTGAGGTAAAAAGTTAGAGACCAGCCTGACGAACATGGTGAAACCCCATCTCCACTAAAAATACAAAAATTAGCCGGATGCGGTGGTACACGCCTGTAATCCCAGCTACTTGGGAAGCTGAGGCAGGAGGATCACTTGAACCCGGGAGGTAGAGGTGGCAGTGAGCTGAGATCACATCACTGCAATCCAGCCTGGGCAATACAGACTCCATCTTAAAGAAACAGAAACAAAACAGAAGAAAAACCCTCTGAGCATGACAGAATCTATGTTGGGAGCCAGGCTGCCAGCGGCTGCCTTCCGCAAGCCCTGCCTCCCAGAAGTGAAAGATTCTATTTGTTCTTCCCCATGGGGCAGGGCTCCCGGGGTTGTGGCCTGAGCTACCCTCAGTACAGTGATTCTCAGGGTTCTGTGTAAAGACGGAGTGTGTTCCCCTCCATGCCTCTCCAGATGCATGGGACAGAGTGACTTCACTGCACATCCTGGTGTCTCTGAAAAGCGATGTGATTTGGGGGTGATTAAAGGCAACCCACATGTTTGATGAGCACGTAATTATTGCCTGTTTCATGACACAGGTCTGGCACTCAGAAACCTGGAGACGCAAGCCCTTGCAGTTTTCCATGACAGCCTGACTTTATTTGATGAACAAAAAAAAAAAAGGAAAAGAAAAAGATGAAAACATCTGTAATGAACATCTGGATTCCATTGCTAACCATGAAAGCAAATTCCTCAGAGTCAGCACGCCGGAGAGGGCTGGGAATGGGTGTATTTATAAACAACTGTGGCACTTGAATCGGAAAAAATGGCCCCAAACACCACCCCTTCCTGTTTGAAAACCTTTCAGAACAGAGAAGCATTGAGTTCAGTTCTGTGTCTGTACAACGGAGAAACATTTACACCTGCAAGTCAAACTCTGGATCAAACAAGCATAATTACAGCCTCTGGGCTCAGCACTTGGTTCCCCTAAACAGTCATCTGAAGAAAAGGTTCAAATACCTCCCAGTGTCTGCGGGCGTGTATGTAGCCATGTGAGTGCACAGACATGCACATGGGAATGCAGACGTGTGCATGTAGGCACAGTGTGTGTACACGGTCATGCACATCTGTAGGTGTGTGCAGAGAGTCACACACACAAGAATGCAGGCAGGGGCACACAGGTGTGTGTGTACGTGCACGTACACAGCTGTGCATACAGAAATACAGGCATGTGCGCATGTATGTCTCATGTGTGTGTGCATGCACATAAATGTCCAAGAGTTCATACACTGCAGCTCACTTTTTTGCAGCCTCCTTCCTTTACGTCCTCATCCTGTCCAGCTTCATGCCCTGTTTACGTCTTCCTATGATTCACACACCTATCACCAAGTTCTGCCCTCTGTGCAGAACTAATCAAGTTTGTGGGAGCTGTTGCTGGGTCTGGCAATTACAGCACAGTGGTGGGTGTCACAAGCCAGGGAAGCTGAGGCTAGGCACTACAGCCATGCCCCAGCCCTGGCTGACTGTCCTACATGCCACATGGGCTGTACACACGGAGGCTCCCTGTTGCCACCTTGGAAAGCCTTAGGGTCCATTTCCCTGCCTGGAGAAGCAGTCACTGCTCCTTGGTGTGTGCATAGGGTACAGAGCCAGGAATGTCTCCCTCGCTCCCTCTCTGAGTTCTGAGCTCCAGGCTCCTTGCATAACCATCTCACCAGGAAGAGGAGTGGAGGGCCCGTCTGCTCTCATAATCGATGCACCCCTGCAAACCCTCCAGCCAGGGCTAAGGGAAAAACGATTTTCAGCCGGTGGTTCTTAATAGATGGAAATGTCTGTATCCGTGAATGCAGGTGACGCGCTAATGTGAAAAGAGATGAAAGAAGTGGAATTCATTTGGAAAATTCTGCCTTTGGCCCCCAAGGCTGGGGTAAGAGGGTGTCCTCCATCCACCATGGCTGGCCCCCTCCCTTGCCTCCTCCTGGCCTCCCTGTGAGCTGAGGGCAGCCTGGCCCGACCTGTCACCTGGCCTAAGAGGTGATAAAAACCATGTGCTTCCCGAGCCTCGTTGTGCAGCTCGTGTTTGAGGCTCTGGCTTTATCAGTTTTTATTTCGTGTAATATTCATCACACTGGTTTATTTATGGGGCCCTTGCTGGGAAGTTACTTTTCAGGCCTGGTGAATAAAACATTAGACTTTGCAGCTTGTCAGGGTGACTGCAGCTCCTCCGATGTCAGCCTGACAAACCGCCTTTTCTTTTTCCCAACGACTGCGCTTTTAGAGAAATTTATTTGTATTTTGTTGGGCATTTGTTGTTTTTTTTTTTTTTTTTTTTTTGTCTCCTTTTGGCTGGTGGATGTTGGTCAGAGTCGAAGTTTCTCTCTCTCGTCTGATTAAATGCCAGAGCCTTCACTGACTGAGAAAAGTAGTATGTTGAACAGGAGGAGTGAGGTGAGCACCTCGGGCCTCCTGAACCCAAGTCCTGGGCTAGAGGAGAGCCTCGGGGTCCCATGGCCTGTGGTGAACCCCCTGCCGCAAAGCCTAGCCACTCAACCTGGGTGTTCACAGCCAATGAGCAAAGTGCTTTAGCCATGCAGGTCAGAGCCAAAGGACCACCTGGAGGAACCGCTGGGGACATTGACGGGGCTTTGTGGGGAAAGGCAGGGGGCGCAGGGGTGTGGGTCCTAAAATCCTCATGAGAATAATGGGAAAAAAATCCCACTAAATTAAAAACAAAACAGGCTAAATGTGGCTTTCAGCAAGCTCCCACCGAGAAAGTCTGCACTTAAAGGAAACTAGGATGAAAAGACTCACTTTACAATGGGCTTGTCACAGTATTTCTCAGTGATTCTCATGCACTTAAAATGTGGATTACTTTACATATGACTTTTCAAGGTTTGTTAAATAAGAGAAAGAGAACGGGGCGGGGGGGGGAGAGGAGAAAGAGAGAGAGAGAAACCTGGTAATGCTATATTTCAGATTGAAGAGTGTTGAGTTTTTCTTTCTTTCTTTCTCCCCAGAAATCAAAAAGATTAAGAAAACTTCGATCAATAAAAATGCAGCCGGTTGCTGGTGATTCACTGTGACTTGTCCTTTAGATGGTCTAGTGCAGGACATCTCTTCATTAAGTGAGACCTGGACTGTTGTCATCCTTGCTATAGCTCATAAACTCAGCGGCTCTTTTAAAACTAGAGGAAGGGCAGAGTGCGGTGGCTCACGCCTGTAATTCCGGCACTTTGGGAGGCTGAGGCAGGTGGATCACCTGTGGTCAGGAGTTTGAGACCAGCCTGGCCGACATGGTGAGATCCCACCTCTACTAAAAATACAAAAATTAGCGGGGCGTGGTGGCGCATGCGTGTAGTCCTGCCTACTTGGGAAGCTGAGGCATGGGAATCATATGAATCTGGGAGGCAGAGGTTGCAGTGAGCCGAGGTAGCACCACGGCACTCCAGCCTGGGCAACAGAGTGAGACTCAACCTCAAAACAAACAAACAACAGAAACTGGAGGAAGAAAATGTGATTTGGCTTCTTGGGCAAGATCCCCATCAGTCTAAGGGCATCTGCTTCCCTCCTTGGATTCTCCCCTGGATCGGGTGTCAGCTGGGATGGCTGCACATGACCCCTAATAATGGAGGCTACCATTTGCGGGGTATGTACGGTCAGCCGGGCTGTGAACACAAGGATGCCATCATTCATCCTCCTTCTTCCATGAGACAGGTCCTGCCGCCCGTCGCACAGCTGAGGAGGCTGAGCTCAGAGGTGGAAGAGCAGCCCAAAGTCACCCAGAGGGGCCATGGGGCAGGATTTGAACACAGAACCTGCCCACAGTCTGAGCTGTTACACAAAGCTCCTTGCTCATGGGGCTGCTGCGTGCACAGGACCATGGGATCAGCCCCCAATCCTCTCCAGAGATGTCCCCTTCAAGTGGTGATGGGAGATGCCAGGAAGATGTCACGATCCATTAGTGTCTGTGACAAGGACAAACGCTCATGAAAACCACAGTCAAATCTCCAAGAGAGGTTAGTGTTGGCTGCACATGCCCCTGTGAGAGGTGTACGCAGATGGGATGGATGATTTCAGCATCAGGATGGTCATACACAGCAGGGGGTCCTGAGGCCGACATCTTTTCCTCCAGATTTTTAGGGGTTGAGGTCAAATGTAAAAATGCAAATATGTTTTCCAAAAAATCCCGTGATTGGGGAAAATTTTAATGGCTAATTTGAGTCAGGGTAAATGAAAAAACTCCAGAATGTGACTACATCCTTAGAAGGCTCTATGATTCTCAAAAGCTTTCAAACAACCTCTGGTGATTCTACAAACACCAGTAAAAACAAGGCGGACTAAACATCTCTTCCAACAGCCACCCCCTTCCAGAGCCTGCTGCCTCGCCCTCTATCCCCTTCCTCCCAGGCTTCTCAGTCATTTTCCTGCAGAGGATGGATTCATGTTGTCACCTTCTGTTGGCTTTTCTTTTTTGTTTTTTATTTATTTATTTTTTGGAGTCTCACTGTACTGCCCAGGCTGGAGTGCAATGGTGCAAGCTCGGCTCACTGCAACCTTCACCTCCCAGGTTCAGGCGATTCTTGTGCCTCAGCCTCCCAAGTAGCTGAGATTACAGGTGCCTGCCACCATGCCTGGCTAATTTTTGTATTTTTAGTAGACATAGGGGTTTCCCCGTGTTGGCCAGGCAGGTCTGGAACTCCTGACCTCAGGTGATCCATCCACCTTGGCCTCCCAAAGTGCTGGGATGACAGGTGTGAGCCACTGCACCTGGCCATCTGTTTGCTTTTCAACCCACCCCAAGCTGCCTCTGCCCCCACCACTTCATTGAAACTCTCCTGTCAAGGTCACTTTGACCCTCTGATCGCAAAACGCAGAAGTTGCAGCCACTTGCCTGTCCTCAGACTGTACCTGACCACTCCCACCTTCCTTCTGGAAACAAGTTTTTCTTTGCTTGTGTGACACTAAACTGCTGACTGTTCTCTGCCTGTAGGGCTGATTGTTCTCTGCTGTTTTTGCTTAAGTCTAAATGCTGGAGATCTTCAGAGGACAATTCTATCTACTGCAATAGCAGTGTTCCTCTGAGAGCTTCTCTTTCCACCTGTTTGTTTGTTTGTTTTTAAGAATTGGTCCATTTTCTCTAAATTTTGACATTTACATGCATAGAGTTGCTTGTAGTATTCCCTTATTGTCCTTCTAATGGCTGCAGGGTCTGTAGTGATGTCTCCTGTTTCACTACTGAGATTGGTGATTTGTGTCTTTTGTTTAACCTTGTCAGTCTTGCTAGATAGAAGTTTATCAATTTTATTGCTCTGTTCATAAAGGAATTGAACCAATTTATGCTGTCCTTCTTATGAATAAGAAGCCTGATGATCACTGTCTTTTCTGATACTTGGATAATTCAGGCTTTTGAAAGTCTTGCCAATCAAATGGAGGTTAAATGCTACTCATTGTTGTCTAGATTTGCATTTCCCAGCTGATTAACGAGGTTGAACATCTCTTTTTATGTCTTTTGACTATATATTCTCTTCTGTGTCTCTTCTGGTATCTCTTCTATATGAAATTCCTGCCTGTCTTCTGCCTTTTTCTCTATTGGGATGTTTTATAATTTTCTTCTTGATTTTCAGTTCTTTAAACATTCTTGATACTAATCTTTTGTCAGTTGGGTGTATTGCTAATATTTTCTTCTAGTCTTGTCACTTTTTAAAGACTTTTCATTTTTTCTAGACCTTTCAATATATTGAATTTAAAAAGCTCTTAATTTTTTATTAACTTTAATATACTCATCTGTCAATCTTTTTTATACTCATTTTTTTGATGTGCCTTGTTTAAGACCTTTTCCTCTATATTTTCCTCTAAGCTATATATATATATATATATATATATATATATATATANTTTTTTGAGATGGAGTCTTGCTCTGCCACCCAGGCTGGAGTGCAATAGTGCAATCTTGGCTCACTGCAACCTCCACCTCAAGTGATTCTCCTGCCTCAGCCTCCCAAGTAGCTGGGATTGCAAGCATGCACCGGCTAATTTTTTGTATTTTTAGTAGAGACAGGGTTTCATCATGTTGGCCAGGCTGATCTCGTACTCCTGACATCAGGTGATCCACCCAACCTGGCCTCCCAAAATGCTAGGATTACAGGTGTGAGCCACGACGCCTGGCCTCCTCTAAGAGATTTTTGACATTTAATTACTTCATCCACCTACGTCCATTTTCAAAATATGGTGTGAGGTAGAGACGCAACAGCATACTTTGTATATGGGTAACTACACAATTTTTTCCCAGCTCACTTTATTAAACAGCCCTATCTTTTGCTAGTGATTTGAAATGCCACCTCTACCATAACCAGAGTTACGTAAGCACAGGCCCATGGGTCTGTTTCTGAGAATTGATTACTTGGCTGATCCTTATGACAACACTAGGTAATCTTAATTACCATAGCTTCACAATGAGCCCAGATTGTGCTGGGGGAAGTATCTCCTTTATGCTCTTCTCTTCAGAGGGGTTCTGACTAATTCTCAGTGCCCTAATATTCTTCTTCTTCTTTTTTTTTTTTTTTTTTAAGATGGAGTCTCACTGTGTCACCCAAGGCTGTCATGCAGAGGTGTGATCTTGACTCACTGCCACCTCCACCTCCCGGGTTCAAGCAATTCTCCTGCCTCAGCCTCCCGAGCAGCTGGGACTACAGGCACACACTACCATGCCTGGCTAATTTTTTTGTATCTTTAGTAGAGTTGGAATTCCACCATGTTAGCCAGTATGATCTTGATCTCCTGACCTCATTCATGGTCCACCTGCCTTGGCCTCCCAAAGTGCTGGGATTACAGGTGTGAGCCACTGCGCCTTGCCTGGTGTCTTAATCTTCTAAATCATCATTTTACCAGGCTCCATTTGGGTATTAATCAGAATTGCATTGGCTATAGTCAATGTAGATCAATAGAGGGAAAATGGCATTTTAGTGATATAAAACCTTTCTATTCATTTATTACAACTCCTCTACTGACACTTCATCAAGTTTTATATTTTGCCAGTATAAGCCTTAAGGATTTTAAAATTAAATTTATTCCTAGGTATTTGACATTTTCCAATACTACTAAAAATAATGTCTTCTTTTTGTGTTTGTTTGCTGCTGGTATATAAAAAACGGATACCAGATAACTTGCTAAACTGCAGTTTCTAAAAGATGCTGTACAGATTTGGGCAAGGGTTCTACGTAAATGATCATATCATCTGAAAATAATACAACTTTTTGTTCTTTCTGATCCTTATACATCTAACGTCTTTTTCTTTCTTTATTGCGCTGCAAAGGAGAATGTGTCATGGGAAGTTTTACTATGCCTTCACATCTGAATGACAATTTGGCTGCATATAAAAGTGTATGCTCCACTTTCTTTTACTCTGTACTTGAATACATCACCCCATTGTCTTCTGGCATCTGGCATTGCTGTTGAAAATCCTGAGGTCCGTATGATAACTTGCTCTTTGCATGTGATGTTTTCCCTTCTGGAAACATGAAGAACTCTATCTTTGTCATTCTTAAATTCCATCGTGAGTGTATAGCTTTCATTTCGCTCTTCTTTCTGGTGCTCTGAGACCTTTTCAACTTGGTCTCTTTCATCCTTTTTCTTTAAATCCCAGGGATTTTTCTCTCCTTGTAGGACTTCTATGACCCGGATGTTAACACCTTAACATGAGCACCTTAGCTTCTTTCCTCCTTGCGTTAGAACTTTCTTTTGTATTTTCTTTTTCTTTGTGCTTTTCCCTATTTTTTTCTGGGCTGAGACATCAGGCTCATCCTCCAAGTCAGGAATGCAATCCTCGGCTGTATTTATTCTCGCACTTTTCTCCGGCAGTGCCCTCTGTTTTCCCACAGCTACACCTTCATGCTGAACCTTTCGGCTCGGTTCTTTTGTATATCTTCTTGATCTGCTAATATGTCCCTCATCTCATTTAGGAGGTTTATTAAGCTTATTTTAAAACTTGGTCCCTCTGTTCTGGTATTTCCGTTCTGGTGGAATCTGGAAGCTGTACCCATTAGCACCGTCCCCATCAGTGCTACCTCGTTCTGTGTCCTGCCTTTTCCTCCTTTCAAGAGAAGTGCTACGGTTTGGCTCGGGGTCCTCACCCAAATCTCATGTTGAATTGTGATCCCCTGTGGGATATAGGGCCTGGTGGGAGTGATTGGATCACGGGGTGGTTTCCAATGGTTCAGCACCATCCCCCTCGTGCTGCCCTGTGAGTGAGTTCTCATGATATCCGGTTGTTTAAAAGCGTGTGGCGCTGCCCCCTTCCATCTCTCTTGCGGCCATGGGGAGATGCACCTGCTTCCCCTTCGTCTTCTGCCATGATTCTGAGTTTGCTGAGGTCTCCCCAGCCATGCTTCCTACACAGCCTGCAGAACTCTGAGCCAGTTAAGTGTCTTTTCTTTGTAAACTGCTCAGTCTCAGTTCTTTACGGCAGTGTGAGAATGGACGAAGACACACGTCCCCTGTGGGAATACATGGTCTCCACGTGCTTTTCATTCACTGGCCAGGCACAGCTGCCTCAGATCACATTCCCGACTTACCCCTTGAATGTTCCCTCTGGAAAGGCGAAAACTCCATCATGTCAGAGTATACACTTCCTGGGGTTCCCTTACATCCACAGTGAATGAAGAAAGACAAAGAATAGGGCACAACGAGGCGTGGGTGGCAAAGAGCCTGCTGCCCCCCAGAAATGACCTCAGTGTCAGGTCACCTGAGGGACCACCTGGCGGGGCTCAGCCTCACAGGCTCTGCAGCCCCACCCTGTCTGTGCCTGGGAATGGGTCCTGCTGCTGGGCATGGGGGCCACATCAGTTCTACTCATTGACAATGACTGGCACACTCCAGCAAGTACTGCCAGAGCCTCCCTTTTGGGCAGGCAGACGGGGAAGTCTGCTCATCAACACCAAGGCGCTGGGAGAGGGAGGATCACAGAGGAGCTGCCTCAGGACACAGGATGACACAGTCTGACCTGACGCATCTGCTGCCCAGGAGAGACACTGTCCCTTGACAATGAAACTACGAGCCCGTGTTGGCCTGGATGGCCTCACGCTGAACAACCTCACCTTGAACGGCACATCAGGGAGCTGCTCACCAGGGCCTCTGCGGCTGATATGGACACTGGTGTCCAAGTGCCCATTTGAGCCCCTGCCAAAGTTTCCTTCATCCCAGGGTGCCTGATCCCACACTGACTGCCCTCCCATCGTCTCCTCCATGGGGTGGGATCTCCCCTTCCCCTGAGATCTTCAGTGCCTCTAGCCAGCTCCGTGGACTCTCCTGTGAGTGGGCGCACACTTGTATCCTCCTCCTCCTCCTCCTCCTCCCTGCCTCTCACTAGGTGCCCAACCTGGGCAATGAGCAAGCTTTGTTTGTTTAAGCAAAAAGAGACTCATCTAACAATCTTAAGTTACCGAATTTCTGGGAAATCCAATATAGCGGCTAAGATACCACTAAATAAGATACAATATTGCCTGGAGGAATACCCGTCATTCACAGATGCTGCAGTGAAGCTACGGACCAAACGCGCAACCTCCAGGAAATCACTGCGAGGAAAAGCCACGTGATTCCACACATGGCCTCTCCAGAAACCCGCATGTCTCCTGGGGCCTGGAGCTCACCTGACCACCTCAGTCTCAGCCAGGTGCATTCGTGCACCACCGAGGCTTGGTCAGGTGCCTGGCTGAACGTGGACAAGCACCAAGCAGAGTGCTCCTGAGGCACCAGGGGCCCCCACTGACCCTCTCTCACTTCCCTGGGTGAACCCTGCACTGTCCTGTCCCGCAGACAAGGTATGCGGTGGGGGCCGCTCCCCGAGTCCCCACCCCCCAGTGCTGCCCACTTGACTGTGGAGCCCCAAGGCCTCTGCACCTCTCTCACAGGATCTTCCTTTTCACCACTCAGCTCTTATTTTTGTTTTTAATAGGCTTAATGTTTTTAGAGCAGCTTTACATTCACAGTGGGACGGATGGGAAGGTGTGGAGAGTTCCCAGGGACCCCCTGCCCTCCTCGTGACATGCACACCCACCCACTGTCCACATCCCCCTCCAGAGGGTACATCTGTTCAACGGGTGAACTACGCTGACAACGTCATCGTCACCCAGTGTCCGGGGCTTACGGAGGACTCACTCTAGACGTTGTGATCCCGTGGGTTTGGGCAAATGTATAATGACGCATGTCCCCCATTCTAGTGTCATGCAGGGTGGTGTCACTGCCCTAAAGAGCATCTGTGAGCACTGGGGTCACATCAGTTCTACTTATTGACAATGAATGGCTCACTGCCTACCTCTCAGGCAGACAGATGGGGACATTTGCTCATCAGCACAAAAGCACTGGGAGTGTCTGCCTGGAGCAGCGGGGTGAGGATGCCCCAGCCCCCGGCATCTACAGACACTCTCAGGGGGTCCATAGTTCAGCCCTCACTCTTGGTGTTTTCAACGTTTTCCTCAGAGCTAATCCCAGGACAGACTCACTTCCACCACGGGGATGAGAGTGGGAAGCGACCAGCGTGGAAGGTGGTGGGAAGACGACGGCTTGAAGCAGACGGCGTGTTCAGGGCAAGGCAGGTTCCGCGGCCTCTGGGGCAGCTGTCGGGGGAGAGGAGCCCTCAGGAGGCTTTCTCTTCCCAGATGTGTGAGAAACTCAGGCACGGGAACCTCACCCCCCACCCCGGCCCCTCAGAGTGGGGTTAATCTCCACATTTCATGATTAATCATGACTATAACTATTTTTAGTTCCACAAGACGGGGTAGTTTAACATGCTGTGCATTTTTTGCAAGGTATCCTTGATCCTTCTAAAGTAAAATTAAAGGCTATAATTAGCTTACTTAATAGAGAACCGCACTTGGCTCGGCGTCAGCTAACAGCGGGCTCCCCTCCCCGGCGGTGGGATTATTCATGGGTGTTATTTTGCTAACATTCCGCCCCTCGAATGAGGACTCTTCCTGCCGGCCTTTCCTCTGTATTGCCCTGCATGGAATCGTTCTGACTCTCGGATTCCACCTTCTCACCTACTTCCATGAGGTTTAAAACATGACCGTGTGATCAACATGTTTAACATTTAACACGGCGCACGGCCCTGGCTGGGTCGGGGGTCCCGTTCAGAGCTGACTCTCCCTGAGAATAAAGTTCTTCTGAGCAAAGGCATCAAGGCTTTGGCTCTGGACAAGTGTGTGAAGCCTGCACAGCAATCGAGGGCTTTGGGGAGACGTGCAGTTTGCAGAGCAAGCTGACTTCTGTTTTGAGGCACTGGGGCACAACTCTCGTTGACTTTGCCAGGCAAGCATTTCCTCTCTGTGTGGGATACCCACCCCCGTTTCCAATGCTTGTACCCAAGCCAAGTGGCCCCAGGCGATGGTGGCAGACGCAGCTCCCCTCCAGCCTCTCCGGGTCCTGCTGCATGGGAAGCCACCTGCTCCTGGGTCCCTGAGTTCAATGCATCATGGCAACTAAAAGTGGAATATACCCCAAGCGTGTGGATAAACTGCTTTTTTTTTCTTTTTTTTTTTTTTTTCTTTCTCTGTTGCACACGCTCGAGAGTCTAGTGGCATGCTCTCAGCTCACTGCAGCCTCTGCCTCCCAGGTTCAAGCAATTCTCCTGCCTCAGCCTCCCTAGTAGCTGGGATTAGAAGCACATGCCACCATGCCTAGAAAATTTTTGTATTTTTAGTAGAGATGGGGTTTCACCGTGTTGGCCAGGCTGGTCCTGAACTCTGGACCTCAGGTCATCTACCCGCCTTGGCCTCCCAAAGTGCTGGAATTACTTTGAGCCACCGCGCCTGGCTGAACTGCTTTTTAAAAATTATGTTTCTTGTAAGTGCAAGGAAAATTCCAGCTCTGCTAAACGTTTGACATCCTTACGTAATATGTGACTTAGGTAATTTCCATAGTCTGACATCTGGCTCACTCCTAACTCCAAATATCACTTCGTCTGTATAAAGTCTTTCTCCTCTCCTGAATTGGAGCATGAACGTGGGGATGCGCTCTGGGGCGTTCACCCCTACTGAAGTCTAAACTCAAGTGTTCTTGGCTCTTGACTTACAGCAAGGACTTGAGCTGACATCGGTCCGGCCTGCTGCCTGAATGCTCCCGTTGTAACACTTGGAGAGGCACGTTCTTCCAGGGCTGGAGGTACTAGCATACTCTCCGACAGACCGGGTTGGGGAGAGAGGAGATACCTTATCCCTCCGGGGCACTGCCAAGGTGCCTCTGCAGTGGGGCACACGCTCTTTCACTCTTCAACAAGAAAGTTTTAATTTTTTTTATGCCATTGGAGAGGGACATAATTTAGTGACATGTTTGAATAACTATTTGGGAAATAACCATTTCTTTTCTGAAATATGTCCAGAGAGAGACCAAAGTTAAGAATTTGTTGGGGAGAATCATGACAAGTCAGTTCTCACCTTCCAGTTACAAAGGTGTTAAAAGAGCACCCAGCCACTGTCCCTGCTGTAACTCTCGGTCCCCCTCAGCTTGCTCCTGTCGGGCTGAGCCTCCCAGTGGCACTGAGATGGGACTCTTGGCTACCTGCCTCTTGCTTGAGAAGCTGTTTCCTAAAGTGTCCCCCTGAGCACTGACAACAGAGACTCGGCAATGACATCTGGGGTGCCGGTGCCCTCCGTGTCACACTTCCGCTCTGTCCCAGCCTCGCAGGGGCCCCAGACACTCCCACACCCACTGGTGACAAACTCGGCCTCCCCAGGTGCTGTGGCTGCTGCTCTTACACACACGCCCTAAGACGCAGATGCATGCAGGCTGTACGCACATGTAGTGTGCGTGCACGCACATGAGCACACTCACCTCTAAGCAGAAAGAGAGCCACTTGCAAGCTGCCCCAAAATGGAACAAAATAAACACCAGCCAGGAGCAAAAGTAAAGCTTCATTCCGATGTTTAAAAAACTCTAAAAGAGGCTGGGAGTGGCGGCTCACACCTGTAATCCCAGTGCCTCCGGAGGCCAAGGCGGGCGGATCACCTGAGGTCAGGAGTTCAAGATTTGCCCAGCTAACATGGTGAACCCGTCTCTATTGAAAATACAAAAAAATTAGCTGGGTATGGTGGTGCATGCCTGTGGTCCCAGCAAAAGTCCGTCTCAAAAAATCCAAAACCAAAACCAAAAAACCTCTGAAAGAGGATTTCACTCCTCGTGCTGAGTTATGTATGTTCACTGCCGCACTGTTTACAATAGCAAAGACCTGGAACCAACCCAAATGCCCATCGATGATAGACTGGACAGGAAAATGTGGCGCATATACACCATGGAATACTACGCAGCCATAAAAAACGATGAGTTCATGCTCTTTATAGGGACATGGATGAATCTGGAAACCATCATTCTCAGCAAACTGACACAAGAAGAGAAAAACTGAACACCGCATGTTCTCACTCATAGGCGGGTGTTGAACAATGAGAACACACAGACACAAGGAGGGGAGCATCACACACTGGGATCTGTTGGGGGAAACTGGGGGAGGGACAGCGGGGGGGTGGGGAGGTTGGGAGGGATAACATGGAGAGAAATGCCAGATATAGGTGACAGGCAGCAAATCACACTGCAATGTATGTACCTATGCAACTATCCTGCATGATCTGCACATGTACCCCAGAACCTAAAGTATGATATGTATATATATACACACACATATACATATATACATATATGTGTGTGTGTGTATATATATACATAATAAGCTATTTTTAATCCCTCTGGGACCTAGCGGTAGACACGAGGGGGAGGTAGTGAGCTAGAATTGTCTTTCCCTCCCCAGCACTGGCGAGGAGGGTCATGCCAGCGGGAGACCCTGCCATCGACACACTGCCCACCCTTCTGACTCAGGCTGAAATCCCACCTGCTCCATGAAAACCTTCAAGTCTACACTGCCTCTCCCTTTTTCTTTTTCTTTTCTTTTCTTTTTTTTTTTTGAGACGTGGTGCCACTCTGTCTCCCAGGCTGGAGTGCTGTGGCATGATCTCAACTTACTACAACCTCAGCTTCCCGGGTTCAGTGATTCTACTAGTCTCAGCCTCTTGAGTAGCTGGGATTACAGACATCCACCACCACAGCTGGCTACTCCATCTGGCCCCTTTTCTTTTTTTTTTTGAGATGGAGTTTTGCTCTTGTTGCCCAGGCTGGAGTGCAATGGCATGCTCTTGGCTCACTGCAACCTCTGCCTCCTGGGTTCAAGCGATTCTCCTAGTCTCAACCTCCTGAGTAGCTGGGATTACAGACATCTACCACCACAGCTGGCTAATTTCATATTTTTTACTAGAGATGGAGTTTCGCCATGTTGGCCAGGCTGGTCTTGAACTCCTGACCTCAAGTGACCCGCCTGCCTCGACCTCCCAAAGTGCTGGGATTACAGACATGAGCCACGGCGCTGGGCCTGGCCCTCTCACTTTCCTGAGTTCCAGTCACACACAGTGTTTCCAACATGTGGTTTGACCGTTCTGTTTACCACCAGGATCCCTGGATTTCTCACGTGTATCAGTGCTACCTTCCCACCAACTGCTAGAGAGCCACTTGGGAGCCAGAACAAAGTGCCCTTCCCTCTTTTCCCCAGCACCCCCAGAGCGTTCTTGCAGAGCAGACACCGACAGTGGCGCAGGGAAGCCGTCCCCTGCCCCATACCCAGCCCAGGGAGGCACGGAGCACCAGGTAGGTTTGCACCAGGCCAGATGCATCCATCAGCACAACCTGTAATCCTCTCAACAACTGTATTTTATGGGTGAGGAAGATTCAAATGGGTTATATGGATTTCAGCACATCCTAATCCACCTCTTAACGACCCCACAGGCTCAGGGCAAGAGCTCAGGGGCTTGGTGATGGCAGCGCCTACCCCGCCCCTCTCCAAGGCTGCCAGTGGAAAACATAGGACATCCAGCTTATTTTGAATTTCAGATAAACAACAAGTAATCTGTAGTACTAGTCTATCCCAAATATGGCATGGAACATATTTACACTAAACACTATTTATTGTTTTTATTGTTTTGTTGTGGTTTTTTTTTTTTTTTGAGACAGAATCTCACTCTGTCGCCAGGCTGGAGTGCAGTGGCATGATTTTGGCTCACTGCAACCTCTGCCTCCTGGGTTCAAGTGATTCTCCTGCCTCAGCCTCCCAAGTAGCTGGGACTATAGGCGCACACCACCATGTCAGGCTAATTTTTGTATTTTTAGTAGAGACGGGTTTCACCACATTGGCCAGTATGGTCTCGATCTCTTGACCTTGTGATCTGCCCACCTCGGCCTCCCAAAGTGTTGGAATTACAAGTGTGAGCCACTGAACCCAACCACACTATTCATTGATAATCTGAAATTCAAATTTAACTGAGCAGCCTGTATTTTGTCTGGTAACCTGTGCTCCACATCCTTTCCTCAAAATTCAAAGAGCATATTTTGCTGAAGGTAAGGCATCAGCCCTTGAAGGATGGGGACAACATGTGGTCACACCTGCCTTCTCACTGGCCCCGAATCTCTGCACCCAGACAGGCCGATCACATTTGAACCATTTAGCAGACACTCCTTGGCAGAGAAGGGAAAGTCACCAACCTCTCCACCCAGACTAAGGCAGGACCACAGGACAGGGCTCCAGGGAGGGCTGGCTCTGCAGGGGCTTCTCTGTGGCTCTACCAGGTTTGCCTATCTCCTGGGCCTGGTAATTTGGGTCATGATTTTTTTTTAGATAGGGTCTCACTCTGTTGCCCAGGGTAGAGTGCAGTGGTGATCATAGCTCACTACAGCCTCAAACTCCTGGGCTCCAGCGATCCTCCTACCTCAGCCTCCTGAGCAGCAAGGACTACGAGTGCCTGCCACTGGGCCCAGCTAATTTTTGTATTGTTTGTATATAGGGGGGCTGACTCTGTTGCCCAGGCTGATCTGGAACTCCAGGGCTCAAGGGATCCTCCTGTCTTGGCCTCTCAACGTGCTGGGATTACAGGCATGAGCCCCCATACCCAGCCTAGGTCATTGATCTTTATTTTTTTCATGTTGGCATTCAGGGTCCTTGTGACTGGGTGTTTTGCCTTTTCTCTTTCTGACCTCCATGCACCTTAACTTAAGGAGACACTGCAAGCACGCTGAGCTCATGTGCAAAATACTTAAGGGTATTGGAGTTTTCGCGGGGGCGTGCCCAACTAGCCCAGCTCTCCACCCTAACGATGATATCAATATTCGAAGCAATCAAGAAAAGCAAAGCCAGGGTACAGCAGCGAGCTTGGAAACAGGGAGACTGGCCTGTCAGCCTGGGCCAGCAGGGAACCCTACACCCAGTGGGGCACACTGGTCAGACTGCAATCCTGTGGACGCTGCTCACCTGCCCCCCCAGCACTGCACCCTGGGGCCCCCACCCGTCAGCTTCTGCAAAGGTGCCGGCACTCAGGAGGGACGTGAACAGCTTTCCTGATGCTCCATCCTCATTGAAGTGAAATCCACGCAGCCAGCATCAGAGATGATAAAATGGGACACACTCTCACCACTGCCAGTGGAGGGATACCTGGCTGGGACTCAAAACCCCTTTTACAAAAATCAAACCATTAAAAAAGCAGCCAGGAAGAAGCCAGGAGGTTTCCCTCCACCATCTGTTAATTTATAGGGTTACTGGTGTCAGCAATTTAGGAGAAGTTAAATTATATCCCAGCCCCACTCACAACTCTGCCATGGAAACTCAGAAATGTAATCACAAATTTTAATTGAGAAAAATTGCTCTGGATCAAATTCCATGTGTGCGTGTGTTTTTTAAAGAAATGGATTAAATTACGTTGGGGGAGGGGAGTGGCAATGTGAGTTTTAAATTAGTTGTGATAAAATTGAGGTGTGATTTGTAAACCAATTTGTGTTTTGTGTATTGTGAGTAATTACTGGGAGAGAGAAGGCTATCCGGGTGGTTTCTGCTGAATGCTGCACGCTCGGGAAGAATGTCAGCTTTTGGAAACAGAAGTTAGTTCACTTCTCAGGCAAAGGAAGGGAACGAAATAAATGGTCGAATCCCTCCTAAGTCAGGAAAGACACACAGTTGGCTCCAAAGGTTTGAAAGGGGGTGACAGACAGCTGTCACTGTCCCTCAGCTCACATCAGGCTGTTCCCCAGACCCACCCATCTGCAGGCAATTTCTCCCGGACCAATCTGGTCCACGGCTTGCCACGCCCCAATGTGGCGTCTTCCCTCTCCCCTGGCTGCTGGTCTGCGCCTTGATCCATCTGCATCGGGGTATCCAAAATTCTTACCCACTAACAGCTCTGTGCAGCCGGCATGAGCTTGCATCCCCCACTGCCTTCCTTGTGGAGAGATTAAACATCCCTCAGGTGCTGGGAGACCCTGCACGGTCCCCTTGGTTACTGGAGTCACCGGGACCTGTAGCACCTTACCAACACACTGGCCACCACCTCTTGCGTCTGCGCCCATGCGGCTCTCTGCGCCCCAGCTGGAGGGGGCCCGGCTGGTCCGCAGCTCTGCCAGGCGCCGTCCAGCGCTTCCCTAGGGGACACGAGGCCCATGCTTGTCTCTCCTCCCAGCATCCCCTCTCTCACTCTGCCCTCAAACAGCATTTCACTCCGTCATTCATTCCTTGGTCTTTGGGCCAAGGTCACGTGTGTGTGCCCACGTGTGTGCCCCATGCAGGGGTGCCCGGTGTCACGGCCTGCACTTATTATTTATTTATTTTGAGAAGCAGAGGAAGTGGAGGTGTTGCTGGTTCTTGCCATTTTATCTTGACTTAGTCATTTTTACGTGGCTCGAAAGGCATAGGCAGATTTCTCTGTTTCTTTATTTGTTCATGAAAACTTCAATAAAAATGTTATAAAAATGCCTTATTTTGGTAGTTAATTGCCATTTCCATTTTAATATGCAAGCGGTGTCGGCTCTCCTCCGAGAATCTCCGAGTCTCTCTGTAAATAATACAGCTGCCTTGAACGAATGTTGCCTGCCTGCTGCGTACTTACTCAGCCATCAAGGGACAAACGCGGCGGGTAACAGATCACTCCCTCTGCGAGAATCTGCTCCAACCAGCTCGCATGGCCCCTGCAACCACGGCCCTCCTCAGGCCGCGGCCAGGCACTGAGCCAACAGAGTTTGCCCCACACCCGGGTCTTTCAGCCCAAGATGAGCACCCCAGAGAGCTTCTCAGGTTTTCAGACATTGTCCTGCCTTTGGGAAAAGGCACCTGTCTCCCCGTGTTTCGCTGAAGCCTGAATCCAGGCCCTCCAGGGCGAGGCCGAGATCCCCGGCTAGCATCTGCGTAGGGTGGCGGGAGAGGCTGAGTGCAGCGTCTTTCAGAGCCAAACAGGGCCCCAGCTCTGAGGCTCGGGGAGAGGATCGCCCAGGGGGCTGGGGTTGGGGGTAGCGGTGGGCGTGGAAGGCCACCTGCACTGGGCCTGGATGCCACCAGGCTGCAGGGAGCAGGGTGAGCAGTGTCAGCCAGAGCCTGGCTGTGGCTTGGCGAGGAGACGGGAGCCATTGTGCTCCTGCGTGTGAGGCCCACAGGCCTCTTTGTAAGGCCTGAATACCTGGCGCTCCAGGAAAATGAGAGCTGGCCTGTGGGCGACTGCTTCCTGTGACTGAGCCAGTTCCTGGAGCCTCGTCTCTGCCAGCTCTGAGCTGCAAAGGCCACTAGAGACTATGGGAAGGGGCCTCCGAGGAGCTCTGGGGTTTCCCTGAGGCCACTGGAGCTGAAATTTGTTATCAAAACCTCAGGAGAAGGGTAAAGTGGAAACATCAGAGAACCCTGAACGCCCAGCTCTGAGCACAGACCTCATTCTCTGGTGCTTCAAGGCCATGCAGGTGTGAGGGCTACCACTCCCCAATCTGTGTCCCCAAATGTTGGTGATGTCCTGTCCTGAGTCCAGGACCCCTCTAGGGTTGGAGCAGGGTACGGCCCAGAACATCTCACAAGTCAGGCTACCTTCTCCATGCCCAGAAAATGGAGAATTATGAGACAGTGAGATTTCAGCGGCGTAAAGCACACACGAGCGAGGTTTCCATGTCACAGTGAGCCATGGGGCAGATGAAGGGGCAGGTGCGTGACTCCTGCCTCTGAAGAGGCTCCTGCACTGCTCAGCGTGGCCAGGGGTTCTGCGGTCCCAGCCAGGCTGATGCACAAAGAGGGGACGTGGCTCACGGGTGACATTTAGGGTCAATGTGCAGAAGAACCAGGGGACCGGTTAAAGGGTAAATGCGCCGTGAACCGAGGTTCTCTTGGCAGTGTCAGGGATAGGAACAGGAGGCCTGGGAAACGCAGGAAGTCCGTGGGCTGTTCCCCCTGGAAATGGGGGGCTGAGGTATTCCCAGCCCTGGTCACCTCCACCCCAGACTTCTAGCCTCTTCTGTGTGGCTGCCTCCACAGCTTTTCCAGAAGCCTCACAAGTATCTCAAATCTGGCATGTCCGACACGAGACTCAATTCCCCTCCCTGTTCCTCCCCAGCTTCCCTGGGGGCTCTCCGTGAGCAACACACCTCTCATTCAGGGGCCCAACCGAAGATCCAGGGCCTTTGAGTCCCTCCTTTCCCTGATGCCAGTATGCAGGTGTGCCAGGGACCTCCGAAACACCTCGAGAGACCCCCGGCCTCCATGCTCACCCCCACAGCCCACCCGCCCCCCAGCAGCCTGGGTCCGACTAAGGAAGGTCAATCAGCCCACACCCCTGCCCTGCTCAGAACTCTCCGGGGCTGTCCACCACACTGGAATAAAACAGACAACAGGTTCCTCTAGCCTCCTAAATCTCCCACCTTGTCCCCCTTGCCCACTCCGCTCCAGCCACCCTGGCCTCCGGCTCCTCCACAAATCACAGCCTGTGCCCAACTGTGCCCTCCTTTCCCACCGGGCTTTATGGGCTGTGCCTTCTTAGGCCTCAGCTCAGATACCAGGTACTCAGAGAACCCACTCCACAGGAAGCAGCATCAGCCACCCACCCCATGGATTTTCGGGACAGCACACACCACTCTGGTACCATTCACTCATTCATTTAAACAGCCCCATGCCCAGAAGGCAGGTTCTGTGGGAACTGGGGTTCAGCCTTCCACTTTTCCACACCCCCACCCTGAGTGGGCCTGGCACAAAGTGAGCAGACGATAGCCATTGGTTGACAAGGTCACCAAATCCCAAATCTCCAGTTCCTGGGTTCCTGGCATGAGGTTTTGGCCAGTCCTCAACTGGGTTCGCAGCCTATAGAAGATGCATACTTGGGTGTTCCTAGAATGATGGGGCTGATGGAGTTAAAGCTCCAATTCAGACGCAGTGGACTCTGAACTCTGCCTGGAGAGAGATGCTCTCTGCAGCTGGGGACAGTGCCACTCTCCCAGGACACACATGTCTCCCAGGCGTCTGATGGGTGCCTGTCTGTGGGTCAGTGGGCAGTTAACAAGCGTGTTGGCTTCATAGGCACTGCATGCAGCTCTGAGGATGAAAAGATGGGTAAGACAGAGGGCCGGGGTTGAAGGACGACGGTGTGCTGGTGAGTGACGCGGAGCAGGTGTGAGCAGGTTGGCTAGCCCGTTGTTTGCTTTCTGGTGGGAAAGCATGCTCTCCACTGATGGGGTGCGCCATGGGGGGCTGGGGACCTAAAGGAACACATTAGAGCCCATCCAGCACAGCCCCCAGGGAGAGGACCCTGAAAAGCCCTAGCATGTCTACCCAGCCCACCCATGTGGCCTTTCCCACAGCCCGGGTTGCTCCCTCAGCTGGAGATGCTCCCCTTTGTGGCCAGGGCCACTCAACCAATGTGAGACTGACTCCTGGTACCCAGGGAGTGGCTGGGCAGGAGCCACCCAGCTGTGGGGCTTGGGCAGTGGTCAGCCCAAGGCTCAGAAAGGCAGCATGCAAGGCAGAGGGCAGATGCTCCCTGGGCCAGTCCTGGACGCATTAAACAGAGTTGGTGAGGGAGGCTGGTCTCTTGGTATTTGGTGAGCCCCCAATGAAGCCCTTCTACCCTGAACATGTTCGTTTCTGCTCTGGATGTCCACACCTGCACACACATACACACACACTCATGCACACACACACACTCATACACATACACATGCACACACTCATGCACACACACACGCACACACTCATACACATGCACACACACTCATGCACATACATGTACACACTCACACATACTCGCACATACATGTACACACACTCATGTACACACAGGCACACACTTATGCACACATACACATGCAAACATTCATGCACACATACACACTCATGCACACACACTCGTGCACACATGCACACACACTCATGCACACATACACACTCATGCACACATGCATACATGCACAGGTATTTCTGGGGAGAATCTTAACTCCTTGCTCCTTTTAACTCCTTTCAAAAATTACTTAGGCTTGTTCCAGTTTCATTCTCCTATGAACAAAATATCCATTCCAGCAGAATTGGGAGGGGTGACCATAACTGTGGGGAAAGAGCAGCCCCTTTGATGTTCAATAACACAGCAAACTCCTAAATGAAAATCCACTAAGAGAAAATGAAACAGAAAGCTGCCTGGGCATCAAAAATTGCAAAATGAAACTGTTAAAGAATAAAACTCATTAAATGCCTGTGATAACACTTTATTTTAATAGTACATTTAATTCATACTTAATTCCAGTGTGCTCTAGCAGCGGCCCTGGCGCTCTTACACGAACACCAGATAAATGGATTACGGCAAGCTGGGAGACAATGAGTGCCCGCTGAAGCCGTCACGGCGGCAGGTGGAAAATGCGTTCACAGAACATGTTTCCCATACATGAATCACCAGCACATTTGATAACACCTTCCACAGAAGTAAACCTAAAGGAATAGATCTTCCCCACACCAACAATGCAGATTGAATACTTTTACCCCATATTCTATGCGGACGTCGCTATCCGATTTGGAGCTCACAGAATTCACGAGGTAGAGAGGGCAGGGTCAGGCACCTGGCAGGGTCAAGGGGTGGAAGTGCCTGCCGCCCAAGAGGGAAGGGGGCTTCCCAAGAGCACAGCGGCCACATCTCTGGGTTCCCGGTAACCATGGAGATGGCAGCCCTTCCTGGGTACCGCACTCTTGCACCAAAGATGCCATCAGCATCATTACCAAGCTCAGAGTTCTGCCACCAAACATTTCTGATCAGGATCACCCATCACCAATGGAGATAAAGCTCCCATTCAGACGCAGGTGAACTCTGAGCTCTGCCCGGAGAGAGATGCTCTCTGCAGCTGGGGACAGTGCCGCTCTCCCAGGCCAAGTACGTCTCCCAGGCGTCCGATGGGCACCTGCCTGTGGGTCAGTAGGCAGTTAACGAGTGTGTTGGCTGCACAGACACTGAATGCAGCTCTGAGGATGAAAAGACGGGTAAGACAGAGGGGCCAGGCGTTGAAGGATGAGGGTGTGCTGGTGGGTATGATCAGTGATACTGATCAGAAACCAGGAAGGCAGCAGGTAGGGACGCTTCTGCCCACGGGGACACGCCACGCGACAGCCTGGAGCCCCTGCGCGGAACGCCGCCTCGGCAAAAACAACTAGGGCAAGTTTCGAGGCCATCAAGGCAGAAGCATCAGCCAACCCGGTCACTCACAAAGGTAACTGGACAGCAGATGAGAGGGAGCCCATGGCCAGCCTGTGCTCCAAGCCCTGCCCAGGCACCACACTAGCCTTTCTGGTAGACGATCAGGCGTGTCGGGCACCATCGCTGGTAATGCGGCTGCTTCCTGTATAAAGAACAGCACGGCCCCGCCGCTGAGTCCCTGACCATTCCTGCCTGCAGACCGCGGCTCTGGCTGTCCTACGCCGTTTTTCTGTTTCTTTAAAGTATTTATTTAATTCTAAAGGAATGGGTGGGCTCCGGCAGCTAATGCCTGCTCTAAAAGCAAGCCGTGATTTTATGGTATATTGTGCTGGCGCCACATCTCAATCTATCAAAGTCAGTGTCCCCAGAGCCCGAGAAATCAAAACATCACGAGTAGAGCACCACTTCCCAGCTCCAGCTGCCTGCCGGTGAGAGCGCCAGCCCAGTGAGCAGAGCCTCACTGACGCTTCCACCGTGCATAGGCCGCCTCGCCACCGGCCCGGCGTCTGCTCGATTAGAGGAGGATGAAGGCAGGGCCCCAGCCCCGCAGAGGCAGCGTTTGAGGAGCTGGGTGGCTTCTGCCTGTGGACAGCAGCAGGACGGAGTCCTGGCCCCACAGGACAACCCTTGTCCCTCCTAGCAGATGCTGTGCTGGCCCACCTTCACCCCTTCCAGGGAGCTGCTCCCACCACAGCTGGGGGGACTCTGTGCAGCTGACAGCTCTCAGCTGAGTCCCCCCCAGAGCACTGTCCTCAGAGACAGCCACCTCGCCCAAGGTCCCTGGGGAGGGTCCACATCCATGGTAGATGGGCGGAGGGGTGCAAAGACCACGTCCTTTTGCCTCAAGGTGGGGCAGCTCCCAAGCTCCACGTAGGTCTGTTGGGCCTTTGCTGCGACCTCCTCACGGCCTCATGCCTCCCTTGCCCAATGCTGCTGCCCTCGCTCCCGCATGGGGGCTGACCCCAGGCCCACACGTCACCTTCACAGTCGGCTCGGCCTCAGACACCCTCCTCTCCTTCTCTTCCTCCTCCTGTCCCTCCACCCTTCTTCTCCCTCCTCCCCTCGCCCTTTTCTTCCTTTACCTCCTCTTCCTCCTCCTTTTCTTCCTTCATGTCCTCTTTCCCCCCCCCTCCTGCTCTTCCCCCCTCTCTTCCCCCCAGTCTTCCTCCTCCTCAGGTGCCCCGACCCCCCACTGCTTGATCCTTCTTCAAAACGAAAATCACATTGGCCAGATTCATGCCTGCGTCACCCAGGAGTAAGCGCTGAGCACTCATCAGCCCGGGGCTGCAGGCATCAGGACAGACTGAGAGAACAGAAGACGTGCAGTAGGAAGGGAATGCTCTCCCTGGTATTAAGGTTTAGGTTGCATAAGTCAGATTTACTCCAAGCCAATAATATGAAAATGTTTCTCCAGCCACCTACCACAGGATGCAGCAGAGGAGAAAATGGCACCACCACCCATGCTTCCGGAGGCACAGGCAAAGGGAGCCATGGCCGGCGGACGCCATGGTGGGCCAGATAGGCAGCGCTCTGGGGGGTCTCTGTGGCAGCCAAGGCACATGACGGAGGAGGAATCAGAGCCTGCCTGGCCCCCAGGAAGGCTGCTCACCTGGAGGCAGGCACGGTGGATGACCCACAGACAACTGCTCACTATGAATGGGTTTCTCCTGCCTCCAAATGTCTGGGGCACCCCAGCATAGCTCTGTGTGCATTCAGGGATGGGGAATTAACTTCAGCCAAAGATGAACAACCGAGCTGCAGGGACACGTGAAATTCTTACAGGAGATTCTCAGCACATGGCAAGGTGAGTCCCAGTGGGAATTCCTTTCATTTCCTGCTAATGAGATTAAGAGGCGTGGGGGCAGAAGTTCCTGTCCACACTATTCTTCATTATGCATTGGCCCCGTCTTTCCATCCAAGGCCCCCCACACACACAGGGGATGGGTTCTTTCACAGAACAACTCTCCCCCTCTCCAAGGCCATGCCCACTTCATTCTGCAGAAGGACTGAGCCTTATTTAAGTCAAAGGGGACTGCCAAGATGGGAGTCCTGTAGGAGTACCAGCTGAGGAAAGAGGCCCCCCCAGCCCACCGGCCTGGGGCTGTGGCCATGCCATGCCATCCAGGCTGGGGACGAGGAAGCCAGGATCCTGGGGCCTTTCCTGCCTCTGGCTTTCCCAATGCTGCTTCACGATGCTATTTGACTGTGTTAATTTCCAAACCTGGCATGCCTGCATTTGAAGATGGACAAAAAGGCCACACTTGGGAGCCAGTCATGGGTTCCACTGGTTCCCTGCACCTGCTGCCTTGGTCCTGGCTCCTCTGCAGGACAACTGAGAAGCCTGTGGATGAATGACCTCGTGTCACCGTGGACAACACCGCTCCCTGGATTGTTACCATCTGAAGGCGCTGGAAGAGCTGACCAGGTTCCAAGCAGCAACCCATCAGGAGGTCCTCACGCACCAGCTCAGCACTGATCCCGGGCCCACGTTCAGCCTCCTCCAGCCAGACACATGGGCATCCGGGAGGTCGACCCTTAGCCAGGGCTGATACCGTTAGGGCCATGAAAATGTCATGATTTCTTTTAAAACGAGAAGAACATGTGAACTCTAAGGGCTCAATGATGCTTTTGTCTTTGTATTCACGCTGTGGCAAAATCTACTTTTCATTAACTTTTGATGGTGGGAAATGACCCACGCAGGGCTCATGACAGTCGGGATGCAGCCGCGGGGTTAGTGAAGCTGGCAAAAGGCAGGTCCCGGTCACCTGCCCACCGCCACCTGCTCTCCAGCCCACAGCCCACCGTACAAGGTGGGCGAGGAGGGGCTCCAACCACACCAGCCCCGCCACTTTAGGACAGGCTGGGGGCAGCCTGCGGGCAGCCCCTCCGAGCCGTCTCGCTGTGCCCAGGGCAGCTGGTGGACATCCAGTGGCTGTACGTACACTCTCCAACCACATGAGCAACGGGCAGCTCTGCGTGGGGAGGGGCAGCCCGTTAGCCGGGGTTGACCTCCGGTACCGGGTGCCAACAGCACCCGGAGTTGGGCACAGAGCCAACTCCACATCTACACCCAAAGTTGTCAGTGCTTCTGCCACGGGCCACCCCCACTCCCCAGGGAGGGCCTGACGGGGGCTCACTGGAAGGGGCACCCTTGACCCTGGCCGCGGCCCCTGCTGTGACTGCTGGGGGTGAAGGATGTGTGTTTCGGGGGTTTGTTAACATGCCCAGAACCCAAACAGCCTTAGCACGACAGGGCTTGTCTGAGGAGCCCCTCCAACACCAGGTATACACACGGCGCCTCCTCCCAGGCCTTCCCTTCCTGCTACCCCGAACTCTGGGTGTGTGTTCTGGGGCGTGGTTGGTGTTGCTCTGGTTAGCGTTTAACGTGGCTCCCCTGCCACCAAGATCTCCATCCGTTCTGCCCGCAAAGGCCTCGGGAGCCTGCGAGTGTCTCCAGGTGATGTCTCCCTCCCGAGAGGGCCTTTTGGGTCCTGCGACTCCTCCTGCCGCCCCAGCTCAGGCTCTCTCTGCAGCCTTGGGAAACAGTATCTGCCCCGATGGATGGAGGTTTGGTTGAACCTCTGAGTGTCTGTCCCCCAGCCTCACCCCTCCTGTCCCCACTTTCCCTCCCAAAGAAGCTCCCATGGAGAGAAAATTCCAGGTACGTCGGTACAGAGTGGCCTTGGCCGAGGGCGAGCACTGGGCTGCAGGAGCACGTTTCCCCCTAAGCCCCACCGCACGCCCTTTGTTGGATGGAGTTTGGGGTCCCACAAAAGGTAAGGCTCTTGGCCAGCAAGAGAGTGCACACCTAGGTCCTCGCTGGCTCCCAGCCCTTCCTGACGCTCCTGCTTTGTGGTGACTGGGTCCTGGTGCCAACCCCATCGTCATCCGAGCACCTCTCACCGGGAGCCAATGCTCACAGAGCCGAGAGGAAAGAAGCCACTGACAGCATCTGGACGTCAGAAAACCTTCCAGATGGATTCCCCAAGGAAGCAAAGCTGGAAACACCACCGTGCCCGGTCTCCACGTCCACTGCCCCCACATCCCCCGCAGGCTGGGGCCCTGCGCAGTGCCTCACTTTACACTGGCAGAATGCACTGGCTGCTGCCTCGATACCATGGCCAAGGCGGACACACTCAAACATGCTCACATGCTCACGCACACACGTACATGCCTCACACACACACCCTGACATGCACACACACTAATATACACTCACACACCTGCTCGGTCACAGGCATACAGGGATACACACGTGCATGTCTCTCATACACCCTGAAATGCAGCCACATACACTAACATACACTCACACATGTGCTCACACACATGCAGGAACACATACATACATGTCTCTCACACACACAGAGGCACACACAGGTGTATGTCTCTCATACACCCTGAAATGCAGCCACATACACTAACATACACTCACACATGTGCTCACACACATGCAGGAACACATACATACATGTCTCTCACACACACAGAGGCACACACAGGTGTATGTCTCTCATACACCCTGAAATGCAGCCACATACACTAACATACACTCACACATGTGCTCACACACATGCAGGAACACATACATACATGTCTCTCACACACACAGAGGCACACACAGGTGTATGTCTCTCATACACCCTGAAATACAGTCACATGCACTAACACATACATGCTCACACATGCACACAGGCCCAGGCTCACATACACACATCCATGTCTCACATGCATACACCTTGATATGCACTTACACATGCACACAGGCCCACGCTCACATACACACATTCATGTCTTACATGCATACACCTTGATATGCACTCACACTCACCTGCGTGCTCACTCACACATTCTCTGGGTCCTTAGTTCCCAGGGCCAAGCACCTTCTGCAGAGAAACTAGTGCCCCCAAGGGGGGCATGCCAAGTGCACTTGGAGCTTCCAGCAGGTGCTTGTGACTGGGAAGGCACCTTCCCTTGCCTCCCCCGGGGGGTGTGGAGAGGGAAGGGGGCTCAGGGATGCGGGCACTGTGGGGGTCGCTGCCCAGGCCGGCGCGGTGCCTCTCCTCCTGTCTGGGTGTCCCTGGGCTGCCTGCTCTGCACTAGGGCCTGGGACCTCCTTCTCTGCCACTGAGAGAGCATGGTGAGAACCACGTTGGGGGCCCTGTTGCCTCCATAGGGAAGATAAACCCCACTTCGCTCTGCCTGGGCACCTGGATTTGGAAGGTTCTGCTACGTTCCACTGTGAAATGGGCATATCCAAAGGGTTGTGAATATCTTGCTGCTTTGAGACAAATGAGGAAGCTTTGCCCATGGCCAGATTCCGGGACAGCCCCGGGCTTCCGTCTTCCTCCGAGAAATGCATGTGCTCACCCTCCCCTCTCCTGCTCCTTGGCCACGAGCTGCCCCTGCTCCTGGGCTCCCTGGGCCCAGTGCCGTCTGTCAGGGGCTTTGGCCCCTCAAGGCATAGCACTCCCTGCTGCTCCTGAGACCACCCTGTTCTAAGAGGAAATCAAGACCCCCAAAGTGCCCAGCAGCCCTTGGGGTGGGGCCACTCCATGAGGACGCTCCCACCACCCAAATGTGGTGGGGGGAACTGTGCACCTCCAGGACAGCCCCGGGAGCCCCCATGCTCTTTCCTTTTCTCAAAAGTGTGGAAACCATGTGCTAAAGATGGCAGATCCTCCAAGTGGCAGGGACTGGGGCTTAGGGCCACCCTTGGGAGAAGAGCCTTGCCCTGGTCAGCTATGCCCTCAGGGGGCTGGCATGGTGAGAAGCGCGTCTCTGCTGTGTTATGGCACTGAGATGGGGATCTGGGCCGTACCCACGGGAAGCCTTGCTCAGTTCATACCGAAGCCAGGATCAGAGGATCGAGGCTTCTAAGCAGGCCAAGGAGAGTACGGAGCAACTACAGCATACAGGCACATTTGGGAGACCTGCGGATGCTTCACTTGGGCCCAGCACGGGAATGTGCCCTCTAAATGCCAGCGACTGTGAGGATGACGACGGCCACAGCAGCCCTCAGCAAGGCTCCACCCAGGGCTGTGCGGGCTCATTCCCCTGCACAGCCTGCTCCAGACAGCACTGCCTGCTCCAGACAGCACTGCCTGCTCACAGGACTCTGTTAGCTGGCTCCCCCGGCTGGTCCTATGGCCCCCATACTATACCCCCAATCCCATGG
>NW_016107351.1:3861048-3865150 GCF_001604975.1 Cebus imitator | reverse complement strand
CCCCCCCCATCCTGTAGACATCCCCATCATATGGCCCCCTATCCTGTGTCTCCTTCCCAGTCCTACAGGCACTGCTCCCCATCCTATGGATCCCCCTAACCCTATGGGCCCCCATCCTGTGGCTCTCCTCAGTCTTATGGCCCCCCAGTTTTATGTCTCCCCTCTGGACCTATGGGACCCCTGGTCCATGGCTCTGCCTCTGTGTGATGGGTGCTCCAAGGCCTGGCCTGGGCTCCCACCCCTGGGGATCTTTCCCCATCCCAAGTCCCCTAGCCCCTGCCAGATGAACAGCCCAGCCTAGGCCAGCCTCCCCCATTGGAGACTCTGGGATGCCAGCCCCGCCATGCTTCCTGGGGACTTCCTCCCCACCCATAGGGACAGGGCAGGGACGGAGGTGCCAGACACACCTGATTAACCCTTTTCGTGCTCCAGAGAAAGGGGAGTCTGGGCAGGGCATTTGCCCACCCTTGGGTGGGCATTGGGAAGACCCAGCATAGAGGTAGAGCCCATGTCCCACTGGCCCCAGGTGTGCTGGGGGAGATGACTGACAATATGAGTCTGCCCCTTATTTTTTTCTGGTCGAATCGTGTGAAATGAGTCTATAAAGGAGAGCACAGCAGGGCAGAGGGCTGGCAGGAGTCAGGGGCTGACGATGAACAAGGACCAGTATCTGGAGCCCAGCCGGGGTGGAGGGGGCCGGCCCACTGGACTTTTGTCTCACTCCTTGGAAGGGGAAGCTCACGTGGCCTCTGAGCAGGTGGGGCAGAGGCCTGGCCTCCAAAGCTTGCAGTCACAGGGCTGACGGCAGGGGAGCAGGGTGATTGCAACCCCTTTCCACATGTTATGAATGCACTGGCCTCTCCAGCTGTGTTCTCAGCTATGGCCCAGGCCTCAGGTCCACAAACCCCGCCACGTTCTTCCCTGTCTTCCCCACCCACACGGGCCCCCCTACACCCTCAGCTCCAGCTCCTTAAGGATCTAGTACACACCCCTTCCCACATTTCCATTTGGAGAAAATGAAGCTCAGAGAGGAAAAGGGGCTTGCCAAGGACCCAGCCCAACCCTACCTGGCTCTCTTGGACTGGCGGTGGGAGCTCCTCGAATGCTCAGAGCCTCTGATCATGAACAGCAGGGCCAGCCTTGACCCATCCTGGCTCCATTCAGAACACACGTGAAATCATTTCTCCAAAGTGCTCTGTGAAATGGGTCAGAGGGGCCAGATGGGCGCTTTTCTGAACAAGCATCTGAGCACTTCTCGAATACTCTGAGGACGTGAAGCCTGCTGGCCTGAATCTGTCTTGGTCGTTTTATAGCCCACACCGGAGGCCCTGGGGGTGACAGCATCATTATGTGTGAGTTCCACACGTGGCTTTCTCATGGACAGAGTTCCTCCAACCCCCCAAGCAGGAGCTGCCCAGCAAGCCAAGGGCCACCCTGGAAGGATACACCTCCTTCCTCCAGGGGATCCTAAGCGCAGGGACCAGTTTCCTTCCATCTCCCTGCAGTTTTGCGATGATTTTCTTTTTCTTTTTTTTTGTTGAGACAGAGTCTCACTCTTGTCACAAGGGCTGGAGTGCAGTGGTGCAATCTCAGTTCACTGCATCCTCTACCTCCTGAGTTCAAGCAATTCTCCTGCCTCAGCCTCCGGAGTAGCTGGGATTATAGGCACCCACCACTATGCCTGGCTAATTTTTGTATTTTTAGTAGAAACAGGTTTTGCCACATTGGCCAGGTTGTTCCTGACCTCAGGTGATCTGCCTGCCTTGGCCTACCACAGTGCTGGGATTATAGGGATGAGCCATGCCACCTGGCCTTGTGATGAGTTTTCTAAGCACCTGGTGCAACCGCTTCCTGTACAAGGAGCAGATTCCAGGGACAGGGGAGCTGACGAGGAGAGTGGGTGTCAGAGAGTAAAGAGCAGAAACCCCAGCCTCCCAGGGCAAGGAACCCCTGTCTCCCAGAGGGGTTTCCAGGTGAGGGGGGCTGCTGCGTGGGTGGTGGGGGTGCGGGACAGGCTGCATTGTGTCCAGGCAGAACAAGGCTGAGCCCTTCTTCTCTGGAAAGGACCGGCTTTCCAAGCAGAAACAGGGCCTGCTAATAGATGAGAATTAAGAAAATCCATTAAAGCTAATGAGTTGCTGCAAAAGACTTAGGGCAGCAAATAAAAACTGGAAGGGAGGGCTTTCAACATTTGCTTTAATTTAAATTGGACCAGAGTGATGAGAAAATTGGAGAGCTGGCTGTGCCCAGGTACACGCAGCAAGGTGGGCACACGCCCAGCACACGTGCAGCACACACACAGCACCTGAATACAGCACACAGGACATGTGTGCTGTGTGCACAGCACATGCACACAGCACAGGCACACAGCACACAGCGCACAGGACATGTGCACAGCACACGCTCAGCACACGCGGCACACACAGCTCACAGGATATGTGCACAGCACACACGCACAGCACATGCCCAGCACACGCACAGCACATGCACAGCACACACATACAGCACACAGGACATGTGCACAGCACACATGCGAAGCACACACACAGTACATGCGCACAGCACATGCATACAGCACACAGGACGTGCACAGCACACACACAGCACACAGGACATGTACACAGCACACAGGACATGTGCACAGCACACACGCACAGCACATGCACACAACAAGCACACAGCACACAGGACATGCACACAGCACATGTGCACAACACAAGCACAGAGCACACAGGACATGCACACAGCACACAGGACATGCACACAGCACATGTGCACAGCACACAGGACATGCACACAGCACACAGGCAGCACAGGTGCAGCACACGCATACAGCACACAGGACATGTGCACAGCACACATGCGAAGCACATACACAGCACATGCACAGCACAAGCACACAGCACCCAGGGCATGCACACAGCACACGTGCACAGCACAAGCACACAGCACACAGGACATGCACGCAGCACACGTGCACAGCACACAGGATATGCACACATCACACAGGACATGCACACAGCACACAGGCAGCACAGGTGCAGCACACGCATACAGCACACAGAACATGCGCACAGCACACATGCGCAGCACACAGCACACGCACAAGTGCTCGAGGCTCTGCTCACGTGTATGCAAGCCTTCCCTTGTTTTCACATGTGTAGGTGCACCTGGCTTTTAAGAGCACTCCATATCAAGACAGATAAAGGAAGATGTTTTGCATTTAGCAAAAGGGTTGTTTGCTGGGAAAGATTTCTTTACAGACTGAGCCTCCCCCAGTGCATTTAAAATACGATTTAACTGAAAGAAACTATTTCCATGCAGCATCCACAGTCCTTGCTCCTCTCAGCCCCGTGGCTTCCTTCTTCCAGAGCCCAGAGCTGAGGCCGCTTCCCTCTCTCCCTCCTGCCCCAGCCCTACCCAGCTCCCGGCCCCTGCAGCTCCGCCAGCCAAGGGCACCACTCTCCTAGTCTCACGGGACCCAGTCTCCTGGGCTCCCCAAGAGCCAGCAAACCAGCTCCCTGCCATTGACACCCTGTGTTCCTGCAGTAATGTGTCACCCCCGGGCAGGGACATAGCCCTCCTGAGTTCTGTCATTTGGTCCAGACACATTTTCCTCCTGGAGATTCTAGAGATGAGTCAATGAAGGAAAATCATTTCCCAAGCAGTTGATCAACAAGCATTGATTATTGATCAGCACACTCGGCAGAGACTTGAGGAAGGCTGGGCAGGTAAAGAGGGGACAGGGCCCTGCCTCTAGGAAGTGGCTGGTCCAGTTAGGTAGACAGAAAACACACACACACACACACAATCTCACACCACACGAAGCTCTTCAGTGCTGGGGATGTTGAGGGTGATCAGAGACAGCATCCTCTCTGCCCTGGGGGAGGCCTCAGAAGCAGGGTGAGGTGTGAGGCTCTGGGGAGGCGCAGCGTGCTGGGGGAGCTCTCTGCCACCTCATTGCCATCTCAACTCAGGGTAGGACACACAGGTGTGCAAAAAGCTTCTGGGGGCTGAGCAGACTCGGGCAAGCAGCTAGTGATGGAGGTGCGGTGGGGGGGGATGGTGATGGAGGTGGGGTGAGGGGGGATGGTGGTGGAGG
>NW_016107351.1:3844695-3860841 GCF_001604975.1 Cebus imitator | reverse complement strand
GGAGGTGGGGTGAGGGGGGATGGTGATGGAGGTGGGGTGAGAGGGGACTGAGATTCCCCCTTGGAGGCCGTAAGGGACACAATTATGCCCGATTCAACCTCGCTGCCAGGATGAAACCCCTTCTTTGAAAAGGGCTGCTGAGCCCAGAGGCTGCAGGACACAGCCCCTCACCATCAGGTCCATGACAAGGCGAGCCGGCCTGCTGCCATGTGCCTGGGTTCCAATCCTGGCCCTACCCCATATCAGCTGTGTGGCCTTGGGCAAGCTTCTTAACCTCTCTGTGCTCCGGTTTCCTTGGCTGTAAGACAGGGGCTGTAGTCATACCTCTCTCGCAGTGTGGTGAGGGGATCTGATGAGATTGTTTGTGGAAAACTAACATCCATTTCGAGCACACAGTGACTGCACAATAAATACATGTGGAGGTGATCCTCACCCTGATCATGCCCAGGTGTGGAGTCTGGATGCCCCAGAGCCCAGACTCCCCTCCCAGGCAGCATGGTGGGCTTGTGCCCCCCACATAGCACCCCCTCCTTCCTTTCTCCAGCAGCCCCTGGGTGAGGAGACTGCCTTCTTCAGGTTTGTCTCTGTCCACTGGTCCCAGGGACTCCCAGCCTGGAATCGACTGGTTAGGAGGAAATGATCTCACATTTTGGTCCCACTTGGAGAGGAGAGAGAAAGGCCGCTCTGTTCCTGAAGCTGCCTTCCCAGTCATGGGGTGGCCAGCGAGGAGGAGGTGTGGGTGGACAGGGAAGGCGGGGGTGGCAGGGGCTGGCCAGGACCCTCTCTCTGCAAATACTGGGGAGACTGGAGCTGCCGAAATGAAGAAAGCCCGGCCTCAGGTGGGAACCCCACCTCAACACACACAGCTGAGTGTTCAGCTGAATTGCTTTTCAAAATATTGTAAGAGAAGTCATATTCCACCGTGAGCAAATTGAGTCAATTAAATTACCGGGGCCTCCCCAGCCCAGCCCACTTCATGTTTGCTCAGCTCTCAAGAGCAGGAGCTGCTGCTTTGCAGCCAGGGCCACACGGAGGCTGGAGGAAGAGGAGGGGTGCAGATTCCAGGTCCAGTGACCACAAGTTGAGGACCGTGTTTTCAGCAGGTGGGGAGGCTCGCAGGGGGATGGGGGGACTTCTTTCACCTGTTCTGCTTCTTTTCTGTCCCTCCACCATGGAGACCTTGTGACCAAGAGGACAATCTGGCGTCTCAGGGGTCCATTCCATCTTCCTGGATCCCCGAGGCGGGGGAGCTTTGGGAGCCCCGTCCTCTTCTCCCTTGCCCAGTGCCACCCCAGCCTGGGGCCTGGCACCTGCCCCCACCAGCACCACCTGAGGAACGAGGCTCCCTGCTCCCGCCCGCCTGCTTGCTGGTAGAGTTTGGGGGTGTTCTTAAAGAAACTGCAGCAGGCAAAACACCCCGGCTCAAAACACAAAATATTGCTCCTTCTAGAGACTCCTTTTCCTAGTTAGGCTGCTTCTGGGGCATGGCTCTGCATTGCCACCACCCAGCTGGTCTTGCACACATGTATACAGAGAGGCACGCACACACACTACACAGATGCATGGAGAGGCACAGATGTGGACCACAGATACACATAGACACAATTACACAGAGACACCTACAGAGTACTGCGTGGTCACACGTACAGACACATGCACTTACGCACACACTTACACACAGGTGCACACACCCACCCGTAAACAGAAACACATGCAGACACACAGACACACACACACACCATGCTCAGTGACATCACTCCGAGTTGGTAACATCCTCATGACGGCCTCATTGTGTCTGTGCTGCAGGTGGGACTGCCGCGGACCTCCCCTCTGGTAGGAGCAGTGGGAGCAGGAGGCTGGAACCGCATCGTGGGGGAGGGCAGAGCTTCTGAGAGCCAGCATCATAATTGGGGGCCCCACTTGGGGTCTATTTTTCCCTCTGCTCTGCATCCCTTTGGAAACCGCAGAAGCCCACTGCTTCCGAGGCATACACGTCCCTGGTGACCCGAGGTCACCGCCCTGTGGGAGGGCAGCCTGGGGCCATGATTTGGACATGTGTGGGCACTTGGCTGCCTGCTGGGCTCGGCCACCTGAGAATCCTCAACACTCCGGAGGGGACCTGGGCCCATACAAATGCTTTCCTTTCTTTCAAAAACAGAATAAACAAACATTTAGGTTGGTGAAAATGTCTTAATATAGGATGTGAATATATTCATTTTATACCAATGTAGTCACGAACTGTAACTTAGCATTTATGGAGAAGGCACAAGTGCCCAGGCCCCACAACTCCCAACGCAGCCCGAGGGCACACCCGTCTCGTTGGGGATGCATGGGGGCCCCAGTGGGTCTCCACCGAGCCGAGTCCTGGAGAGCAGCATGCCTCCCCGTGGGGACTCAGCCCCCATCACGCCCAAGACAAAGATCTGAGTGTCTCCCACCCGTCCTAGAAGACAACGGCGGGTCCGGGAGGGGCTCAGAGAAAGGGACAGAGCGGCTGACCCCCTTCTGGAGCCTGGAATAGGGTCACGCGGGGGGATTCCACCTTAGTAACACGTGAGTTAGACACAGGCATGTCCAGACCATAATTTCTATCCCAAGAGCAGGTAAAGGATATATTTAAACAATATGATGGACAGCATTAAAAATACCATGTTTGCCCGGGTGTCGGACTCGCTAGGACATAACCCGTGGCTGCCCTTTTAGGACCGTGTTCACAGCCTCCAGGAAGCCAAGGACAGGATTCAGATGGGTGGGCTGAGCCCTGGACAGAGCCTCCCAGGGGCTGGGGCTGTATGGGGTGCCGGGGAAAGAAATCTCCTCTTGCTCTCCTGCTCTGCACCCTCCTCTGTCCCCCAGCCCCACCTGGGAGCCAGGCCGCGTCCCGTGTTAACGCAGCTGTGTCACATAATTACCCCAAGTTTCTCCAATAGGAGCCTAATGGATAACATTTGCTAATCACTGAGAATTGATCTCAGCCTTGGCCTCGTAAACACTTCCCTGGTGAAAGGCTGGCGGGAACGTGGATCCTGCTCTCCACAGCTGCACAATGGGTGCAGGGGTGGGGAGTCTGGTCACTGGTGAGTGCTATTCGCCTCTACTCCAGCCCCAGGGCGGAGAGGCCCCCGCCCAGGCTGCACAAGCTTCAGAAATCGGTTAGGAGCCTGGGTTCCACGTCCGAGCCCTGGCTCTGACTGGCTGTGCCGCCTGGGTGGGGGATTCTCGCCTGTAGAAGTTGTCACGGGGGACGTCCATCCCAAGCCTGATGGACACGTCCCACCACCTCCGCCACTCCCGGCCCCATCCCAGCACAGGGGGACAAGGGTCCCACAGCCTGCTCACCTGTGGCTGCTCAGCTCCACACAAATAAGGCTTGTCTGTTTCACTCCCAGGGCTTAGGATGGGCCTGCACATGGCAGGGTCATAGCCAGAATTCCCGTCTCCTTGCCTGCCCTGGGGACTCAGGACTTGGGAACGACCTGCTTCCGAGAGCTGACAAAATCTTCCTGTGAACGGAAAAGTCCAAGAAGGGGCGTGCAGCCTAATTCTACCCCCTTTTCTTTTTATGGGGCTCCCTTGTTTACTTAAGGGAGCCACCTGTGTCTCCTGCATCTTCACGCCTTTCTCAAGGTCCTGGATTTCCTACATTAAGCCAGGATGACTGTTTTGGCCAAACACCACTCTCATTTTAACCAGAGAGAATCACACCCGGGCCTTGGATGAATGAAGGCAGGTGAGCAGGGGCCTGGGAGCCTCTGCCTTTCAGGGGCGGGGGTCCTGGGGGTACGCCGGTCCCACAGCTGTGCCGTACTTGTGGTGAGGGCCACGTAGCTCACCCCCTCAAATCCCGGATGGACTTACCTGCTCCCCTTAAGACAGCTCCCCTCACACTCAATTCCAGGGTGTTTCATGCTTTCAGGCCCCCAAGACGCCATCCTGGTCCATACATGTGACCCACAGTCCGCTCCCTCTAGTTACCCACCTAAGAAGCACAGAGCGGCTCTCCGGCCAGCGAGAGTCTGCACATACGCCCTGGAGCGCCTCCGGCCGTGGCCTCCCCCGCACCCCCTTGGTACAGCTTCTCCCTCCCTGTCCCCTTGTCCCCAGTTCTGCCGTTCTGCTTCTCTCCCAGTTTCTTCCCCTGGCTCCCTGTTTGCGGGTTAGTCCCCTCCCTCCACCCCACTGCAGACCCGTCCTCTCCTCGTCCGTGACCCCATGGCTGTCATCTCCATCTTTTCCCCAACCCTCAGCATGGCTAACCCTCCCCGTCTAAGTCCTCCACGAACAAGTCTCCGCCCTCCCCCCCCCGCAACCCCTCCCCCAGGCTGCCAAGCCCATCTCCAGCACAAGGGGCAGATCTTACAGCAGAAGGATTTAATTGCATGTCAAAATTAAATCTCTTTTGATGAAGAACAATTCAACTACGGCTCTGCTTAATCAAATTAACAAAGTCTTTTTTGATTTTCAATTATCTTCTTCACGGGAACACTTTATCCGAGGCTCTCATGATGGTGGCCGACAGGCTATGCATTCACAATGAGGGGCCCTGGCCTGGACCTGCTGACCGTGGTCCTGGCCGTCAGGGCCCCTGGCCTGGGGGAGGACTGCACGCCCCCCCCTCGGGGCCGCCCAGAGCCTCCTTGGCCTCCTGGAAGCCTTTCCTAGATGCTGAGCCAGAGAGCAGAGATGGTTTACTGCTGCATTCGTCCTTTGGAAACAGGAGAAAAATGAGTGAGGGGCAGGCACCCAGGGAAGGGGCTGGAAATCGTGGAGCACCAGCTTTGCCCTGGGTACCAAGGTGGGCATTTCAGATGCTTTTGGTGAGCAATGGATCCCCAGTGCATCTCAACAGAACTAGAAGCCTGGGTTCTGCCCACATGCTCTGGCGCCCCGGAGCCTGATGCGCGCGTTCCACCACTTCCGCCGCTCCCAGCCCCATCCCGGCACAGCAGGACCACCATCTGTCCCACAGCCTGCATCAGGGTGGGCCAGCCACATGCCTGCTTACCTGTGGCTGCTGAGCGCCACACAAATAAGGGTTTGTCTGTTTCACTCCCAGGGCTTAGAATGGGCCTGCACACGGCGACATCACAGCCAGAATTCCTGTCCCCTTTCCTGCCCTGGGGACTCAGGTCTCGGGAATGACCTCCTACTTCCAAGAGCTGACAAAATCTTCCTGTGAACGGAAGCCCTGGGCAGAACAGCAGAGCTGGGGACAAGTGTGCCAGCCTCTGCCACACTTTCTAAACACCTGGATGAGCACTTCCATATTTGGGTGTCATTCTGTGAGGCACCCGTAAGCGTCAGCAGACGCCGCTGCCCCAGGACCAGCTCTGTCCAGTGGAAATGCAAGGGAACCACACACATAATTTTCTATTTCCTAGTAGTCATGTTAAAAAGGGAAAAAGAAATGGGTGAGATTCTTGTTAATGATTTTTTTTCACTTAACCCGGTATATTCTAAACATGTCAACGTGTGATAGCGTAAAAGCCGTGCACGAGGCGGTGCGGGTGCCTTTCTCTGTGTGGACTCTGACGGCCAGCGCATGTGTCCCCATCACGGCACCTCTGGCTGCACCGTGAGCGCTCAGGAGCTCCTGGGGCTCGGGCTGCCATGTCAGACAGCACATCCTGGGCCACAGATGCGTTAGGGCTGCTCAGGCAGGGCATCTTCTGGTGCCCGCACTCCCCTCACCGCACACATGGGGCTTGGCAGCCAGTTGTGCGGAACAGACACCTGGTGCGTGAAGACACCGACCACCCTGTACGACTTTGGTGTGTTGAGGTGGGGTGGGGCTGGGGGCAGGACTCTCCAGCTAGGGGAACCATTCCCTCTTTCCCATTTTCTGAACTCTGGGGGCCCCTCCGCAGCCAGAAGTCTCCCAGGCGGGCCTCATTGACTTCCTCTCCCAGCTCCAAATGCTTCGGCTCCCCTCTGGACTCAAGAGCCCAAGGAGCAGGTGATTTGGAAATGCAGACGGAAAGGAACCGGTCTCTTAGCAGGGCCTGAGGGTGCACCGAGGAAATAAAACCCAAACCAGGAGTCACCATCGTCATGCAACGTATTTGACAAAATGTGTCGGAGGACAGCTCAGTTCCCCGCGCACCTGTCACCCTCCCAGCAGCAGCCACCAGCAGAGCCTCCCGAGGCATTGCAGACTTGAGGTCCAGAAAGACCAAACTCACACACAGCAGGACCCACAGAATGTGAGACCCTGCTGGGCTTCAGACCTCGCCCTGGGCTGGCCTAGCCATACTCAGCCGCCTAGACTCTGTTTCCTTGGGGGTATTGTGCCACCACTCAATGGGAGAAGATGGTCCCATTCACTGAAGCAAGCTTTGGGCACCGGGCACTCACACGTCGGCTGTTGATGAAAACCAGTTGTCAGGACAGCAGCGCCAACTGCCCAGGCTTCCGCTGCATCCCTGGGGGGACGGGGGGCTCTAGACCACTCAAGGTTGGGGGCTGAGCCTTCCCTGTTTGTGTCCCACCAACCGTGTCACCAAACAACCTGCATCTTGTCACAGTGGCCCACAGCTTCCGTTCCTGAGAGCAGCACGGGTGGGCAGTGCATGGTTACTACTCAGGTGGCTCCTGGGCACACCTGGACCCACGTCCTCCAGGGCAGGAGCCAGGAAGGCTGACAGGGGCAGCGGGGCTCCTCAGAACTGGTTCTGTACGTGCTTGCTGGGGAAGGCGACTGGTGCAGTCACGAGCTACCCTTTCTCTGAACCAAAGACCTTCTCAGATTGGCCAACACCACGCTCAGGCGCATGGTTCAGTGCCGGCATCCTCGCAAAGCTTCCGAACGCCATTCACCCCATGCGGTCCTGGGCAGCCCCCTCCTTGCCCGTCTCCTCCTGGGCTCTAGCAGCCTGATGCCAAGGGAACAGGGCTCCTGCCACGCTGGAGTCCGTGATTTGGGTGCTTGCTGGTGGACACCATCAGGGGAGCCGGGGTGGGGCATTTCCAGAACCTTGCTGACCTCCTAATGAGGTTTAGGGTGGGGAGGCCAGGGTGACTAACTTGAATGGCCAGGTTAAATTTTCTTTATGATGGGCCTTAGCTGTTAGGACCACATATTCTGGGGCTGTGTGGCACACTTCCAAATCAATCAATCAATCACACACACACACACACACACACACGTATAATCAATGTCGCAATCTTCACCAGAGCCCTGGGGTCCAGTATCTGATTACTGTCCTCTTGACACCACAGCACAGAAGACCATGAGAAATGGGGTGTATGCACAGGCAAGGGACGACGCCACGTCACACAGCCCACCGGGGGGGACAACGCCACGTCACACAGCCTGCCCGGGGGGACAACGCCACGTCATGTAGCCCGCCTGGGGGGACAACACCACGTCACACAGCCCGCCCGGGGGGACAACGCCACGTCACACAGCCCGCCCGGGGGGACAACGCCACGTCACACAGCCCGCCCGGGGGGACAACGCCACGTCACGCAGCCCGCCCGGGGGGACAACGCCACGTCACGCAGCCCGCCCGGGGGGACAACGCCACGTCACNGGGGGGACAACGCCACGTCACGCAGCCCGCCCGGGGGGACAACGCCACGTCACGCAGCCCGCCCGGGGGGACAACGCCACGTCACGCAGCCCGCCTGGGGGGACAACACCACGTCACGCAGCCCACCTGGGGGGACAATGCCACGTCACACAGCCCGCCTGGGGGTACAACGCCACGTCACGCAGCCCGCCAGGGGGGACAACGCCACGTCACACAGCCTGCCCGGGGGGACAACGCCACATCACACAGCCTGCCTGGGGCTCCAGCCACCCCCTCCTCCTTCACCCCGCTTGTCCGGCCTCTCCCCAGGACAGCTGTGGTCTAGAAGGCGTAACACTGCTGGCCACGTGGCCACTGCCTCCCTAGGCGGCCTGAGAAGACACAAAGGCCCCCTCCACCACCCCGGGCCACGGCAGTGCGCCAGTACAAGTAGTAAACTGTATCTACCCTTCAGCACACAGGCTTGTTTGATCAAAGATTTAGTCACTTTTTCTCCCCTTCCAGCACAAAATCTTGGGCTTTCTTGACAGAGAATGAATTGCTGCTGATTGAATTTCATTGCTGAAGGAATACACTTCCCTGGAGGAGTCCCCCCAGTGGCTGGCTCCTGCCCCAACGTGTGGAAAGTGCTCCTTGCAGAGTCAGCTTGGGGCGGCCTGGGGGTTCCTGGGGACTTTCTGTGGGTGCTCCATCAGGAAAGCACTAGAACATGTGGTGAAATCAGACCAATGCCCAGAGCCTCAGTGGGGGAGGGTTAGGGGGACCTCCTGACTGACTGCAGGGCTCAGGGGGCTCCGCCTCCCTTGCCCCTCCATCACCTCCCATGACAGAAGGAGGCTCCATCACCTCCCATGACAGAAGGAGGCTCTACACCTCCCATTATAGACGAAGGCTCCATTATTTCCCATCATTACAGATGAGGGCTCCATCGCCTCCTGTAGCAGGTGGGGGCTGTTTATCACCACTTTACACACGGGGAAATTCTATAGAAGCCAGAAAGTTACTAGCCCAAAGTCAACAGCTGGAGGGCGGCAGGGCTGGACTCCAAGCCAGGGTCCAAAGCCAGAGCCCTTGTGCTGTCACCGTGATGTCAGTGAGTGACAGGGGAAGGAGCCCCTGATGTTCTGTTCCCACCAGGTCCTACAGAGCCAGACGCCTTCCCCAGGGTCAGTGTGAGCTCCTGGCCAGCACCCATGGGCACCTTCCCCAAGGCGTTCCTTCCCCTCCCGACATCCCGGCCCTGCTGCTCCCTGCATCCCTTGGGGTCCAGCCCCTCCAGGCTGCCGGACCCCACCCCCCACTCTGATCAGGGCTGCATTTCTGACTAGCCCGCCGAGAAGGCTACGTTTTCGTGTCTCCACCCACCCCACCTAGTGGCAGAGGGCCCTCCCCAGCACCCATGTCCATGTGCGACGTGGCAGGACCCTGTGTTTTGAGATTGCTGTCTGCTTGGGGAGACAGGCCTACTTATGAGGGAGAATGGAACTCCTAATTGGAATGCAGAAACTGTGTTTTGACAAAATTCTTTTTCACTATTTTTTACATGATTTTCCCCACCCCCTTCACAGGCCAGCACTTCTAGTACTGAACAGGGTCAGGAAAGCAGGACCCAGGGCTCCCTGGGGCCCCTCTCGAGTTCTAGAAGATTCTTTACTGAGTCCTATCGTCCAAGCACGGGGCCTGGCCACGCTTGTGCTTACACACAGCATTTCCACTGGGTGACTTCAGTAATTTGTTTCTACAGTAAAAACTGATTTGATACAGCCTAGTAAAGGGTTTTGTGTGCTTTTCTTTTTTTCTTCTTTTTTTTTTTTTTTTTTTTTTTTTTTTTTTTTTTTGTTTTGAGATTGAGTCTTGCTCTGTCACCCAGGCTGGAGTGCAGTGGTGCAATCTCAGCTCACTGCAACCTCTGCCTCCCGGGTTCAAGCCATTCTCCTGCTCAGCCTCTCGAGTAGCTGGGATTACAGGCATGTACCACCATTCCCAGCTAATTTTTGTATTTTTAGTAGAGATGGTGTTTCACTGTATTGGCCAGGATGGTCTCGAACTCCTGACCTCGTGATCCGCCCACCTCGGCCTCCCAAAGTGCTGGGATTACAAGCATAAGCCACCGTGCCCGGCCTTGAGTGTGCAGTTCATCACAAAAAAACCAGCATCCTTAAAGCCTAAGAAAAATCGGTCCTATTAACAACTCACAGGTGTGAGTCAAAGCCTGAAGGCAAACACACTCTGGGGACACTCGTTAGAGTCCCCGAAAACAAATCCCAGGTCTTCTTAAAGCAACCTCAGCTTTCCAGCGAGCCCTGATCTAGGGATAAATATGGCCGAGGCCTGCAGGGTCCCACCGACTTTACTGGAAGACAGCTGGTGCCGCCTGCGTGCGCTGGATGAGAATGCTGAGGCCAGAGAGGGCAGGCTTCTCCCACAAGCCAGATACACATGCAGGGCCGGGGGCTCTGCCTGGCTGTGGTTCTGACCACAGCCTGCATGCCACGCTGTTGGACTGGGGGTCCCCAGGCTGGCTGCAGCAGGGTCACTTCGTTGGGATCAGGAAGATTCTTCTTCCCTCCTGAAAACCCATAACCATACTGCCAGGGGGCCCAGCACTTGGAGTTCAAGGGAGGAGCCTACTCCTTCCCAACTCATACCCCAAGAGCAGGACCAGACTAACGTGAGCATGGGTATGTGTGTGCTGTACAGTGTGTGCGCCCATGTGTGAGTGTATGTGCAAGTGTGATTGTGTACGAGTGTGCATGCATGTGCATGTGTGTGCATGGGTGTGAATGTGTATGTGTGCCTGTGCATGTGTGCATGTGTATGCATGCGTGTGGGAATGTATACCTGTATGTGCATGCATATGTGTACAAGTGTGAATGTGACTGTGTACATGTGCACATATGCATGTGTACGTGTGCACCTGCACGTGTGTGAACATGTGCATGTGTGAATATGTACATGTGTGCGTGTGCATGCATGTATGGCTGTGTTCGTGTGCATGTGTGTACATGCATGCATATGCATGTGCACATGTATGGGTGTGAATGTGTACACATGTGCGTGTGTGCACGTGTGTGTGCATTGTATAGTGTATGTGCATGTATGTGTGTTTGTGTGTGTGTGTGTTGGCAGCTCTCTGACCACACAGACTGGGCCATAACTGCACAGGCCTCCTGCTGCTGCTGCTCCTGAGCCCCCACGTGGTCCGTGGGCTGTTACTGGGGTGGGGGCTCTGTCATAGGAGAGTCATGCCCAGGCCAGGAGAGCTTGAGAGTCAAGGAGCAGGGCCCTTCCAGTCCTCCAAAGCACCCAGGTATGACCATGGCAGAAAGAGGACGCTGGGGCCCGTGCAAGGCCCTCTTTTAGGAAACCAGGCCAAGGGACATTCATCTCCCCATGAAAGGGGCCTGTTCCCTGTTTCTTCACAAACACATGGAATCGTTTTCAGCTGTGTCCAGGTGCCTTCCCACCTGCACACTCCTTACTTAGTCACCGTAGCCAGGCATTTTTAAAAGAGAAGATTTTTAATAAATCTCTTTCAAAATAGGGGATCGAAGCTGGCTCTGAGTGCCCTGCTCCAGGAGGCTGGCTGCACAGCCGAGGGCTGGATCTCCTTCCCACCCGCAGCTGCATTGCCCTCTAGTGGCCACATAGGATGTCCATGTCCCGGCCCCGGCTCCCGGCAGAGAGACAGGTGGCAGCTCCCCAGACGCCGCCTCCAGCCACCTCTCCTGCCGCATGCCCCGGGGCTGCCAGAGCCTCTTGCCAAGCATCACCCCCACAGCCCCAGTGATAATTCCTCTTGCCCCCAACCACTTATTTCTGAGCTGCGGTCCCCAGTCCCCACCCCCCCAGTCATCCTCCTCCCAGCCACCACGCCCTCCAATCCTTTAAAACTGGGACCTCGCCTCTCAGCTTCCTTTGCCTCCTGCAATAAGCATTTCAGAGGGATGCTTGGCCGCATCGATGGCCTTTCCTCTAGATCTTTCCTCCACATTGACCACAAATAAGAACAGAGACGGAGGGACAAGGCAGTGGGCGCGGGGCGGTGTGGTAAACACCTCATCACACAGGGGACGAAACTCACGCTAGAAGTGTGGGGCCCCTGTCCTCTCTCCCTCGCTGTCTTCCAGGAGAGTGCTAACAGCCAAACAGAGGCCTTGGGTCACTCAGTCCTTGGGTGTGCAGCGAGAGTTGGTGATCATGTGACCGATGAAGGACTAGGGGTAGAAACATGAAGATCTGGGGACCCCTAGAATGAGATGCCAAATAGGCAGTAGCTGAGTATTCTCCGGAGCACCCCCTGCCCCTGGGGGTACCCCTTTCTGGACTTCTGACTTCTCCCCATCAGTAATGCTGGGGCTGGTTTGTTCTTTTCAGGAACTCTGCAAGGCAGCTGCCAGCCCTGGAGGGAATATTTACACCAGGGGAACTGGCAAATGCCACAGATGAGCTTACTTTAACTCCTCTAGAAGAGCCTGCTGTTAAACACAGAGTCCCCCACCCTGCACCTGCCTCAGTGGGTCTCCACTCGGGTAAAGGCAGCCTCACCGACACGTGAGTGTGCTGGGCGGGACCCCAGAGCGCCTGACTCCACAGGTCTGGGTGGTACAGATGACGTACATTCTTGTACGTTCCTGGGTAACGCCGCTGCTGCTGAGCTGGGAACTGTACTTGGGGAACCAGTGCTCAGTGGTTCATCGGCACAAATTAATTTATTCAAAGGCACCAAAGAAAACAGCTTAGAATGAGAGGAGATGGAGGGGCCAGGCCAGGCCAGGGCCATGCTCAGATACTGCAGGGCTGGAGACTAGCATTGTCTGTTTCCAAGGCAAAGCGGATTTCGGCTGAGAAAGAGGCTTTGAAGCAACCAGAACCATGTCTCCACAGCCCGCCCACTGCAAAGCAAAGCGCTCCGACTCCCCAGCACCCGGCCGAGGGGCTGGCTCCACAGAGGAGGCCCAGCAGCAGGGAAGGGCACGTCCACAGCATTGTTGGGTGCTTGACCTCCGGGACGCTGCGCTGACTTTCCAAGTGCCCGGAGGGCCTCCCAGAACAACACGCCCCTCCGCCTCTCATCTTGTAATCCTTGAGCAGGCAGACACCAGGGACCCGGGGGGATTTCTTAGACGCTGCTCTGAGCTTGGTTTTGCCACGCTGTGGTTTTGTCATGACCATCACAGTCAGGTGATGCGTCCCAGCTCATTCGGGGCTCAGCCCCCCCTGCCCAATTTGGGGCTGGAAAACACGCTCAGAGTCCAGCCGGCGTGCAAGGGAAGTACGCTCTGTGCCACTGCCCAATCTTTTTTTTTTTTTTTTGAGATGGAGTTTTGCCTCTGTCACCCAGGCTGGAGAGCAGTGGCGCAATTTTGGCTCACTGCAACCTCTGCCTCCCAGGTTCAAGTGATTCTCCTGCCTCAGCCTCCAGAGTAGCTGGGACACCAGGCACCCACTAATTTTCTACTTTCAGTAGAGACACGGTTTCACCACGTTGGCCAGGCTGATGATCTTGAACTCTTGACCTCAGATGATCCACCTGCCTCGGCCTCCCAATGCACTGCCCATTCTAAGCTTTCCAGAGGCGAGTTCAGGGTGGGGGTCCTGGCAGTGGGAAGAGCACACGGAGCATCTGGGACTCAAGGCTGGGGATCCCCTTGCCAGGGGGCACTTTCCTGCTGGGACACCTTGGGACGAGCCCCTGGAGGGAGTGCTGGCTGCCAGCAGGGAGTTTCTGGATGCTCGGGGCCCAAGCTGGCTCTGCTTCTCCCTTCTCTCTTCCCCATTTTCTTCTCCACAGCCCCCGATTCCTGCGGATTCTTCTTCGGAAGCCTTTCTTGCTCTCTCCTCAAAGTTTCTCCTCCACCCGCCACCATCAGAGCCTTCCCACCTTGGGTCCGGTGGCCTGTGACCCCTGCCAGTCAGGCCCCCTGATAACAGCCTCTGTTTTTCCAGAGAGAGCCTGACGAACTTTCCCAAAACCTCACTGCCGTTGTACCACACCCCGCTCCTCTTCAACCTGCAGTGACTTCCCCACTGCTTGCTGGATGAAATCCAAATTCCTCGGTGCAACCCTCAGGCTGGGGTCTCAGCCCCAGCACCTCTCACCTGACACTCAGCGACCAGCTGTCTTGGGGAAGAAGAAGGGAGGGTTTAAAGTCAGCACACCTGGGTTCAAGTTCCAGCTCTCGTTCCCAGGATTGGTGAACAGGCAGGCAGGTTACCCATCTCAGAGAAGGCTCAGAGAGCCTCAGTCTCCTCCACTTACTAATGGGTGTTGGCTGGGCACGGTGGCTCACGGCTATAATCCCAGCACTTTGGGAGGCCAAGGCAGGCGGATATGAGGTCAGGAGTTCGGGAGCAGCTGGCCAACAGGGTGAAACCCCATCTCTATTAAGGATACAAAAAGCCGGGTGTGGTGGTGCGCGCCTGTGATCCCAGCTACTTGGGTGGGGCTGAGGCAGGAGAATCGCTTGGAAGCAGGAAGTGGGGGTTGCCGTGAGCCAAGATGCTGCCACTGCACTCCAGCCTGGGCGACTTTATTTCAAAAATAATAATAAAAATAATGGGTGTGATACTAACATCTCCCTGAATTATCTAAAATGTCAAGTTCATGACTTGTCCACCCAAATACAGCGATGCTACCGATTTTTATCTGACTCAAAACCAACCCCACAGGTGCTGGCTTGGTTTTCAGAATGAGGAATTTAGTTTTAGGAATGAAGACATGAGGCCCAGAGAGGTACATGCACACGTGTAGATGTGGATACATGTATGTGTGTACATGCTGACCTGTGCACGCACGTGTATGTGTGCACAGGAATCTGTGTGCACGTGTGCGTGAGTTAGGGTGGGGGTATGTGGAGGCACCAGGTCCACCAACATGCATGACAACCAGAATCGCTGTGCATATGTTTGGGGGACAGCACACCCCCACTCGGGGCCTTGGGTCCTAAATCTGTAAAAGGCGGCTCCGGGCTGGACAAGCCCCAGGTCCCCCTCTTCCGGGTTCTGAAGCTCATGGGACAGCGGTTGCTGAGCAGGCACGTGCTCCACCTGGTGGAAGAAACGTGAATGGCAATGCTCCTTGGAAACAGACCCTAACAAGGGACAGGGTTCCCGTCGTGCCCGGGCACCTCTGACCTGGCAGGACCTTGGGCCCACTCTCTTAGCCTCAGCACCTTCCTCTGTGACACGGAGCCAATAACAGCACATGACGGAGCTAACAGTGGAGAAAACGGAGGCAGCCTCCTCACCCTGTCCCTGCTCCTCTCCGTGCTCAGTTATGACAATGGTTGTTGCAGAATCTACTCACGCAGCAGAGAGACAGGCAGCTCTGCACGTGGACTTTGTAGCCAGCGGGCCCGGCATTCCTGCTCTGCCACTCACTGGCTGTGTAGTCCTGGCCGTGTGATATACCTCTCTGTGCACTGTGGAGCCGTGAAGATTCATGAGCTAACTCTCACACAGCACTGAACGCAGGGCCCGGCCACACAGGGGCATGGGAATGTCGGCGGTGCAGGTGTCCTGTGCCTGTCACCGAGGCTGTTCATCATCTTCTGGCTCCTGTTCCTGCTGGAGCCAGGGGAGAGCTGCCCTTCCCACCCACTTGAAGTGAGCACCATCATGTGACTTGCTTTGGCCAATGAAATGGCAGCAGAGGTGCACCACTTCCAGCCGAAGTTTGCAGAACCAGCAGTGTGTGAGTACCACACCCCCCTTCCCTCCATCTGGCAAGCCTTGGGAGGTGGCTCTATGAGCTTGGGTCCTGAGTGACTGTGACAGCACAACACAACGCCCCCAGGAACCTACACACATGTGAGCCAGAAATCAGCCTGTAATTGCCGCAGAACTCTGATGTGGGGCTGTTTGTTACTGAGCATAACCCACTGCTGCTGACTGAGACACTCTGACTCAGGCAGAGCTTCTCTGAGGAGAAAGGATTCCTTCTCATTTATCCTACCATGTACTTACTAAATAGGAATATTTATCAACTAATGAACACACATTTCCTTCCCCCAAACCTAGACAACCAAGCAAGAGAACCACCAAAATTTCGATTTCAAGTGCATCGTGATGGAGATCTTGAAAGCCCGGACTTGACCACTATACAGTTTACACATGTAACAAAACTACATGCGGCCCCCAAATATGTACAAGTTGTAAAACGTACACAATGAAGTATGATATTAGCAAGAGATAAAATATAGCAGAGTGTGAAGGAATTTTTTCTCTAACACACAAATCCTTTATGGAGACGGATTTTGGGTTTCAGAATTCAGTTCTGCCCGCGCAGCCTCCTGCTGCAGCACGGGGGAAAGGCGGCTTGGGGCACCTCTTCTACCCACACCCCGGCCCCACACTTCCACCTGCACCTAACTTGCGTATTAGAAGCTAGCAGGGTCGTGGTTACAACGCAGTGGGAGGGAGACGCTGAGCGATGGGAGCCCCCGGCCCGAGGGCAGCCGCAGGGAAACGCTCTCCATTCGCGTGGTCCCTGGCGCCACCTCGTGGCTCTGGCTGGCACTGCTGGGAGCCGGTTCCGGGCTGGCAAACTGCCCCTGCTCCTGGCCGGGGCAATGGCACACACCATCCGAGCGGGTCGTCACACACAGCATCC
>NW_016107351.1:3789417-3843451 GCF_001604975.1 Cebus imitator | reverse complement strand
CACACCATCCGAGCGGGTCATCACGCACAGCATCCGAGCCGGTCATCACGCACAGCATCCGAGCCGGTCATCACGCACACCATCCGAGCGGGTCATCACGCACAGCATCCGAGCCGGTCGTCACGCACAGCATCCGAGCGGGTCGTCACGCACACCATCCGAGCGGGTCGTCACGCACACCATCCGAGCGGGTCGTCACGCACACCATCCGAGCGGGTCGTCACGCACACCATCCGAGCGGGTCTTCACGCACAGCATCCGAGGGGGTCATCACGCACACCATCCGAGCGGGTCATCACGCACACCATCCGAGCGGGTCATCACACACACCATCCGAGCGGGTCATCACACACACCATCCGAGCCGGTCGTCACACACAGCATCCGAGCGAGTCATCACACACACCATCCGAGCGGGTCGTCACACACATGATCTGAGCTGGTCACCACACACCTCATCTGAGCTGGTCACCACACACATCTGAGTCCTCACCTCTGGGCCCAGCGGCCCTGGGATCTGCGGGGATGGACAGAGTGACCCGAGGATGGGCTGTGTCCAGGTACAGGGAGGAGCTCACCTCCCCCTTGGCCCCAGTAGCAACAAATCTCTCAGACACACACTCCCCACAATGCAGAGCGTGGCCTGAGGCCGAAGCCCAGCCAAGCCCTGTCTCCACCTCCAGAGCAGGGGTCTCTCCAGGGCCCTCCGAGAGCAGGTGGGGTTCATCTGTCCACCTGGAAAACAGTCAGTCTCCAACATCCACCCCAGGCTGTCACCTGGGGTGAAAACCCACCCGTTGGCTGAACATGGAGCAAGCCATGTTGGCCCCAGGGCCCCCGTCCTTCTCCATCCACTCCAGGACAGGAGGCCGGCAGGTAGGGCAGCAGGTGCAATCCTCCCAGCAAGAGCAGCAAATGCAGGAAACAAACTGGAAACAGCTCCACAGAGGAAACAAACAGCCCCCACTGCAAATAGGCTCATCGGACGCCTTGGGCCGTGCCTGTCTATCCAAGTCGCTTTGCACAGATGACCGTTCCAACGCTGAGCCCAAGCCCCCACGGATCCACACAGCTCTCTCCTCATCTACCCCAGGCTCCTTGGAGCCACAGCCCTGTCCCCACTCCTGAGAAGTCCCAGGCCCTCGCTACGTGAGTGACGCGACGGGGCAGAGGGGTATGAGAAGAGGTGGGGGTAGGGCCTGCAGACGCAGCACGGGCGCTTGGGGCGCGTGCTGAGGGGATGACGCCGCACGTCCCTGAGAGGAGGCAAGCCGTCAGGAGGTGCTGGAAGGGTGGACGAGAACCCCGGGGCTAAGTGCAGCCTTCCAGAACAGCTGTCTCAATGTGGCCACAGCTGCCATCACTCAGCGCGGCTGGGGGGATCCAGGCTCGCAAAGTGGTGCTCTACGTGGGCCTGCCGTCAACCCTGTGCCGGGGACCAGGGCTTTGAGGATCAGTGGCAAAGGGCTAGATTTTTTGTTAGTTCCCTTGTTGCATGTCCAGCCACTATGAGCTCACACCGGACGTGGCCATGTGTGGTGGCCTCTGTCAAGAACACTTGAAGGCTCTATCTCGAGCAAGCCTCTTGGCTCCCTGTCTTGGAGGACCCCTCCGAGGGGATGGGGCATTCCACACGTGGACTGAGCACAGTGGAGCCAACCCCCGCTTGGTGCCGGGAGGAACCACACTTCCTGGGAACCTGCTATGTGCCTGACATTGCTGAAACTGCCTCACAGCCATGAGCCCCACACAAGCTCCATTTGCACAGGTGAGCCTTGCTGGGGTCAAAGGTATCTTACAGACCCTCTTTCCTAAACCAGGCTCAGCCCTCAACATACAAGCTAAGAGTCCTGGGCTGCGGTTTACAGTGGATGGTGAGGTCCCCTTTGCATTGGATGGTGACAGCTAGTGCCCACCTGGCAGTCAGTATGTGTCAGGCACTGGTCCGGGGGCTTCTGGTGGGTCATCTCCCCCAACCCCAAGGGGCGAGACTGGTGGTCTTCAGCTTTGCAGAGGAGGACGCCGAGGCACAGAGCAGAAGCGCCTTGCTTCTGCCAGGGTCAACAACAGCAAGTGGCTAAGCTGGGATGTGCCCGGGCGCCCACCATATTGGCCCTGGATCACTGGATCGAGGCTGCCTCGGGGACTCGGGGGGCTCGAGACGCCCTCCTGGCTGTGGGAGCGGAGCATCCTGCAGAGGGGTAGACCTGCGCCTGCCGGCGGGGCTGCAGCTGGACTGTGGGGCACCCTCACCCTGGGTCTGGGGCGCAGGTGCACACAAGAAGCCCGCCTGCCATTGCTTTCCATTCCAGGATCTGGGTCTGGTGTCAGCCGGATGCCCAAGCTGCCGGGACCTGAGGATGTCTGAGTCCCTGGGCCCCTCCCCAGAACTCTGAGCGTCTCAGAAGAAACAGGGTAGGGTGCAAAGCCATGTCCCCACCTGGGGCCAGGGGGCCCTGCCTCCAAAACCCGCTCCCACCTCCTGGTCACCACCTGGGCTGCCTGGACCTCCAGTGGAAGGAAAGATGCCCTTCTGGAGCAAACTCAGACTGGGGAGAGCCGGGGGAAAAGGGCGTGGTTGAGCTCAGAGCAGAGCAGCCTCGGTTCGAAGCTCCTTGTGTCTGGGCATCTGAGACGCTGGAAAGGCCTCTGCTGCCCACAAGGCCGTCTGCGCACTTTCCCCTAAATACTTCAGCGTGTTTATCATCAATGAGGGGTTGACATTTGTTTACAAGGTTTTTTTTCTTTTGAGGTTAAAAACTGACAGTGAAATGCATGAATCTGGGTCCAGCACGGCGGCTTATCCCAGCAGTTTGGGTGGATCACTTAAAGCCAGGAGTTCGAGAACAGCCCGGGTAACATGGCGAAACCCCGTCTCTACTAAAAGTACAAAAATTAGCTGGGTGTGGTGGTGCTCACCTGTAGTCCCAGCTACTGGGGAGGCCGAGGCATGAGAATCACTTGAACCCAGTAGGCGGAGGTTGCAGTGAGCTGAGATCACACCACTGCACTCCAGCCTGAGTGACAGAGTGAGACTCTGTCTCAAAAACAAAAACAAACAACAAAAAAAGAAACACATGAATCACAAATGCACACAGCTGTGCAACTCACCTGCCAAGATGCCGACCAGGGCCCTCAGGGAGTCTGCTCATGCCCCTCCCAGCCATTCCCACCTCAGCTCACGGCAACGGGATGACAGGCACCTGCCACCACGCCCAGCTCACACGTCGCTCATGTCTTTTCCTTTACCATGTGGTCCAACGGCTGAGATAAACTTGCTGTGTCACAGGAGTCACGGGAAGAACCTGTTACCACCCCCAGGAGGCTTCCAGGTCTTCGGGGCACCTTTGCTTTTCTGGACACCTTTCTCAGTCCACAGGGGTGAGTGGGGGAGGTGTCTCAGCCTTGACATTTCGATGCCAGCACCAAAAGCTACAGCCACAGGCCCTGGGGCTGAGGGGATGGGTTTTCTGTCCTGGAGAATCGTGAGATGCCGCCCCGAATCTGTCCAGCCACAGATTCTCAGAATATTCTCATCTGCAGTCCTGCACACCCCTACCCAGGCGGCTTTGGGGTGCAGAGGGCATCACAGGAGTTTAAAGAGGAGGAAGACGCGGAGCCGGAATGTCGGGCCGTCAGGACTTTGCAGCCAAGCCATAATTGGAGCCCAGTCGAGCACTTTGCAAGAAAGGGAAGGTACAAGTAGTGCTCAAAGCCATCCTGGACCAGAACAGAGGCCTGCAGAACCTTCCAGAACCCCCGCCAAGTACAGGAGAACCAACCCTGAGGCGCTCTGGCCTAGACGAGGCTTCATTGCATCGATTTGCACCACAGTATCAGAAAAGTGGGAACGGGTGAAGATGTTCTGTCGCCCCAGAATGCGGGGACCCACTGCAGCGTGTGAACTGGTGAGGCCAGGCAGGAAGACGGCCTGATGAGCTCCATCGGCCTTTAACATGCACATGGCACATAAGCTATGTCAGGGGTTCTCCACCAAGAGTGATGCTACCTCTTAGGGGAGGGACACGTGGCAATGTCTGGGGACATTTTGGGTCATCATAACTGAGGGAGGGGCTTCCGGCATCTGGCGGGTGGAGGCCAGGGGTGCCACTGAATGCCCTGCCGTGCACAGGGTGGTCTCCACCATGGGCGGTGACGCGGCCCCTCAAAGCAGCAGCGCTGCGGCCGAGAGCGCGGAACCACGCTGGGAAATGTTGGCGCATAAAATAACAAGGGCGGGGGCACTGCAGCCCCCTACACGGTGTTTACCGGCGCCAGGCACGCGTGTGACCACTTTTCACACTGGGACCCACGTCACCCACCCAACACGCACAGTGCACAGCTCAGTGGTGTCCTTCCAAGATATGTTGAAGCGCCCACCCCTGGCACCTGTGAACGAGACCTTATCTGCAAACAGAGCCTTCGCCGATGTAATCAGCTAAAGGTGAGGTCACTGGCGTGAGCCCTAACCCGCCATGACTGGTGTCCTTGCAGGAGGAGGAAGATGCCGTGTGAAACATGCATGAGAGAAGGCTGTGGAATGGCAGAGGCAGACGTGGAGTGACGTGGCTGCAAGCCCTGGAGTTCCTGGAATGGCTGGCGGCCCCCAGAGGCTGAGAAGCCACAGGGAAGAAGTCTACCTGGGGTCTCAGAGGGCATGTGCCCCTGCTGACCCCTTGGTTTGGGGCTTCTGACCTCCAGAATGTGAAAGAAAAAGCTTTTGTTTCCAGCCACGTGGCAGTTTGTCACAGCGGCCGCAGGAAATGTGTACAGTGGGTGAGGCTATCCCCGACTTACAAATGGGGGAACCGAGGCACCGGGAGGCAAGGGTGCGTGCCCCCGCACGCACGCAGCTGGTAACTCGGCATTTTTGCTTCCATGCACGGCTCGCACTTCTGATTACAGTGACGGTGTCCGCACCAGCTTTCGTGAAGGGTTTTCCTGGCATGACTGCAGGTTCCACGTGGAGGGGCAGGGAGGGTTTGTCCTCTGTTCAAGACGGTGGTTCAGGGAGGACCCTTCACCATCAGGGGTCATTAAATTTAGCGAAATCCCACAGGGTGGCCATGCCAGGGCCCAGCAGGCCACCCTCTCCCAGCAGTCAGAAAGGAGAAAGAAGAAGAATCTACCTTTAATTGTGTGGGAAAAGGGCTGCTGAAACCCAAAGACAATGTCCATGATGAAAACCTGGCTTTCATCTCTGTTGCTCTCACGCCGGCTTCTCGGGCAGATGCGGCTGGAGCTCCTCCCTGGGGACTAGCAGAGGCCACAGACCCTCGTGCGCTCCCACCTCCAGCAAGCGTGAGCGCCGCTGCCGGAAAGAATGCCGGCTTTCTCTCCAGGTGAAAGTCGTCTTTAATTCACGAGTGCAGGAGATCGTAACTCCCGCTCCGAACCCAGACACCATCCCCATCACTCAGAAAAGGTCTGGAGACTTCCAGATCCACCCGATGCTTGTCCCGACCTGAAGACGATCTCAGGAGTGCTGGAGGGACAGTGGGGCCCCCGCGCATTTAACAGGTTTCCGGCCACTTTCAGCGCCGCCACCGGGATCAGGATTCTCAGGGAACTGGGTTTGGAGTGGGGGAAAAAGCCTGAGCATGAAACAGCCGCACCACAGGGCCCTGGAACTCCATCTCCTGGCTCGGGGCCCCTCAAACTCCCCGCGGTGTGGACAGAGGGATGCCACAAAGTGGGTGACTCAGAACAACATAAATTTTTTCCTTCACATTCTGGAGGTCAGTAGTCCCAAACCAAGTGGTCAGCAGGACCAAGCTCCTGCTGAGACTCTGGGTAGAATTCTTCCTCGTGGCTTCTTCTCCGCTGGGGGCCGCCAGCCACCTGACGGGCTCCCGACTTGTAGCCAAGTCGTTCCTGCCTATGCCAGCCCTGCCTATGCCAGCACGGGGCCTTTTCCTGTATCTTCACATGGCATTTTCCTTCTACAAGGACACTGGCCATGGAGGGTTAGGGCTCACCCTGGTGACCTCATCTTGACCTGATCACATCGGCAAAGGCTGTTTCCAGATAAGGTCCGTCCACAGATACCAGTGCTTGGTGCTTCAACTTAGACTCAGCTCGCCTGAAACACCCACCTCACAAGGTGTTGGGTGGGTCAAGTGAGTTCACGTGTGACCCAGGAATTAACCAAAGATTGTGAAAATGCAGGAGGCTCAGATACAACAGGAAGATACAGCCGTAAGCAGCAGCTCCTGCTCATTAGAGCAGGACGGCTGAGAGGCGGGACCTGGACTTCCCCCTTGCTGGGGGCACCTGTTCCCTGTCCCTGCCCTGACTTGGGAGGGTCTCTGCATCAGGCTCAGGCCACCTCCAAGGCCAACACCAAGTCTCCACACTCTCCCAAGCTGTGCCGACCCCCACAACGCTGTCACAACACCATGCCACCTGGGGAGCCCCGAGATGTGTCTACAGACAGCCTAACTGGCATCCCTGTGCCAAGAGGTCCTCCTCCGCGCAAAAACGAGACAAGACAGCAAAACACGTCTTCACAACCAGACTTCCAAAGCCACACATCCTGGTGCTCGTTTTTAAATTCCAGGATGCAGATCCTCTCCAGGGCTGCCCCGGAGAGCAGTCAGCCACGCTGGAGCTCACTTCTGGAGCTGCTTCTAGAATGACAGCGGTTCCGCAGGGATCGATTCAGACGGGAATGATCAAAGAGAAAGGTAAGAACTTCGGGGCTCTGCGCACAGCCAGCATCTCCAAAGGGGCCCTGAGCCCTGGGAGCCTCGCCCGTGCGCACGCGGCTGCTCACGCGCGCCACCAGGTGGTAGAACGGGGCGATTACCACTTTAAAAATAGGTCAACTTCAAGCCAAATAGGAAGAAAGGAAAAAAAAAAAGAAGAGTCAGTGAGCCCCCCCCACCCCGCCCCACAAAACAACTCCTCCATGATCCAGGGGTGCATTCCACCAATGAGCCAATCCACGGCACCACCTTGACAGAGTCAACAAAATGCAAATGCCTTTGGTGCAGAGGGAGAGGGGAGGAAACGGGAGAGGGGGACCTATTTCTTTTGTTCCACTTTTAAAGGAGACAACACTCCAGTATTTTCCACCTCATTTCTCCCTTCACCCTGATCCCATGCCCTGTATTTGGCTGCTTGCTGAGCCTGCCTCATGATGGGTCTTAAGTTCCTACGAGGGGCGTCCTCTCTGTGAGCTCCAGGGCATCTGGCTTAGCAGTTCACGGTCTGTACCCACTCAGACATCACTGTGGAGCTGACGACCGGCTCCAGATGGAGCAGCTTGACACACACACCAGCCCCCAGCCTCTGGCTCTCCTGTCCTGAAATGGGACACGCTGAAGATTGGGGCCAGATTATTGGGCATGCTTGGGTAAAGGGTCTCCCAGGACCCCGGAGGTATCCAGATGTGGGCATCTGGTGAGTCTAACAGCCTCGGTGGTAAATAACTTCACCCAGGAGTGGGTTGAATTGTGACTTCCTCCCCCCAAAAAGGTATGTCCAGGTCCTAACCTCCCAGGACCTGTGAATGGGACCTTATTTGGAAATGTCTTTGCAGATGTCATCACATTGGGGATCTTGAGATTCAACCATTGGGTCCTGAACCCAATGACGGGGACAAAGAAAGTGCAGGCAGATCTGATACACAGGGACACGGCGGGGGTGGGGGGGCGTCCTGTGACACGGGGGCAGATGCTGGGATGCTGAATCTACACGTCAGGGGCTGCTGGAACCACAGAAGAGGGGAGAGGTCAGGGAGGACCCTCCCCTGGAGCCTCCTGAGAGAGCCGGCCCTGCCTGGATCCTAGACTCTGGCCTCCCGAGCTTTGAGAGCATGAATGCTGTTGTGGAAGCCACACGGTTGTGGTCATCTGTTCCAGTGGCCGCAGGGACCGCACACAGCTCTCTTACAGATGAGACCATCTTTGTCACCTACATAGCAGCCACCTGGGAGTCACACCGGAGAAAGAGCAGAAGCAGGGAACTCTCCGTGGCCCGCCACCAGGAGCCCAGGGCGGAGGACCCGGGGAGAGCTGGGCATGCCCAGAGGCTGCTGTCCCCACGGCACCACTCAAGGAGAAAAGGGGTCTCTGGAGAGAGATGAAGGGAAGGGGCCCTGGAGGGAGGCAGGATCCACTTGGCAGCTGCTCAGATTTCGTTTGCACCTCCTTTGCCAGTGCAGAAGAAAACAAACGACCTGCGAACTGAATGAAAAATGGTGATTCATTACCCCTGATGTGTGATGATGGCTTAATTATTTTTCTAACTGGGGAGAGACGCTTTCTGACAGCAGGTGCAAATGAATTCTCCACTGTTTTAAGGAGTGATTGGCCCAGGACAGGCGGAAAACTGGAAAACCTAATTAAATTGGGAGCCCTGTGAAGTCAATGGAGCGGGGAGTTTGTTTGCTTTGCTGACGGGGATTAACGATTCCCTGAGAAGCTGTAGGGCCCCCGCCGAAGCGGGGGGGAACACAGACAAAGCGGGAGCCACGTGGGGTGGTGGGGACCCCAAATTCACTGCACAGGAAAGCATGGCCGGGGCCTGGACGCTGAGCTTCCTGACTGCCTATCATCTTTGTCGCTGGGTCTCCTTGTTTGTGAAAGAGGCTAGACTATGGGAGGACCCGGTGAAGGCTCAGTGCCGGGCGATGGGATGGGATTTCAGAGCACGGGTTTGGCATCGGGCAGCCTGGGGTCAGAGCCGGCGTGCCCTCTGCCTCTGAGCCGGGTCCAGCGTGGATCCTCCGTTTTCTCATCTCTACTATGGGGCTGTGAGCAGCACCCACCCTCCCGGACGTTGTGGGGCTGCCCCGAGGTTGCTGGCCACGTTCTCGGCAGGAGCCTGACCCCCTGGATGTGCCTGGCAAACAGAGGGCTCATCAGGATCGCATCAGGTCGTGCTCAAGGCCTCGCGCTCCGGGACGTTCGTTTTCTCTGTTCCTTTCCTCTCACTTCCCTGCCAAGGGTAAGGCCAGCGTCCCTTCCCCACTCTCAGCGGAGGACACAGATCTGGGGGAGCCTGAAGGGGACAGAATGAGCTGGAGGGAACCCACAGGGCTGAGGCCCCTGAGGGCAGTGGGCGTGGGCAGGGCCACAGCGGTGGGAGCCCTCCATGTCCCAGGCCCCAGGGGCCTGGCTAGGCACTGGTTCCCCCCTCCCAAGCCATCCCTTTGAGGTGAGCAAGTGTATACGCTGGGCAAAAGGGATGCCAGGAGCTGGGACCAGAGCACGTGCCAAGGAGCCCCAGCCTGCGGCTACCCCAGACCACGTGGCCCCCCTACACTGTGAAGCCCTCTGTGCCCAGGTCACACAGCTGGCCCAAAGATGGCGGGAGACACAGATGGACGCAGAGGGCCAGCCTGTGAGAGGCCAAGAAGGACTGGGGTCCAGTCTCAGCCCTGGTGCCTTCTCCACACACATCCAGGCCACCAGCTTCCACGGACTCTCCCGGACTCTCCTGTCCCTCCCCTCCCACTACCCAGCTTCCAGCCCTCATCACCACCCCTGTGGTCCCTCAAATCACTCATCGGGTCCAATCCTGCTCTCACAGCCTCCCTCCTGCAAGAACCATCCATGGCTCCCTGTGGCCTGGTATGCTCAGACCTCAGCTACCTGGGCCATTCACCTGCCCATCTCCAGAGTCCAGCTGTCTTCCTACCCCACACCAAGTTTTAGGCAATTAACGCTGTCCTTTGTAGGTGTTTGACCTCCCAACTAGTCTGTAAAATTCTAGAAGACCAGAATCACGGATGTTCAAAGGAGTAGATAGCCTCAGTCCCATCCTCAGGACCTGATACCTAGTCTAGCCCAGGAAATCGAAGGCCTGCACAGGACTGCCCCACCCATAGCAGGCTGCTGGGACTCCCAGACCAGGAGGACCTCCCAAGCACTCACCAGAGTGAAGCACACTGCCCAGGTCTGCCCCAAAATAGCCCCGTATGCAGGCATCTTACGGCCGATTCCCCCAACATTTTATCGCCAATATATTCAGACATACGGAAAAGTTGAGGCGTTTGACAACGAGGGCTGCACCCCACCAGCTCGATGCAACTGGGGCGTTCTCCTCCACATGAGGCGGCACAGATCTGTGCCTGTGTCCACCCGCCGCTGCCTGTCAACCTAGTTTATTATTTTTGATGCATTTCAAAGTAAGCTGCAGACGTCTGCGCACTTCCCCCTAAATACTTCAGCGTGTTTATCATCAATGAGGGGTTGACATTTGTTTACAAGTTTTTTTTCTTTTGAGGTTAAAAACTGACAGTGAAATGCATGAATCTGGGTCCAGCACGGCGGCTTATCCCAGCAGTTTGGGTGGATCACTTAAAGCCAGGAGTTCGAGACCAGCCCGGGTAACATGGCGAAACCCTGTCTCTACTAAAAGTACAAAAATTAGCTGGGTGTGGTGGTGCTCACCTGTAGTCCCAGCTCCTGGGGAGGCCGAGGCATGAGAATCACTTGAACCCAGTAGGCGGAGGTTGCAGTGAGCTGAGATCACACCACTGCACTCCAGCCTGAGTGACAGAGTGAGACTCTGTCTTAAAACCAAAAACAAACAACAAAAAAAGAAACGCATGAATCACAAATGCACACAGCTGTGCAACTCACCTGCCAAGATGCCGACCAGGGCCCTCAGGGAGTCTGCTCATGCCCCTCCCAGCCATTCCCACCTCAGCTCACGGCAACGGGATGACAGGCACCTGCCACCACGCCCAGCTAATTTTTTGTATTTTTATAGAGACGGGGGTTTTGCCATGTTGGCCAGGCTGGTCTTGAACGCCTGACCTCAGGTGATCCACCTGCCTCGGCCTCCCAAAATGCTGGGATTCCAGGCCTGAGCCACCGCACCTCGCCTGTTTGCATGTTTTTTAGTAAAAGTAACAATAGAAATCTCATGAATGAACAAAAACCACTCAACTAATGAATAAAGGTCTGCGAGTATCGGCCCTGTTGTTAAAGGAGGCTTCCCTGGGGGAGGACAGGAAGGAGTGAGGCTTCCACTTTGTACGTGATGTGCTTCCGCATCTTACTCCAGTGCCGTGAGCTTGTCCCGCCTTCTTTCAAAGCGGTGTGTAATTTGGCTGGAGAGACAAGACGGGAACATGCAGTAACTCACAATGCCAGGCAATCAGTGAGGTTACGCACTTGGCTCCCATTCAGACTAGAAGGAGAGGGTTGTGTGCAGGACAGAGGGTCCCTCGGGATTGGGGTGCAGCAGTGGGGAGTTCTGCAGGACGGCGAAGGAGGAAGGAGAGCTTGGTGGCAGGGGACAGGAATTCATTCAAGGTGGCTTGGGGGAAGGTGGGTGTGACACCAAGACCAGAATGCAGGGTACCCTGCGAGAGGGCTTGTGAAAGGACCCCTGTTCTCAGGGTCCTCTTTGATAAGACTGGAAGCAGCAGAGCATCGTTCTTTGACTCGTTTGCATTTTATAAAGACCTGCTACGCACCCAGCACTGGGCTGGAGCCAGAGTGCAAAGATGAAACGCCGGCTCCTCCTCCGAGGAGCTGTGTTAGTGTGGAACCCAGGCCCCAGCTAGTTTATCTCCTCTTCTGGTCCTGCCCCCGAAGCTTGACAGCCGTGAGACCCCAGGAAGCTGCTTCTGTTCTCCAGGGTTCTGTTTGCTCGTCTGCGAGTCGGGGTAGAAGGAACCCTCGCCTCCTGGGGTCGTTGTGGGGAGGGAGGCTGCCTATGTGGCAGAACACCCAGCCCAGGCCAGGTGCAGGGGCTGTTACTAAATGATCTCTTTCATCATGGTGAGAATTACCCCACCCAGGACAGGTTCGCCCCGTGAGACCAGCAGGAGCGTGGCGCGGCCCCCACGCAGCACTGAGCTACAAGGTCAAAGATGGGGACCTGAGTCCACGTGGTGGAATCAGCTACAGAACTTACATGGAAAAGGCTGGAGCGACTAGCGGGTGGCTGGGATCTGAGCGGGTTGCAAGCCCAGGGTTCTGGGGCTTACAGCTGCCCCAGGAGCCAAGTCACTCTGTGGGTTTGTTGTTGTCTGTTTTGGTTTTTTTTTTTTTTTTTTTTTTTTTTTTTTGAGACGGAGCCTCCCACTGTCGCCCAGGCTGGAGTGCAGTGGCAGGATCTCTGCTCACTGCAACCTCCGCCTCCCAGGTTCAAGCAATTCTCCTGCCTCAGCCTCCCCAGTAGCTGAGATTATGGGCGCCCACCACCATGCCCATAATTCTTTGTATTTTCAGTAGAGATGGAGTTTCACCATGTTGGTCAGGCTGGTCTTGATCTCCTGCCCTCGTGATCTGCCCGCGTTAGCCTCCCAAAGTGCTGGGATTACAGGTGTGAGCCACCACAACTGACCCACACTCTGTGGTTTTAAAGACAGCGACCTCTGAAACTACGGGTTCCCCATCTGCTGCTCAGGGCTCCCCAACCACAGATCTAGACGTGGTTTCTAAGGGGGCACTGGATGGAAGGTGGGTCCCTAGGAGACCCTGTTCCGAGAAGCCAATTCTTAAAATACACTTAGTCCACGGGGCGCACGTTGCCTGGCTGTGTTAATGCCAAATTGCCTCTGAAAAGTAATAATGACCAGAATGATAACCACAGGTCAACCTGAGCGATCGAATCGTCGCCATCACTGTTCTTGCACTAATGGTCTTTCTCACCAAGTAATTCTTCTGTTATTATTTATCGAGGTAAAATTCACATTATACCAAATTAACCATTTTAAAGTGTGACTTCCAAAACATTTCCGTCACACCAACAGAAAGCCCCCACCTGGCTAAACAGCCTCTCCCCATCGCCAGCCCCGCCTCCTGGCCCTCAGCCCTTGGCTACCTCCAATCTCCATTCTGCCTCTACAGATTTACCTGTCCTGGGTATTTCATATAAATGGAATCACACAATATGGGGCTAGACACAAAAGGCCATGCCTTCTGCCAAGAACGCTGTTTTCAGGGTTCGTCCACGCAGCAGCCTGTGTCGGCAGCCTATTCCTTTCTGTGGCTCCGTGGCACTCCCTTGTGTGGCCCTACCACATTTTGTGTGTCCATTCCCGAGCTGATGCGCACTTGGCTTGTTTCCACCTTTGGGCCCCTGCGAACGGTGCTCCTATAAACGTGTGCACATGCATTTCTTTGAGTGCCCATTTGCAGTCTTTTGGAGTGTGTGTCTAGGCGTGATCCTGCCGAGTCGTGTGGCAGCTCCATGTTCAACATTTTGAGGAACTGCCACCCTATCTTCCAGTGGCTGAACCACTTTACACCCCTACCAACAATGCACAGGGGGTCCAATTTTTCCCCATCCTCACCAACACTTGCTATTTTCTGGTTTGTTTTCATTCTGGTGGCCTGTGAAGTGGCTGCCATTTACTTCTGTAGATATGTGGTCTTCTAAAATCTATCAGCCACGTGCAGAGGGTAGTGGCATGGTGGCTCTGTCCGTATAGAAAGTTATAGGCAAGAAGTGAAGTGTGAGGGCAGGCAGCTACAAGGCACCGTGTCTAACACTCCAGAGCAGGTGGGCCTGAGGCCTGGAGCTGGCAGGCAGCTGGAGTGCCCAGATTCCCGCTGAGGGGCAGGCAGGTCCCCGAAGACCAGTGTCATGGGGTCAGTGTGGGGGGTGGGCACTGGTGAGGGGCAGCAGGAGGCCGGCTCTAGGGATGCCATTTGGCCTCCGAGAGATATCTCCACCCACCCAGTTCTTACTCAGCCCCTCTGGGCCCCACTGATGGGGTCAAGGGGCCCCAGCCTGGAAGGTGCAGATTGGTGGGAGGAATGGTGGCCGCCTGGCGTCTTGGGTGGTGTTTGGAATGCAGACAGTGTAAACGAAAGGGTGTGTTGTGATCTCCTTTAGGACAACAGGTCCTCTCCTTCCTTCCCACCTGCTCCTCTCCGCCGCCACTCTGCCCTTCAGCTCTGCACACCTGGATGGTGAACAGCTGTTCCCGCCCTGCTGCCTCGGCTCAGCATGCGTGTGCCCTGCCTGGGGCCGAGGGAGTGTCTCTCACTGGCGGCCAGGTTCCTCTGGGACACGGGCCCCTCATCTGCACAGTCAGAGGCTGCTCTCCGTCAGCGGTGTCTACCCTGCTGCACCCAGAATGCTTCATCCTGGTTTTCCTCTCCATGCATCGTTCTGGCTGCAGCGGGCAGAGTTCCAAGTCAGCGCCTGGTGTACACACGTCTCCAAGTCATTCAACCAAACACAGGCCGAGGTGCGGCTGTGAGGGATTCTGCAGAGTCATTAAGGTCCCAGGTCCCTGGACCCTGACAGGGAGCTGACCGGGTGGGCCTGATCTAAGCAGATGGGCCTTTGAAACACAGAAAGTGTTCTCCATCTGGTCTCGGAAAAGGAAGCCAGGGGGATTCCACCGTGAAAGGGATGGGGCAAGGGGAAAATTCTCCACTGGTGACTTGAAAACAGAGGGGTCATGTGGTGAGGAATGTGCGTGGACTCTAGGAGCTGGGAGCGGGGAAGCCAGCTCTGCTGTGCCTGGACTTCTGACCTTCAGAAAAATGCTGTTGCTTAAGCCCCTGAGTTGGAGGTGTTTGTCACTCATCAGCAGGGCACACATGCCCAGGTCAGGAGGTGCCTCCTGCCTCCTGAGCTCTGCAATCCCTCCTGCCTCAGTTGCCCCGAAGGCTGCTCCCCTTGACTGTTGGCCCCAGGAAGGCAAGCCCCCCCCCAAACCAGGTGCTGACTGGCACCAGCAGTGGCTCTCTCACTGTCGGCTGGAAAGGAGCTGGTGGCTGCTCGGCCCACCCCACCTCTGCACCGCACGGCTGGGCCGGGCGTCTGGAGACCTGGGCTGGGGGCAGAGTGACCTTTGCCAGCAACTCTGTGAAATAAAAACAGCGACAGGAACCACCTCAAGCACGGTCTTTTCTTCGTGCCCCTGGCACCCAGCGCTGTGTCTGACAGAGCTGACACGGTCAGGTAACAGGGTGAATGTTCCCAGGACTTCCTGTGTGTGTGCTGCTGTCCTGTGCCCCATTTTCTGCGTGTGTGTTCCAGCTTCTGAAATGTATCAAGGTGTCCTGAAGCCATTTTGGGGTGGGGGCACCTCATAGCACATCAGTTACGTGCTCACACCAAATGCAAAACCCCAAACATACCAAGACTCATTCTGGAATCACCTGCAGTTACCGCAAGCAGCCATTCTCTCTCAGGTCCAGGGTCTCTTCACCCACCGTCCCTCTGTGTGGAGCACTCTTCCCTGGGGAGCAGGCTCAGCCTTGGCCTCAGCGCCGGGGCCTCCTCCTCCAGGCTCCTCCCCTTCAGGTCTCCATCAGTTCCCACCTTTGGGCCTCCCTGGCCCCAGGCTTACCCTGCTGTGCCCTCCCTCTGTGCTGTAAGCACCTGCCTGCCTGCCTGTGGTCCCCACGCCCCAACCTGTGCAGGGAGGCTGTGGGTCTATGAGGCAGGACCACAGCCTCATTCCCTGTATGTCCCCGGTCCCCCAGGGTGCCTGACGCGTAGCAGTTGCTCATGCTCTGATCCCGCATGCAGCTAGCTGTTCTAGAGCACCCTCGATGGACGAGCCAGGCCTCCGGCCTCGTGGAGCCCTGGGCGAGCGCTCGGGGCACGTTTGCCAAATGAATGAACAATGAATGCCCATACTGGGGCCAATTAAATAAAAAACATGAAACAGTGTGTGGCGTGTATGCATGTGTTGTGTATGCCACGTGTATGTGGTTTATGTGAGTGTGGTGTGTGTGTATGCACATGTGTATATGTGTGGGCATGGCAGATTTATAAATGTGTGTTTTGTGTATGCATGTGTTGTGTATGACACGTGTGTGGTGTATGTGAGTGTGTGGTGTGTGTGTATGCACATGTGTGTATACGTGTGGGCATGGATGTTTATAAACGTGTGTGCTGTGTATGCACGTGCTGTGTATGTGAGTGTGTGGTATGTGTGTGTATGCACATGTGTGTATATGTGTGGGCATGGATGTTTATAAATGTGTGTGCTGTGTATGCACATGTGTGTGATCTGTGTGTGGTGTATGTGTGTTTATGCACATGTGTGTATATGTGTAAGGGCATGGTATATGAATGTGTGTGTGTGAATGTGTGTCATGTATGCATGTGTTGTATGTGATATATGTGTGTGGTGTGTGTATGCATGTGTGTATGTGTGTGAAGGCATGGTGATATATGTGTGTATGTGTGTAGTGTGTATACATGTATTGTGTGTGACATGTCAGTGTATGGTGTGTGTATGGTATGTGGGCATGTATGCACATGTATGTGGGCATACCGAGTGTGTATATGTGTGTGGTGTGTATACACGTGTTGTATGTGATATATGTGTGGTGTATGTGTATGTATCTGTATGCATGCACATGTGTGTACATGTGTGAGGGTGTGGTGTGTGTATGAATGTATGTGTTGTGTATGCGGTGTTGTGTATGAGATGTGTGAGTGTATAGTGTATGTGTGTATGCACATGTGGGAATACATGTGTGATGGCATGATGGCATGTGTGTGTGCATCACATGTATGCACGTGTTGTGTATGTGTGAGGACATAGTTTGTATAAATGTGTGGTGTGTATGCATGTGTTGTGTGTAATGTGTGAGGACATGGTTTGTATGTGCATGTATACACATGTGTATATGTGTGAGGGCATGGTGCCTGTGTATAAATGTGTGTGGTGTATGCAGTGTTGTGATATGTGTGTGTGTGGTGTACGTATGTGTGTGTGTGTGTCTATGCATGTGTGCATGTGAATGTATGTGAGAGCATGGTGCATTTGTATATGAATGTATGTGTGGTGTGTATGCACATGTCGTGATGTGTGTGTGGTGTACATATGTACATGTGTGTGCATCTATGCATGTGTGTATATACATGTGAGGATATGGTACGTGTGTATGAATGTATGTGTGGTGTGTATGCACATGTTGTGTGTGGGGGGGCATGATCCCTGCCCACAGTACAGGGGTGACTGCCACCCTCTGACCCTGAGCCCCTCTCCACCCAGCCCCTGCCTCCCTTCTGAACTGGGACGTCTGGACCACACTCTTGCAGCCGGAGGAACCAGCCCCCCTGCCCTGCCTCCGTCCACCTCTCCTAAGAAGGAAAACTGGGCACTTTCCCAAAAGGTCCTATGGGTTTAAAAGCGGGGGGCAGGGGGGTTGGGTAGGGGTAACTGCCTGCACATGTTACTTGCAGATGAAATTTCTGAAAGGTGAGAGAGACCAAAACAAAAGCCCCACAGCAGCTCGGACCCAGCCTCGAGAGGGCGGGCCGGGCACCCCTCCCCTGCAGCGCACATTTCTGTGCCAGCCAAAAAACTGCTCTGGCTACGAAGTCTGCAGTTTCTCAATTTCCAAATTCTCCCAAAGGCAGGATGTGTAGTCTCTGAGTGCAAGAGCAACCATTAACCTGGCTCTCCTTCCAGAACCTACTGCATCCAGAGGCTTTCTGAACGTCCATGGACGTGGGGAGGAGCCGTCACACAAAAAGTGACCCCTGGGCTGCTGGACCCTGCACCAACAGCAGGGAATCCCCAGAGCCGCGGCGCCCCCACTCCCACCCAGCAGGCCTGGGCCGTGAGCTCTTCTCTTCTGTGGCCACACTTCCTGGGGAGCAGGTTTCCACCTGCAGCGCGGGGAGTCTGAAGTCAGTGAAAAGGAGGCTCTGGCACGGGCAGCGCTGCAGCCCCAGTGAGAGACCCTTCTGCAGATGCACACCTGGGCGACGGGCAGAGGGGAGGGGGCTGGAAGGCAGCCCACAGGGCAGCCGGCCACAAGCCCATAGGGCACAGGAAGAGCCCGCACCTGGGCACCCAGCCCGAGCCGTCCTTCTGCGGCCTGGCCAGCAGCCACATGCACTGGCTGCCACAGGGCAGGCTGCTGCCATCCCATCTGCACCTCAGCAGGGGACTGGGTTCTGTGCCAAGCGGCCCCTAGCAGCCTCACACAGGCAGGCAGTGGCGCCCTGGGCAGGTGGCATGGGCTCTGGGGGTGGGAGTGGTGGGCATGTAGGGGCTGTGAAGCTGTGTCTCAGGGGCAGCAGGGGCAGGACAGTACCCCGTTGGCAGAGGGGACCCAACTGGGTTTGGGCAGCTGGAAGGAAGCTCCCCCCGGCTCAGCTGGCCTCAGCCTTGTTATTCTGCCCAGCGTCCACAAAGCCCCCAGAAGAGGCTCAGGCAGGTTCTCCAGGGCGTTCCCGGAGTCGCCCTCGGGCCCCACTCCTACCCTCATCAGGGACTTGAGGCAGCATTTTCTAATAAAATGCAAATCAGCAATTGCCTTGCTGAAGAACAAGCGGTAAAAAAATCACTGTAAACAAAATCTCCGTTGCCATGGAGACTATTAAAAATAGATTGGCCACCCTACCCCCTTTCTTCTGGGTAACATACAGCAAGTTCCTTCACAGCACATCATTATTACTTTTTAATTATGAATAATTTCCTCCTTTCCATAGGAAGATGGATTAACACACAGAACTTCCCCACAAAGCCCCCTCAGCATGTATGTCAATATGCAAATATGGCGGGTCCGTGCCTGTGCGTCCAGGCCCCAGGGGAAGGCTCCGCATGACCCCTTCCACCCCTCCTGGTCTCCCTGCACTCTCAGCTTCCAAAGCTGTATCTGTCTGTCTGTCCACCTGCCTGCTCGCCCGCTCCAGGCTGCAGATTCAGAGACAGTTAGGACAGGCCTGGGAGGTCCCGCCTGGCAGAGCTGAGGAACAGCTGCTTGGGGAAGCAGCAGACCCCGCAAGAGGACGGGCACCTGGGAAGACACCGTATGCCCAAGGGAAGAGACGGACACCCTCTGCGCTCCCGCTGGCTGGGGGCGAACAGGCTCCGGTGAAAACATGGGTGTTGCAGCTCCTTGCTGCCATCTTTCCATTCAGCCAGTAGGAACCGTGCAGCCACCGCCTGGCAGTGGGTCTGGGACGGAGCTGAAGGCGGTGGGAGCCAGGGCAGTGGGAGTGGCCATCACCGTCCAGCCCCCATCCCCAGAGGGCTCCTGAGCCTCTGATGTCCCCAGCCTCCAATGCACAGGCCTGCTCCCCGGGCAGCCTCCACAGCCCCTCACCACGGTCCGCGTGCGGATGAAGACCCACACCAATCACAGGCTGTGATTTCATCACAGGGTTCTGGGTCTGGGGAGTTCAAGTGACTTCTGAGGCCACCTGGGAGTGCAACCTGCCCAGTGCCACCTACAAGGACCACCTTTGCCAAGGTGCCAGGGCTGAAGCCCAGCCACACCTGGTAGAATCTTTGTATTCTTTTAAGCCCAGATGAGTTCCAAAGAGCCACCCTGGCACACAGAGTCCTGCCTTTAGGAGGCTGCCTCTGGCTGGACCCTGAGCGATCCCCACAGGAAGCCGGGTGCTAAATACTCCAAGCTCCATCTTTTGATCCTGGGGGTCACAGAGTATCTCCCTGCCCCCACCCAGACAGAAGGGGGCCCTGTACGCCCTGGAGGCCGACCCTAGCTGCCGTGGAGCGGGGGAGGAAACCTGGAGGCCCTGGGCATCTCAGCTGTTGTATTTCAGCACAGCAGATGCAGACGGTGGAGACAGAAGCTCCCTCCTTGTGTGTGGTGTGGGCATGCGGGCAGCCCCAAGCTTCCAAAGCCACTCTGCTGGCTCCTGGGGCCACCAGGGTGGGCAGCTGAACAACCAAGTGGCAGGACAGTCGCACAATCACATGCGGCTCATTACAGTGGGTACACAGGGAGCATGTTCTAGGAGGAGCAGCCTGGGTGCGGTCAGCTCCCTACCTGACGTTTACATGAAACTCTGCTTTTCTGCTTTCATCTGGGCCCTGGGAGGCAGCGTCTGTGTGGGTCACAAGGAAGAATCTCTACAAAGGGCAGCCTGCAGGTGCTGGGGCTATGGGGAAGGAAGAGGGTCTGCAGGGGTCTCTGAGCATGCTGCAGACCCCAGGGGAGCCCCCCAACACGGACCAGGCTCCTCCCACCTCCTCATGAGCAGATGCCCCCAGACTCTGAGAGTCTCTGCTCCCCTCTCCACTGAATAGGCCCCAGGATTTCAGGAGGGTCCTGGAAAAGGCCACACCCGTTTCTCCTCTGCTGCCTCCTCTTCCTCCGCCTGTGTTCCAGAACTCATGGGGCACAATGGAGTTCTTCCAGCACCTCCAGGCAGGGCAGGGCTGCCCATAGGTACCCCCAAGGACAAGGGCTGCCACCTGCACAGACAGGTCTCAGCTCATCCAGGAGGGCCAAAGGGCAGCTGGGATCCCCCCTGGGAGCAGCTGGCAGCACCTGCAGCCCTTGAGTCAAGGAGTGGACCCTGGGGCCGATCCCAGTAGCCTCCTGGAGGGAGAGAAGCACAGGGGGAGTGGAGGCTGGCCCTCCCCACACCCACCCTCCAGGATGGGACGGGACTGCGGCTCTGGCTTCAGCAGCCACTTGGACCTTTCTGCCTGCACTGCTGACCCCTTGACACTGACAAACACAGCTGGCTGTTTCATAACCCTTAGGGTCTAAAGCAACACAAATAGAGAAGCCTCTTGCCTCGGAAGTCTGCAGGGCAAACTGTGGGCCCAAGGGCTGTGCTGTTTTGGGGACGTGGTTCCTCCTTCTGCTGGCTGCACCTGGCCGGCGGGCTGGGCAGGGCTCACCTTCCTTACCCACAGCAGAGAAATCCCACGGCTGCCTGGCTGGCGAGCCCAGGCCCCTCGGCATGGTGTGCAGCAGGGTTCGCACAGCAGGGCGTGGGAAGGCGGCCCCACCTCGCCCCTCCCACTCTCCCTGGCTCTGCATAAGAGGCACATCTCTGGGAGGGTGGAAGGGGTGACCAGGTACTTTGCCAGGACAGCAGAAAAGGGGAGAAGTGGCTGTGACTTGGTCTATGTCATCGGCACAGCCCGGGGGAGGGGTGAAAACAGAGGCAGAGAAGCTTCTCCCTGCTCCCTGTAAGAGTCTCTCAGCCTCCCAGCCTCTCCCAAAACCCCTGGTCAGAGGCAGAATACTCGCTCCTGCTCAGGGGCGCCTCAGCTGAAGCTCTCAGGAAAGAAGGAGCCTGGCTCTGCAGTCCTTGAGGACATCAGAGAGGACACCCCGGCCCTGTCAGGATCCCTTCCAGAGAGCACAGTGGCCCGGCTTGTCCCTGGGTGCTGAAAAGTAGCTGTTCCCCAAAGCCTTTCTTTCTTAACGGGACGTGCCCAGCCAGGGGAGAATCCTGACCCCACAGCAATGAGCTGCCCCACAGTCATTAGGGTGGCTGCCATTGAAAGCACAGAAGGTCACTAGGTGTCAGTGAGGGCGTGGGGAAACTGCAATCCCCGTGCATTGCTGGTGGGAAGGGAAGACAACGCCACTGCGGTGGAAGACACAGGTTTGGGGGTTCCCTCATCAATCAGACAGAATTACCACGTGGTCAGCAACCCCACTCCTGGGTACACCCCCAGGAGAACTGAGAGCCGGAACTCCCACAGGTATGTGCACCGGCATTCATGGGAGCGCCACTCACCACAGCCATGGAGGCAGCAGCTCAGGGACCGTGGATGGACAGATGGAGAGACAGAACGTGCTCCATCCATACGACGGAATGTGAGCCAGCCTTGAAATGGGAGGACATTCTGATACACTCCACCACGTGGATGAGCCCTGAGGACATCACACTGAGCGAAATCAGTCAGTCACAATGGGACAAATCCTGTGCGATTCCACTCCCGTGAGGTCCCCAGAGTCATCAGATTCGGAGCCGGAAAGAGCTCAGCCACCCGAGGGGAGGGCGGAGGAAAGAGGCCTTGCAGTGACGAATCTCACCCCTGCCACAGGAGGGGTCAGGTCTCTGCCCTCAGCTTCTAGGGGGATGTCTAAGCCCCTGGAATGGTCTGCTGATGAGTGTCTTTATTCACCTGGGGTCTTGGGATAGCCAGGAAGTGACGATGTGATGTGGGGGGCTGGGGCCTCAGGGGATCAGTGACCTCTGGAAGGCCTGGAGCCGCCGTGGTAATGCCGGTGATGACTCAGGCATGGAGGAGATGCCAGGGGCTGGGGAGAAGGGAAGGGAGAGTTCGTGTTCCCTGGGGACGGAGCTTCAGGTTGGAAAGATGAGATCCGGGAGATGGATGGTGCTGGCTGCACCGTAGGTGAATGTACTGACGCCACTGAACCGTGCACTTAAAAACAGTTTAGATGGTACGTTTCATGTTATGTATATTTCACTACAATTACAAAATGTTTTTTCCAGGCGCAGGGATGTGTGTGCTCCATCCAGCTGCCTCGTCCTCCCTCCTTGCACCCACCCATGCACACACGTTTCCCACGCTAAAAGATAGGCAAGTCCTCCCTACAGCAAAACAAAGGTACCTGCCCCCAGCTTTCTCTCCATTGGATAATCTATGTCCTTGAGCAATTTTTATAAAGAAGAATCCAAACTGTGCCAAGCAGGAAAGCCACGTGTGTCAGCCAAGAGCCTGTAGCCTCTGGCCAAGAGCAAGAAGAAAGGCGCAGACATAGATGTCCACACACATGGGGATGCTCAGTCGTGGGGCCAAGTCTCACGCCAGCATCCCGACTTGGGGATGCTTCCCAGCAAGGAGATCAGGGGAGAAAATCGGGAAGGGGCAGACCAAGACCAAGACAGGGAGGGATGGAAGGGGCCGTGCCAAGTGCTTTGGCATTCCCCAAGCCTGGGTGACAAATCCACTCTTCTTAGACCAGCTGCTTGAGAAGGAGGTTTGGGAGAGGAATTCCTGCCCAAAAAGTGAGGGAGGACGTTGCAAAGAAGACCCATCTCCTTCTCATGCAGCCTGGCACCAGGCCGTCAGTTAGAGGAGACGGCACCCTTCTCTGTGCTGGCTCAGATCGGGTCACCACCCAGCTACAAATGTATCCTTATTTAATTTATAGCAATTATACTCACATTCTGCGAGACAAATAGATTTTACAAGCCCTCAGTGAAATGTGGATAATTGTGTCTGCTGGTGTCGAGGGACCGTATCGTCCAAGCTCGGGAGGAAGAGTGGCTTCCCGAGTCCTCCTAATGCCGTAAATTAGCAGAGAACATTCCCATGGCAGCTAAGCAATTATCCATGATTTCATTTTTCCCCACGCCCCCTCCTAACCTCTCTGGGCTGCCCGGCCATGCTGGTGCACATGTGTGTGGGGGGATGTTTCAGGCATACGTGGCTGGGAATGGCTCTGCTGTCCCTTCAGCTGCCCACTAAGATGCCTTTTCCCTGTGAGACACCCCTCCCCATGTTGGGATGCCACCCACCTCTGTGCTCTCCCATGCCAACCTTTCTTCTGAAAATGGCCATCGTCAGAGAGGTTTCTGGAAAACCAAAGACGAGCCAAAGCCTCACCACTGCCAAGACCTATGTATTTGCAGGGTTCTTGAAGATGCAGGAGGTCAAACAGGAGTTTCAGAAGTGCACAGCAGGCAACAGGGGCCACCCGGTGATCACAACGGTTGCCTGTGTGCGTGTGAACACACAAGTTCACAAAATCCAGAGGCACTTGGTCACCCCGAGGTTCACAAGTGCCGGCAGCTCTGCCACCTTTAAGCAGGGCAATTTTGGGGAAGCCCCTTCATTTCCGGACCTCGGCATGTTCATCCGTAATGGGAGAAGTGATACCTCCCACCTCCCACCTGCAGTCTCCTCACCAAGTGGTCACAAAATCATATGTGATGAAAAATAGAAAAGCATTTTTTTGAAAGGCACAAGCACTGATGAAATCAAAGGCAGGGCTGCTCATGTGAGTTCCGGGCACCCTGGCGTCTCGGCATCCTCTCCTCAAGCAGATTCATGAGTGCTGGTAACAGGTGTGCCTCCTTTTAGGCAAATCTGATGTTTAAAAAACACAAATTGGCTGGTGAGTCACTTTACAAAAGGTCCCTTTACTGTGGAAATGGAAAGTTCCTGAGTGCATTTCAGATCTACTGCCATTTAAAAAAATACTTGTTTATCTACAAGTTTCTCAGAACATATGTGCAGCACCAAGTCAGGGACTCCCAATTAGAACACCCCCACCCACGAGGGGAGCATGGGAGGAAAGCGTGAGTCACCCCAGGGCGGTGCTGCGGGGCGGGGTCCTCTGCCAGCCTGCCTGCGAGAGTCCCCTGGGACCTTCTCCCTCCACGGCCATGTCCAGCTCTGTCCAGCACCTGGGCCTGCCCCCACCCCAACCCAGGAGAAGGGGTCCACATTCTCACATGGTACCACTGTTAGCAGGTGGGGCAGACCTGGGGGAGGGGAGTGCACGGGGAACCCCTTTGCCTCCCAGCCACGGCTCTGCAGCTCAAGAGCTCGGCCACCCGAGGGGAGGGCATAGGAAAGAGGGCTTGCAGTGAGGAATCTCACCCTGCCACAGGAGGGGTCAGGCCTCTGCCCTCAGCCTCTAGGGGGATGTCTATGCCCCTGGAATGCCCCGATGATGAGTGTTTTCATTCACCTGGGGTCTTGGGCTAGCCAGGAAGTAACCATGTGATGTGGGGGGCTGCAGCCTCCCGGGATCAGTGACCTCTAGAAGGCCTGGAGACACAGGTCAGCCATGGACACCACCCAAGCTGCCGAGATGAAGCCGGCAAAGGCTCCGGCATGGAGGCCGAGGGGCTTCCCTGCTGGGCAGGCGCCCCCCACCCAGGTACTGTTAAACTTCAGTGCCGGCAAGACAGGAAGATGACGCCGTCCTGACCCCACGGCAGAGGGCAAGGTGCTCCGTGTCGCCTGCAGGCCCCTGCCTCCACAGCCGCTTCTCTCGGCCGGTTCCACTCTGCGCCTCTCAGCCGTGACGAACCCTGAGCACGAGAACAGGGACTGCCCAGCTCCAGTTCCTCTAGCGAACGGCTGGACCTGAGCGTGGTTCTGGAAGCCTCTGCGCCTGAGGCCGGGTCACAAGTGGGGCTTCTCTAGGCGGATGGTTCCCTCTGTGTGGAAGGAGGCTGGGCCTGCCAGCCTGCCAAGCACAGAGACCCCTCCAGGGACCATGGGCCACAGCCACCGCAGGACAGCCGCTCCCTCCCCGTGAAGAAAACATGTGGAAAGGTACAGGGCCCAGGGCCTCACTCAGACGGGGGGGCAAGGCTCAGATGACCCTTGCTGGCAGTGGGTGACAGGAGGGGGCCCCAGAAGTTGAGGACACAAGAAACACGGACCCCTCACCAGAGCACGTGGGACCCTAGGGGTGCACCCAATGTGGTCACTATGGGACCAAGCAAGCTGACGCAGGTCCCTGGCAAGCCTGAGGCCTGGGCAGCAGCCATCCTCTTTCTGCCTGTTGGGGGAGGTCTCCTTGAGGCCTCGGGAGAACGGCAGAGAGAGAGAAGGGGAGGGAAGTGGTCAGGTGCGGGAAGGCCTCTGTGCAGGTGGCCCACGAGGCCCATGGATTCTAGGTATCCACGCCCCACCCCCAGCTGCCCAGTCCTCAGCAACTGGCCCCACGTCCCACAGGCTCGGCAGCTCCCAACAGAATTCTAGGTGCTGCCCAGATGACGTGAGGAGGGGCCTTGAGGGCTGCTAGCCTCTAGCCTCGTGGGGGACAGAGGCCCCCAGGGAGGGGCAGTGAGGGGAGAAGAGCTTTGAAGGGGCTCTCTGTTTTGACAGGGGTGGGACTTGGAGCCTGGGATCCCTGGGGAGAAGGAGGTGGGCTGGGGAGGGAGAGGAGAGTTCCTGAGAAGCCCCTCTGAAGATGACCGCTCTGGAGAGGCAGGAGGGAGAAAGGGAAACGGGGGAGCCGTGTGCAGACAGCAGCTGGGGCGGCATTTGGGGAGGGCGGCCTGACAGCAGCGGCCCAGCCTCGTCTTCCTGGTAAATTATCCTGCGGCCTCACTGGCAACCGTGACCAAGATAAGATGCCCACCCTGCTGCCCACACGTCCAACCCCTCCCTCCATCCTGAGCCGTCACAGTACCCCACCGACTCCCTGTGCTCAGCCATCCCCGCCAAGGGCGCAGAGGGCCGGCCTCAGGCTCAGGCTGGTGCCTCCAGGAAGCCCGGGGGTCACCTGCCCAGGCCAGCTGCTGAGGGCTCTGTGTTTCACCCAAGACTCCCTGGCCCAGGCTGCCTCCTCTGTCCCCCGATCCCTGTGCACCTCTCCACCTGCAGAAGCTGCTGGGCAGACGCTCAGTCTGGGGAAGGCCCAGGGTCCAGCAGCCTCAGCCCGGGCGGGGTCAGGCTGGGCGTACGCCGGGTCTTCGCCTGTTTCTGAAGCACACGTTTCACCCCAGCAGTGCTCACGTCTACCTGGGCAGAGCAGCGGAAACCTGGCGTGTGCCCTGGCTTTCTTCTCCATCACCAGCTGTTATGGTCTAAATTGTGCCCCTTCCCCAACTGCATATGTTGCAGCCCTAACCCCCCAGTGCGGCTGTATTTGGAGGTGGGGTGTCTGAGGAGGCGATTAAGGTTCAGTGACGTCACAGGGCGGGATCCTCATCTGATGGGACTGATGTTTTATAGAAAGAGACAGCAATGTGCGCTCTCTTCCTCTCCCTCTGTCTCTCTCTCCAGGTGTGCACAGAAAAGGCCATGTGAGCTCGCAGGGCGGAGGCGGCGTCTCCACCAGGGAGTCCTCACAGCACGGAACGGGCCGGCCCCTGCGACGGGAATTCAGGAGCCCCACGTACCACGAACTCCCCTCTCTCTGTCTCTAGCCCCGATCTCCTTCCAGATTCCAGACTCTTGGGTCCAGTGGCCAACTAGTCACCCTCAACAGAGTTTACAAAGGCCTCTCGGCATCACGTGTCCAAAACCAAACTCCTCCTGTCCTGCGGTCTTCCCCGAGGACGCCACCTCTTTCCAGTTTTTCAACCACAAGTTCTCGGCGTTGACCTTTCCTCGACTGTCCCCACCACGCCCCCATCGACCAGGATGCCTGGTGGACTCTGCTTTCAACGCTTGTGCTGATCCCACCCCACAGACCCCAACCCCACCTCCACCAGGGCCCGGCGCCACTGCCTCCCCCATGTTTGCTGCCTCCCTGCCTCCCTGCCTCCCTGCCCACCCCCTGGCCATGCTCAGCACAGCAGCCAAAGGGACTCCTGTAAAACAGAAGTCACATCCTCCCAGCCCTGCCGACACCCAGCACCTGGGGTTCTCCGCTACCTCCCCACGTTGATCTCCGACGCTGCTGCCTCTCCAGGCTGGACACTGCCCCCTGTGCAAACGCAGCCCCCACCCCTTCGTCCTGCTCCATTTTTCCCTGGAATATTTGCCCTCCTCGGCCCGCTCAGTGCCCATAGACAAGGTCAGCTCAATACATATTAGTTCAGGAAACAGACAAGGAACAAACCCAGCAGAGCCGCTGCTGGGCAGGGCCATCCATCAGCAAACCCCATGCAAACCCCATCTCCAGCGTCCATGAGGCTCTTGGTGACCCCATCCCAGACACCCTGCCCGGGCGCACACTCAATCACTGCACTACCCAGAGCGCGTCACATGCCCCCAGTCCCCTGAGGCCTGTGCACCCACAGTGTCCTCTACCCCGAATGCCTTCCTCTTCTCCTCTCCTGTCAAGGGCCAGCCAGCCTCAGCCCTAGCACACCACCACTTCATCCAAGGAGACCTCGCTGCCCCTCAGTCAGGGTTAGGAGCCCCTTCTGTGGGCAACCTCTAGGCACCCTCACTCACCCCACCCGAGGATGCTGACAGCCTTCAGCCTCCCTGTCTCCTGCTCACAGCAGAAGCTCCCTGCAACCAGGGGTGGACTCTGTTCACCAGTCTCCCAGGTGCAGAATCCTCCAGGAAATATCTTATGTAATGAATGAGCTCGCAGTAGGGGGTCTCCCTGGACAGGTGTTATGGGAATCACAACTTGTCTGGGCCTCCCACCCCTCCCAGGAGCACAGGGGTGAGTGCCTCTCCCTCCACACTGACCAGGTGCTGGACAAGGAGGTCACAACCAAGGAGCTCCTGCCACCTGGAAGTGACGCTGGGGCTTGGCGGGAAAGAACCCCTGCCAGCGCCTGTCCCAAGGTCCACCCGCACCCCCAACTGAGCTCCGACTCTCAGCAGCCGTGGGTCCTGCTGCCTGCCTGCCATGCTCTTCCCTGTGACATTCCTTCCAGTTCGAGTCATCACTGGCCTGGGGCTTCCTCCTGTCTCCAGGGTGGGGCCCACTGAGCCTCCTTTACCGGGAACACCCCCTACCCCACCAGGCTTCCAAGGGCTCAGTCCAGCCCAGCTCTCCTCTCCTCTCTGGCCTCATGCAGGTCTGCGGCTCAGGAGGACCTGCTCACAACAGCCATGGTCTTCCCCTCAGGCCTGGCTGGAGCTCCAGCTGCCACTCTGGGGATCCTCAAACCTGGCCCGCCTGGACGAATGCTTGTGTCCCCTGGCTTACCCCGTCTCTGCTCCTGGTAGGCAGCCCTACCCACCTAGTCACCAAAGCCCAGCCCCACCATGGTCAGCTGCAAGCTCCCAGAGGGAGGCGCGTTTCCCCGTGGCCCTCCTCTGCACCAACACTCATGGGCCAGCCCCACCTGTCACCGATGGCTCGCTGTTTAGCAGGTATCAAGTGACACCCATGCCCTGCTAATCCCTCTGAAAGCTTCCTGGTTTTGGAAAATAAAATCTGCGCTCCTTACCCGAGGCCTGTCATGCTCCTCCCTCCTCTCTCACCTCCTCTTGCTACACGTAACCCTCCAGGCACATGGGTCTCTGTCAGCTTCTAGAACATTCCCAGATCCTTCTGCCCAGGCCACTGCACCCTGCAAATCCCTCTTCCTGGAGCACCCCCGTCCAGGCCTAACCCCGTCCTGGCTGGTTGTCATCCCTGAGGCTGCAGCCCCCTCTGAGTGCCCTGAGCAAATCCCCTCCCCTGGAACCCCCTGGACTGGGGAGGCTTGTGTGACTTCATTGCTCACTGGGAACCTGCAGTGTGTGGCCCAGCACAGAGTCAACCCCCTGGGGCCCCGCCAGCCTTCCTGGTTTCCGAGTGACTTCTTCCCCAGGTGGCACTGTACTCCCCGGGGAAGGAGGCACCCACAGCTGCTGAGGGTGGTGCCCTAAAAGATCCTTACTTCCTTTAGAGGAACAAAGCCCAAGATGTCCATGAGACCCAACAGGACACAGAGGGGCCACGGGGTAAATAAAGGTGAATCCTACTGAGCTGTGCACTTGGGATCAACCTTGGAGCAGCACTCACAGCCCAGGGATGAGCAGAACAAGGACGTGGGAGAAGACAGGTGGGCCATGGACCAGAGGAGGCAGTGAAGGGACAGAGGAGGGGAGGAGGGGAGGGGGGAGGAGGGGATGACAGGGAATGGTGGGTGCGGAGGCCCTGTCTAGGGGTCTTGCTGCAAAGCGGGGCGGGAGCCAGGCCTGTGCCTGGGAAAGCGGGTGTGGGGAGAGCTCTTGCTGCAGTGGGAAGACAGACACGGTGACCAGTGTGATGCGGGAGAACCACGTGGGAGAGTGGGGAGGAGGGAGAGCAGGGCTGCGGGACTCACGGCCTTGAGCTGGGGAGGAGAGGGGGACACAGCCCACAGGCAGAGCCACGGTGGGCATAGGTGCTGGAAGGCTGGGTTTGAGGAGAGAGAGGAGCAGAAGGCGGGGCTGGGGCATGAGGACCTTCAGGGCCTGGTGGTGGGGCCCGCCTTCCTGGCAGCACCCCAGCCCCGTGTCACGTGTGTCCCATGCAGGCAGGGCCCAGAGGGGAGGCAAATGGTTGAGGACGGCTATTGCAGGTGCTGGGAGTGGAGGTGTTTTCATGAACGCACAGTGGCTTTCAACACTAAATAAACCCTCAGGGGTGGGGGAGCAACCCCCACATGATGAGCCGGTAGCCCTGAGAGGTAAGCACAATGAAGGGCGTTGCCGGGCAGGCTGGGAGCGCTCACGGCACAGCGCTCGGTGGCTTCGGGGACTTTGTCTCCAGCCGCTGGGGCAGGCACCTGTCATCTCCGTTTCACCAGTGAGGAAACTGGAGTCCAAAAGTGAGCTGACAAAACCTCGTGTGCAGCCCAGAAGTGCCCTGGCACACAGCCTGGCTTACTGGTCCACAACCCACCTCGTTTCCAAATTTTGGAAGGGACAGCATATCCCTAAACCTTTAGGGGTCCCTTTTTTTTTGCTTTGAGATGAAGTTTCACTCTTGTGGCCCAGGCTGGAGTGCAGTGGCGTGATCTCAGCTCACTGCAGCCTCCACCTCCCAGGTTCAAGGGATTCTCCTGCCTCAGCCTCCCAGGTAGCTGGGATTACAGGTGTGCGCCACCATGCCCAGGTAATTTTTGTATTTTTAGTAGAGATGGGGTTTTATCGTGTTGGCCAGGCTGGTCTCAAACTCCTGACTTCAGATGATCCACCCACCTCGGCCTCCTAAAGTGTATGGATTGTAGGCGTGAGCCACCATGCCTGGCCTAGGAGTCCCTTTTCTTAGTTTATTTATCTGCAGAAGAAGGGAACTGACTGACAACCCGCAGACCCTCAGTTACTGCTGCTCCCAAAGCTCTCCACAGCCTCACCTCTCCAGATGTGATGCTCAGAGCAGCAGCTCTGCCTCCCAGTGAGCTTGTAAGAGATGCTGACAGGGGAGCCCCTGCCTAGACCGGCCCACTCGGAATCTGGATCCCCATGTGTCTAGGGGAGCAATGCAACGGGGGAGGCTCTGTTCTGCATCACCCAGCACCGTTTCAGGGACCCTGTTCCAGGGAATGGAGCAGCTGAGGCTCCCAGGTCCTGGGAGATGTCCTTCGACCCTGTTTGCAGAAAGGTTCCCCACACTGGCGGGCTGGCGGGAAGCACCCGTCTCTGAGAGGTGACTGCAGGGGGACTTCCCGGGCCGTGCCTGCTCCTTGCCACACTGGTCCTGTGAGATTCCCCACAAAAAAGGGGAGCTGTGGGGCCAAATGCACTTGGGAACCCACCAGTGATTCTGCCTCACGGATGCTCCTGATGAACACAGGCCCATCGAAGGCACCAAGTGTGGGTGGGGCCTCTGCACCCTCCTTAACCTACATTTCTCACACTGTAAGTGTATGTAACATGTGTAACATGGAGCCCCTGATTAGGACACAGCTAAGGCCCCCGAAGAAGGACCCTGTTGGGGAAACATCCTGAGACAGGAAGTGCAGCGAACAGAGAAGGCAGAAGCTCCTCGTGTGCATATCCACACTCACCCTTCTGACAGACCCCATGTGCACACAAGCATCTGTGACATGCACACACATATTCACAACACACACATGTGCATGCATGTGTACACACATGCACACACACGTGCGCAGGTGTGCACACATGTACACACACACTTCCCTGAGGATGCTTTTCCGAAGCAGCTGTTGGCTGAGCCCCATGTCCCCAGCAGATGGAACCCGACCTGCTGGTTACGGCTGGCACTTCACCTGACGTGGCCACCACAAAACCAGGGCATCCCCACACTCCCTCCTCCTTTGCAATGAATGCCCAGGCCAACCCCACACTCAGCCTTAGGAAACGGGGCTGCAAGGCATCCACCATGCTGAGACAGACCCGCCTGCAGCAACACCCTCGCTCTCCTCTTTCCCTCCCTCTCAGTCCCTTGAAGGTCCTGGTCCACTGTAGCTGGCTCCTGGGTATGGCACCAGCACAAACCCCACAGTCACACCCTGGAGCCATGGTTCCCCCAAAGTCTCTGCAGTGAGGGAGGTGAGGGAGGGCAGGTGCCATGGGGAGCTCACGGGGCAGGGAGGCCTCCTGCAGACCCACCCTGGTCTGGGGGCTGCTCTCCAGCTGTGTCTGCCCTCATCCAGCCTTTGCATGCAGGAACGAGTCCAGGGACATGGCATCAGGCAGAGCCAGCTCCACTGATGGGGCCCAGAGCCCTCTTAGGCTGGTCTTTACTTTCCACCTTTCCCCAACACAGGGCTGCTGTCCCCTGAATGTCACCACATCCACGCCAACACACAGGTGACCCACAGGCCTCTGCTTCCCTCTGGTTCCCTCAGCCACACCCACAAAGAGCCTCCGACAGCCTCAGGAGAAAGAGATACGGTCTGCTCTGACTTCACCGACGCCCACGTCCACACCCCTGCGGGTAGGATCCATGGTGACAGTGCCCGTAACGCTCACATCCCCAGCAGGATGGGGTCTGTGCCCTCCCCAGGTCAGGACTGGGGTAGGTGACACTCCCTGCCCTCCGGCTCACCTTCTCAGAACTGGCAGTGGGGTGCTAATGGGAAACCAACCATCTAATTTCTAATTTCTACGCACCCGCATGGAGTCTCGTCCACCCTGATGGGCCCTGGGATGGTCACAAGTCCCATTCTTGCCCGTATGGGAGAGAAGCAGAGGAGGAACCCATAAGAGGGAATGCTTGAAGACCCCAAAAGGGGACTGATAAGGCAGGGTGGCAGCAGATGATGGGGGAGAAGAGACACAGGTGGAGAGAGAGTCTGGCAGGCTGGGCTGGAGGAGGGAGGTCATGCCGTGGGCCTGGCAGGGTTTGTATTTACAGTTGGCTCTCACTTGGTCTCAGGAGCAGCACCTTCACCAAGTAGCCCAGTGTGGCTCCGGCTGCCTGCAGCGGCCAAGGTTGGGCCCTCAGAGGGGCAGCTGGGAAGCCCAGGGGAGCCTAAGCGGGCCTGAGGTCACACCTGGGCCAGCTGAGATGAGCACTCTAATGCCAGCAGCCCTGCCACCCTGAAACCAGGAGCTCCATTTTACAGAAGAAAAAACCCAGCCAAGGGATCAGTGAGTTGTTGGGGCCACATGCTTCCCGAGTGAGATCCAGGATCTGACACAGCTCCGTGGGACTCCAGAGCCCCGCACCCTACATTTGTTCTTTCGGGAGGAAGGGGAGGGCTTGTGGCCTTTGTTCTATACATTCGTGGTTCTGTTCAACTTGGGCCCTGTGCATGAGGACTTGACCTTGGCAAGGGAGTCTGTGACCTCTGTGAATGCAAAAAGGATGGTGGGTGGGAGGATGAACATCAGACGGTCCAGGCAGGGGGCTGCCGAGGAGAGGAGCGGGGCCCTGGGGCGTCACCTGGCTCCCTGGAGATGCAAGCAAACCAAGCCAGCTCTAGGACTGAGTGATTTCCCCAGCACTGCACTCGGACCGCAGGGGCCAGCCAGCCTGTGCTTTGAAGACGACTTCAGAGAGAAGGCGTTCGATTTTCACAGCAGCCCCGTCGCTGTGAGAGCCATTGTTTTTACAAAAGCGAGGAAAATTCTTAGGTGAATCTATCAAAACATCTTCCAAAAAAAAAAGCAGAAAGCAGGTAAGAAAAAAAGTGGAAAATAGACTCAAACATGACACGCCTAAAAATCCTTCCACACATCCGTAAGTGGAAAAGCCCTGCCTACAGAAAAGGAGGCTTCCCCAACCGCAGGTCATCTAACTGTCCTTTTAGGAGTCTCTTAATCAGAAAGGTGAGTTTGGTATCAAATGTGCTTTTGAAATTACTTTTATTTCTAAAGTATAAATAGTATGTGCTTTATACTGTGCTCAACAAATATTATTTTTTGAGACAGAGTCTCGCTCTGTCACCCAGGCGAAGTACGGTGGCGTGATCTCGGCTCACGGCAACCACCGCCTCCTGGGTTCAAGCGATTCTCCTGCCTCAGCCTCCCGAGTAGCTGGGATTACAGGCACCCGCCACCACACCTGGCTAATTGTTGTATTTTTAGTAGAGACGGGGTTTTGCCATGTTGGCCAGGTGGGTCTCAAACTCTTGACCTCAGGTGATCCACCCACCTCGGCCTCCCAAACTGCTGGGATTACAGGCGTGAGCCACCGCGCCCAGCCTGTGCTCAACAAATTCTCATCTGCCAACAAACGCTCATAAGATCACTGGGCATGAAGTGAAAATGGACATGCTCAGAGCCCCACGTTCAGACTGCTGCCTGTGGACATCCATTTCACCGGAAGCATGTCTGACAGGTGCCAAAGATTGGAAATTCATTGATACCTGCAGCCAGAAGAACAACATCAAATTTCCCAGATCAAACCAGAGAATCATTCTTTAAAGTCTAAACACATGAGGTCAAACCTGACTGGTGATTATGGGGGTGACACACAAAAAGGATCGGGGAATCTAGGGCCCAGCAGAGGAACATGGAGGCGTGAAACGGAAATGTGAAACACAGGGTCTGTTCTCATTGCAGCGGCTATGCTCTATGAAGACCTCTCAGGCACTGACTTTGCAAATACTCCACCGTCATTCCTAGGGGAAGTGCAGGGTTAGGCTCCCAAGAACCTCTGGTCACATTTTCTTTCTGTTTTTATTTTTGAGACGGAGTTTTGCTCTTTTTGCCCAGGCTGGAGTGCAATGGCGTGATCTTGGCTCACTGCAACCTTTGCCTCCCGGGTTCAAGCAATTCTCCTGCCTCAGCCTCCCGAGTAGCTGGGATTACAGGCACCCACCACCATGCCCAGCTAATTTTTGTATTTTTAGTAGAGACAGGGTTTCATCATGTTGGCCAGGCTGGTCTCGAACGCCTGACCTCAGGCGATCCTCCTGCCTCAGCCCCCGAAGTGCTGGGATTACAGGCGTGAGCCACAGCACCCGGCCCACATTTTCATCGACTGACCAATGTATCTCTTTTAACCATGACTATCTTAAGTGTACAGTCAATGGCATTTGGCACATTTGCCTTGCTGTCCAGCCACCCCCTTCCATCTCCAGAACAGTTTCATTCTCCCACACTGAAATTCTGTCCTCATTAAACACTCCCCAGGTCCCCTCTCTCATGGCCTGGTGACCACAGATGTAATTTCTGTGTCTATGAATGCAACGGTTCTCGGGGCCTCATCTAAGTGAAGACGTACAGGGTTTGTGCTTCTGGGTCCGGCTTCTCTCACCTAGGCATCGTGCTTTCGGGTTTCATTCATGCTGCATATCACGTGTCAGGATGTCCTTCCTTTTCAAGGCTGAGTAATAGTCTCTTGCTCGGACGGACCACATTTCATTTCTCCATTCATCTGTGGATGGACCCTTGGGGGGTTTCCACCTCTTAGCTCTTGTGAATAAGCCTACTATGAACCGGAGTATATCTTGTCAATCCCCTGCTTTCAACCCTTTTGAGTGTAGACCCAGAAGTAGAATTATTGGGAGAGTCTTTTAAAAGATTTTTTCAGATCTTGAAAAAGATCTGACGCAGTGGCTCACACCTGTAATCTCAGCACTTTGGAAGGCCTAGGTGGGCAGATCACCTGAGGTGAGGAGTTCGAGACCAGCCTGGCCAACATGGTGAAACCCCATCTCTACTAAAAATACAAAAATTAGCCAGATATGGTGGCGGGCACCTGTAATCCCAGCTACTAGGGGGGCTGAAGCAGAAGGATTGCTTGAATTTGGGAAGTGGAGGCTGCAGTGAGCCAAGATCATGCCACTGCACCCCAGCCTGGGCAACAGAGAGAGACTCCATCTAAAAAAAAAAAAAAAAAAGGTTTTTTCATAGATGCAAGTATGTATATGGAGCTTTACTTCTTGGGCCAGGCTGCAAAAGCCAGCTTGGCTCATGGAGGAGCTAATCACAGCCGCTATCAGTCACCTAGGTCAGGGGGACATCTGGAAATGCCACGTTTTCCCACCGGAAGCACCTGCTCACTTCCCAGTGGTCACTAACAGCCTTTTATTTGTGTGTGACCTGTTTCCTTAAAAACATCTGCCTCATTTGTTTGAAGCAGAAACAAAGGACGGTTAATTAATTTGTTAATTATTCTTCCCTCCTCCTCACGCACACTGTATCAAAGGCCCCGTGTCCCAGATGTGACGGGAACAGGTTCGTTTACTGATGAGAAACCAGGGAGATGCCTTAAGGCAGACAACAGGAAAAAAAAGGCCAACGTGGTACAAGGTTTTAGAAAAGAAGACAACATGATTGCAGCGAACCTAGAAGTTCTGCAGGCTCCTTTTCTTAGTAAACAAGAGGGTCCGTAGGACGAGGGCCGCAGCTTGCAGGGCGGGGTCCCTGAAGATCGCAGCTTTGCACCTCACTTGACAAGAGCATGAACAACGTCCGTAAGTAAAACGTTTAGAATGTGGTCGCTCTCCTCCCTCTTCTCCAGTTCCCCCGCCCCAGCATTAATTAACTAGTCTTGTTTTCTCTCCCTCTCCCAGCACAGACTCCAGGTCACGTCGTCATCCTGCTGGGGAGGCTGGCAAGCTTGCCTGCGTACCACCAACACCAATGGGACACAGATGTCTCTGCAGGGAGACACGGTCACGCAGACGCTCAGGGCCAGGAGGGTCCGGGCGCCATCAGGAAAATGGTGTGAGTCACCCCACTTGCAGCCTCTGTTCCCGGGGCACCCTTGGAGAGGTCCCACCTCTGTCTCTGGGCCAGGGCTCCCTCACCACAGTCCTGCTCCCACCCCAGCTACCCAGGTTTTAGGCCCGTTGACCTGGACGCCCTGCCCGTACCCCTGTCTTTTAAGCAGACACAAAATCTAGGTGTGGGGAGGGGTGTTCTTCCCATCGTCTGTCACGTGGCTTTGCATTCCTCCCACGGAAGCAAGGGTAGCGCTCCACCCCGAGACGCTGGGCTTGGCCGGATGACTTGCTTTGACCAACGGCATGAGCAGACATGGTACACAGAGGCTCTGAATGTGCTTACACAGCTGGGCTTGGCCTCTCTACCTCGGGCTGGGAGAAGAACCTCCCATGGGAGCTGCTGCCCCTGGACCCAGCCGATTCCACGTGAGCAGGACTGAGCCATGCTTGGCTGGCTCACAGCTTGAAGCAGCCACAGCACCCAGCCCAGCCCAGCTGACAGTGACCTGCAGACCCCACGAGCAAGGTGCAGATGCTTCTTGACGTCGGCAGTAGTTATTTTCTGTCAGGTCACTGGCCGCGCTGGATCAGCCAATACTAAACCAAGGCTCCCGGGAAAATACACAGCTAAGTTCCTACAGGCTTCTGGTGACAAAAGTTTTATCGATCTATCAGGACCTAACCTTGGTTTAGGGGCGTTTCTATTGAAAGTCACCTTATTTAATATACACTGTCGATTTATGAACATTGAACTCATGGCTAACAGCACTACACATCACGCACTAGAGGAAGCACCTCAAGTTTCTCCCTAAGACACGTCACAGGCTCCTGGTGCTCAGGAACACTAAACATTAGCTCTGCTGCACTGGGCTTTAGTACCATTGTAAACGGTGAACCCCCTGACGGAAAGCACAGAAACGCGAAGAATATCGCACTAAGCAGATCTCAGAAAAGACGCTTCATAGTACAAGAGCTGAAGCTGGAAGGCCTCGTTTGACCTCAGCTGGGACCACACGCATCCGGCCACTGCAATTCTTTTGCTGCTCTGCACAGGTGCAGGAAGGACTATGAAAGCACCCTTAACCTCGATTTTGGGATCACAAATAAATCTTAGCAAGTAGATGAATTTGCAAATACAGAATCCTCAAATAATGAGCATTGACTGTAAATGTTTGAAGCCGTGGACTCATGGGGCAGGTTGTTATGCAGCAAGAACTGACTCACACATGATGACGACCTGGAGAACCCATGTCCCCAGCTTCCAAGAAGAAGTCTGGGAGTGTTGAAAACACCTGGGTGAAGTCCATGAAGCGAGTTGGAATTCTCTTTATCCTACAACGGTGTAAAAATCCCAGTGTTCACATCACAGTGGGAAATAAAAGCCTGCTGTCTCTCTTTCAGGCAACACGGCCTCTCTCTCACCCCAATACATTCTAGGTGAGTTGCATCCAGCTGTGTGATTTTGTACGGGGGATTTAGCTAGGGGAGCAAGGAGGCCCAGATAATTGTGCACCTTACTTAGGAAAAAAGAGGATTCAATTCATAGTACTTCAAATCCGATGACTCTGAATTTTAGGGAAAGTTCTGTCTCAGGTTCATTGATGGGGAGAGAATTTTTTCTCTGGAGGTACACTTTGGGGCCGTGGGGAATCAGGTGATGGCCAAGTATGGCCAGGACCCTGAAGAATGGGGTGAAAGTGCTCAAAGAATGACGATGCCCCAAGCAGGCTCCTGTCCAAGCAGGCGGAAATGCAAGTTCTAAGTCAAGACGCGTGTGGATCTGTGCAAAGAAAATACCAAGGAAGGTAACCTCACGAAAAATACAAGTTTCTCCAAAACAAAAAGACATGCATTTGGTGGCCCCCAAAGCCTTCCCCTTTTTCTTCAATCTGGGACCCCAGTATCTGGCTCTGCTGGGTGCATGCTGGTGCCAGTGTCTGCCTCCCACCTCTGCATGGGGGGCAGTGAGTTGTGCCCTGTGCCTCTGGCCTGCCCGCTGGTCACCAGAGGAAGCTGGTTCTCAGGGTGGAGCCTCTGTCCCGTGGAATGGCACCACACGGACGCTGGGGCGTAGGTTCTGGAGCCAGGAGGCAGGTCTGCCACGGAATAAAGGTGCCTGCTTGTGCTTTAAAGCGGGGAGAAGGAAGAAGGTGTGGCCGTCCACAGGCTGCCAGAGCTGATTCCAATGCAGGCTTGTCCCCATGCAGGATCTGCCGCTGTGTGGCACCCCTCGATCCTGGTTCCAGAGACTACACTCCAACCTCCACGTGGCTCCCATCTCTGCACCCAGCTTTACCACCCTGTACGGGGAGAATCAGCACAGTCCCCATCTCCTCCGGGGCGTTTAGGGGTGAAAGAGTCCACAGGAGGAAATCCCTGCCATGGTGGAGCCCGGTGCCTGTAGGCACTGATGAATGTTGGCCTCTGGGCTCAGGCTGGGGCCTCTGGGCCCTCCAGCCCTGTCCCCAGGTCCCTTTTGCTGGCTGGCGGCTGACATTCACATTTGCTCGCACTTGTGAGTTTACAGGGTGTCCCGATACAGGTGGCTCTTTATCAGTGGCATGTGGCTTATCCACGACAGCCTTCAAGTCCCCGGCATCTTCCTGCCGCCTTGTACATCCCCGGCCATCTCCTCCCACACCCCAGCTCTGTGTTCTCAGGGAATGCGAGACAATTTTCACATTGTTCTAAGCCAGACATAATTGGAAGGTAAATCTATAGCAACAGTGGAATCACAGACGGCCCTCCATACCCACTGAACCAGCGCTAGGATCTCGGAGGCACCCTGCAGCTGTTTTCACCCCTCTAGCCCCACGCCCCCTCCAGAGGCCTGCAACCCATGAAACAGCAGAATGAGCCTCGCTTCCCTAGGCCCATGTGTGGATTCTTCATGCTGGTCGGTCCACACTGCAGAGCAGGGTTCTAGAAGAATGTCAGCAACCCCCCTAGGCAGGCAGCTGCTGGGCATCTGCTGTGGGCAGGCACTATGCAGACGTACGGGACATGGGGCTGCCCACAGGATGCCTGGCCTGGACGGGGAGGGCCGCTCGATTGGCAGCTGCTTTAAGGCAGTGCTGTGTAACAGACCAGGGCAGCGGAAGGCCATTCAGAAAAGCACATGCGTGGGTGTGCGCGTGCCTGTGGGCAGCTAGGCAGAGTGGCAAGGCCCTAGCTGCACCTAAGCATGAGTAGGGTGGAAGCAGAGGCCACATAGAGGTACCAAGGCCTGGCAACAGAGGGCAGCCTGAAGTCCAGCCCCATGTGGCGAGACAGGGCTGGGGAGCAGCTGGAGAGCTGGCAGCGCCTGGTACACAGGGAGGAGCTGAGTCTGCAGGCCACCAGGAGCAGGTGGAGGAGCAAAAGGCAGATAGGTCTGTGTGGCGACAGAAGGCAGGCAGCAGTACGTGCCTGGGCCCAGAGGGGACCAGAGAATTAGGGGGCCAAGAAGCTCCCGCCTCAGCCTTGGAACAAAGGCACCTGCTTATGCTTTGAAGGGGGAAGAAGGAAGAAGGCTCACGCCCTGAGTGCTTCCCACATGTGGCTGTGCACAGGCTGTCACAGCGGAGTCCAGCACAGGCCTGTCTATGCAGGAGCCGAGGCTCAAGGCACTGGGCCCCACCAGCCTATAGCCAGGGAGCCCAGGGTTCACTTTGACCAACAACTGCCACCCACCCCCTCCCACTTGGCCCCTTGGGGAGCCAGGGGCAGGAGGAGGGGTGCTGTGGCCAAGCCACCATTTCTGTCCTGGGAGGCACTCTGTTGGAGATGGAGGCCCACACAGTGGAGTCTCAACTGAGGTTGAATAATTTCAATCGGCCTACAGGCCGCCCTGACTTCGTTCTTCAACAGGGACCTCCGTGTTCTCCCCTCTGGATTCTCCATGCTGACCTCATTGCCAGGTCTGTGGGGCCCACCCCTCTCCAGGGGCCCCCTGGGGTCTGGGGCCGCCCCCATCCCCAACCCCAGAGGTTGGCTGAGGCCTCCACTGGTGCCACCTGGCCCTGACTGATAGCTGCTTCTGAAAATATTGTCCATTCCAAGCTCTGGCCGTGGGGGCTGGGTGCGTCTGCCCACCCGCCCCCCGGGGCTTCTCCAGAATCGTGAAGAGACGACTCAATACATGACGAGCCCAGGGAGATGCGGGAAGCCCGTGTTGCATCTGAGCTGAGCTGCCTGTCACCGTCACTGCCACTCCACGATGCCAGCCCCACTCCAGGCTCTGGGATCATGGAGGGCTGGTCGTCAGGAGTCTCCTGGGCACCCCAGAGTCAGGAAACCCCATTCCCAACTGCCAGGCTTCCCAAACTTCCCACCCCAGGCTGGCATGAGGCCTTGGTCCTGAAACCTGTGTTGCTTGCATTAGGGTTCTTCCAGAAGGCATCTGGCTCCTGCCTGACTGCTCTGCCCTTTGGGAATCTGGGAAGCCATGTGCTCTAGGGCCTGACACACACACCCTTCCCTTCTTCATGAGCAGACCTGGAGAGGTACATGCACACACATACACTCACGTACACACACATGCACACACAGGTACATGCACAGAGAGCCACAAGCACACCATGCACACACAGGCACGCACACACACAGGCATGCACACACACAGTCATGCACACAGTTATGCACACACACAGTTATGCACACAGTCATGCACACACAGGCATGCACACACACAGGCATGCACGCACACAGTCATGCACACACAGGCACGCACACACAGGCATGCACACAGTTATGCACACACACAGGCATGCACACACACAGGCATGCACACACACAGGCATGCACACACACAGTCATGCACGCAGTTATGCACACACACAGGCAAGCACACACAGGTATACACAGCACACTTGAACACATGTACGGGCACACCACATGTATACATGCACATACATGTGGTGTGCCCGTACATGTGTGCAAGTGTGCTGTGTACCTGCATACACGCACATGTCACCACCAGGGCTCTAAATGCAGCTGCAGTGAACTTCATGTTGTTGAAAAGAAAATCTCCTTCTGTGCTGCCAAGTAGGGTACCTGGCAGCTCCCCATGCTCTGGCCCCCTGAGCCCAGGTCCTCACCCTGCAGGCCCAGCAGGGGCACCACTAGCGCTGGGTCCTGTGTATCCTACCTCCCTCTTGCCCTGTCCATCCAGCACCCCCACAATAGTAAAAGTGAACATGAAGCAAAGCGCACCCTGTTTTTCATGGAAGGGTTAAGAAGGATCTGTAAGCTCCTCTTTTCTCTCCTCTCTGAGATTAGCTGTTGAGCTTCAGTCCCCAGCATATGGCTCTCCACTCCCAGGCCCGTGGTGCTGCTCTCCCCATCTCTAAATGCTGACCTGGCCCTCCTGGATCTCCAGGAAACAGCTTGAACGTTGGCCCCCACGATAGCAATAGCGGCAGCCAGGCTGCACAGCCGTGGGCTCCTGTCTCTGGGGTCACTCCCCCTCCCCTCTCCCGTCTAGGAAAGCCTGGCCCAGTACCACATAGGCGCAAAGGGAGGGGTGCCCCCAGAGGAGCAGAGAGAAGGGATGAAATTCGGAAGTCATCGCCTCAGAACTGGTCCACGGCGCGGCATTAAGAGAAAATGAGTTCTGGGTGTGAAGTCCCCGAAGCTCAGTATTTTGGTCTGTCTGTACGTGGGGCAGGAAGCTGGGGAAATCTCCATTTTCCCTCCTCCCGAAACCATCAGCTTCTTTACAAATTCCCCAGTTCCCCTGATTTTAATTTTATGGTTCACATTTTCTCCCAGCAGAATCCCAGGATGACGAGGTAGAAAGTCTGCCTTGATTAACTGTCCCTCTGGCGCTGAGCAGGGCCCGGCGTGATAAATAGTAGGAATAAAACCGAGAGGCGCGCAGCAAGCTGTCGGCAGGCCTGGCCGTAAATCCCTGCTCTGATGGGGCCGAGATGAGCTGCGGGCTTTACGGAGGGGGAGAGAGGCGGCTTGCAGAGCGGCGCCCCCCTCCTCCAGCCCCTCCCCTGCCCTCCTGACGCCTCGCAGTGGATATAGTTTAAGTAAGATAGAGTGAAATCGCTCTGTTGTGTCATTGATTTTTAATAAAAATAGGTAACGTGCTGCAAATCTCGCCATGATTTCATCTCCCCTCGCCTTTGCCTGGATGTCCCGTAACCTCCTCTAAGGGCTCCATCCAATCGGCGGTGACCACGACTGGTGTCCAGGAAGGGGTGGACTCAGGATTTTGAGAGGTTTCCAGGAGATCTAGGCTGTCTTCCCTCTTTACGCACACACACATGCACATACATGTGCATGAATACATGTGTGCATGCAGGCTCACAAGATGTGCATGTCATGTACACAGCACAGATGCACACTGATCACATGCATGTTCATGCATGTGCAAGCATGATTGCATGTGCACGCATGCCTCTGTGCACATGCACACACACTCAGGGGCACACACCACGTACATCACACACACACACACACACACACACACACACATACATGTACCCACACCAAACCATCCTGGGAAGAGGTATAAGCCAACACTGAGCTCCCCTCCTGACCCAGCTCTACTCTCTGGTGACCTGGAGTCACCAGAACATTCCAGAACATTCCAGGAGTAGGAGAAGGCACACATGTGCATATGGGAACACAGGAGAGGTGTGGGGGGAGGAGGACACAGGGAACGCATCAAGCAGCAGGGGAGGGGAGCGTCCCCGTCAGACTCACGGGGCCACCTGAGCCCTCACACCCGGGACGGGGGAGGGCACTGGGGGGAATTGGGTGAGCCGTGCGGTGATAATCAGGCCTCCTTGGGAGGCCTCTGTCACTTTCACCGGCATTACAGAACAGAGGTAAAGCTGCATCTAATTCTCAGCTGAATCAGGCACCCCGTTTACCTGTTATCAGGGTTAATAGTGTCCATCTGAGCTGCAGAGGCGGCACTGTCCTGCGGACGGGCCGTGTGTTTCCATGGCGTTTCCCACATCTCAGGGCATTTTTGAAAATGGTGGCTCCCTTTAGTGTCACGTTTATTGTCCCCTGTGACTGCAGAGGCAGGTACCATCCTCCCCATCTCACGCACCTGCCTGATCTCCCAGCCAGCTCCCTGCCAGGCAGGGCTCCATGGGCTACACCTGGGACTTCCCACCTGGGCCGGCCAAAGCCCAAACCAGGGCAGGGGCTCCGTGACAGCCTCCCCGACCTCTCCTACAGTAGGGCTCTCCAGATTTTCCTCACTGGCTGTCCCCACTGGACTTCATTTTTAGCCATGGAATCTGCAACAAAATCACCTCTGGACCCTGGACCCTGCCCCCTGCACCCCAACTGTGAGAGACTCACCCAGGGGGTTGACTTTTGCCCTACAGCTCTGGTTCCCCAGCACAAGCCGCTCCCATAACCCCTTCCCCATGGCCATCAGCCCCCACACCCCTGGTCCCACCCACAGCCTACCTTCACCCACGGTTTGTCCCTCAGAGGCCTCCTGGTCTCCCCACACCCCATTCGAGGTGCCTTGGAGCTCTTGCAGCCCCAGACCCTGCACGCTGAGCTGGGACCAGATCAGAGACTGGCACAGTTGCCGCACAGGTTGGAAACGTCCCACTACAGCTGGCTCGGGCCAGGGGCGGCTTCGCAGGCAGGTCACACACCTGGGGGTGCAGGGAGAGGATGCCAAGTAGACCAGGACCCCAGGAAAGGGCGTCGGTGGAGGCAACCAGAGACACAGCAGAAGGATTTGCGGAGAGAGAAATCGCCTGGCACAGGGCCAGCAGGAGGGGGACATGAACTCGCCCCAGTGATGGGCCCAAGCGTGAGACGCAGCAGGTGTGACAAAGGTGGGCCGGGCTCTGAGCGAGGGTCCTGGGCGTGCTGCCTTCCTCCCGGAGCCTCAGGCCTGCAGGGGCTCAATAGCCCCGAAGATTCATGTCCTCCTGGAACCTGAAAACGGACCTTGTTGGAAACAGCCTCTTTGCAGATGGAGGTGGGACCGCCCTGGATTAGGGTGGGTTCCAAATCCAAGCTAGAGAGACAGGAGACACAGAGGCACACCCAGGGAGGTGGCCACGTGAAGACAGGGCAGAGATCAGAGTGACGGTGCCTTTAGCCGAGAGACCCCGGAGGCGGTGGGCAGCCCTGGGAGCTGGGAGGGGGGCCAGGGATAGATTCTCCCTCCAAGCCTCTGGCAGGAGTTAGCCCTGCCGATACTTGGGTCTTGGACTTCCAGCCTCCAGAATGGCAGAGAATCTGTTTCTGATGCTTTAAGCTCCCTAGTTTGTGGTCACCAGTTACAGCAACCTGGGAAAACAGTGTGGCCTTCTTGCCTGGGAAATGAGGGTGGAGCGCCGGCAGCCCCCAGGGTGGGTACTAGGCGGGTGGGAACACACAATCGTGGCCCACGGGCCTTGGTCGTCCAGGGGGTTCAGTCCCGGACCAGGCAGGTGCTCAGTGAGGCGGGTGAAACCAGAGGTCTCGCTGAATCAAAACAGGCGGCTGTAGAGAAGGCGGACCAGCAGGTCAGGAGGCCTGGCCTCGTCTTGACCCTGGAAATCCTCCTCAAGCACCCCCTGGGAGGAACCACGTACTCTGGGCTCCAGTCCCAAACTTCTCAGGGACGCTTCCAAGAGCAAAGATGCTCTCCGAAGGCCCTGGGGTGGAAGGGATGTGCTGGGAGACCTGCTGGTCCTCGACCGTCTCCGCTGTCCCTGCTGAGCCTGGTGCTGGGTGGGAGGAGAATCCCTCCAGCCTCCAACCACAGCTGCTGGGGACCACTGGCAAGAGAGAGGAGGAGGAAGGGGGAGGGGAAGATGGAGAGGGAGATTGAGAGACAGAGACAGAGACAGGGAGAGGGAGGGAAGGAGGCAGGCCAACCAAGCAGGGCTGGGTGAGTTGGGTGGCAGGGCAGTAAGGCGCTCACCCCGCAAGGCCCCTGGTGGGGAGAGGCATATGGCAAGATCTCCAAATGGTGGTGGCTGCTGTTGCTGGGATTTCCTGATAAACTGCAGATGTAAAGGACAAACCCAGAGGCAGGAGCCGCGTGGAGGACTCTGCCACAACTGTGCTTCTGCCCAGCACCTGCCCTGGGGGCTGCTGGTGCCCCGCCTGCGTTTCCTACAGAGTACCCTGCATCGCTTCCCCGGGTTGCTACAACTGTTAACGCCAGAGGAAGCTGGAGGCAGAGCCAGAGGGGCAGGCTAGGGGAGGGCAGGGGGAGGGGGGAGGGCACCTCCCAGCCGAACGCCCCCCAGGAGGACAGGAACCAATGGTTTCTTCTCCTCCCAGCTCCTAGGCAGAATTGGGCCGTGCAGGGTTCCACCCCGTGCTTCTGGTCTGAAGTTCCCAACAGCCACAAGGGAAAAATCGAATGATGTGGCCCTACAGGGGTCCCAGGCGCCAGCAGTCCCCGAAGCAGGGGCCAGGCAGCTCAGCGTTGGTCAGGGGTCTCTGCCTGCCTGGGGAACCCTGGGAAACATCCACTCGGGCCATGAGGCCCTCAAAGGCCAAAGGTGTGCATGGGCGAGACGGTGTGGCCTCTGCCCCTGTGGACAAAGCCAGAGCACCGCCTCCCATGCACCTCCCCAACCAGCCACCTGGGAACCCCAGGAAGTCAGATCAGCTGAAGGGACCCAGCATCCAGAGCAATCCTGGGTGCTGCTGGTGCTCCTGAGGACGAGGTCCTCTCTGCCCCAACGAACGGCTGGGCGTGTGTCCCCAGGCCTCCGCCACCTGCCTTGCCCTGGGGGAACCCAGGCCAAGGCCTTCCCAAACACGCATGCACATACATGCAGTCATACCCAGACACACGCAGATGCACACTCACATACACTCGCCTCTTGTACACTTGCCGGCACGTACGCTCACACATGCACACTCACACACATGAACAAATCCACTGTCGTTCACACGCCCTTGTTCACTGTCTCACACGCACGCACTCATTCTCGCATGTGCACACTCACTGTCTATTTGCGATCGCCATCTCTTCTCCCTTGTCTAATGACCGCACCTTCCCTCTGCCTCCGTCGGCCCCCATCCTTTATGTGCCGAGCCCTGGGGGGACCCTCTGGGGTGATGGTGGGAGGGGCAGGCCATGGAGAACTTAGAATGCTGACAAGGAGAACAGAAGCCCCACGGGGTGCCCGTGACTTACTGGGACTATTTGGGGTGCCATAAGTGACGCTTTGTCTCACAGCACCCCTGAGACCGGCACTGCCATCCCTCTTCCCATCTCACAGAAGACCTTCTCATCAGCCGACAAACACTGGATTGCTTCCACATTTTGGCTATTGTGAACGGTGCTGCTGTGATCAGGGGTGGGCGTGCTCATGGCATCCATATGCGTTCAGTTCTCTTGTGTATATTAGGGAGCACATTTTCTTGTAAGGGGGTCCCACTGCCCAGAGGGAATGTCAGGTGACACTCAGGCTGCTGGAGCCAAGGGTGCAAACTGAGTTTCTAAACAACAGTGGCCTGGGTGGCGGCCTTTAGCACGCGGGAGGCGCTGCCAGGCTCTGGGTCTCGGACGAGGAGACTCGCTTCTCTAGGAAACCTCAGCCACAGGCCTCGGGACCGGGCTGTATTTCCAGGGCTGTCCACCCCGGCCCACAAGCATGGCGATTTCCAGATCTTCAAGACAAGCCCACTTCCAGGGTCATCTCTCCCCACACCTCCTCCCTGCCATTTCCCCTCCTCGCTGTGCTGAGCTCAGAGCCCACAAAGAGCCTCTCTCTGCACAGCCTGCTTTCCTGGGGGCACTGTCTCTGTCAAGGCAAAGTCTGGGTGGCAGAAGAGTCCAAGGTGGGGCATCCCAAAGGCCGCCCCTTTCTCCTCCGTGTGCTCAAGAGTCCCAAGAAGCTCCCCGGCTGGGTGTCACCCTGTTTTATTGGTAGAACCTTCCGATTCAGCTGCGGTTTGCAAGACAGTCCCCAGGTCACTTGGCTTTGGGAAGGTTTTGCAGAGGGCAGGGGCTCTCTGGGTCTGACTGGTGGACCTAGGGCAGCGGCCCTCAACCAGGGGTGGGTTTGCCCCTGGGGCCACTCAGTAGTGCCTGCAGACATTTCCAGTTGTCACAGCTGTGGCTGGGGGTGACGCTGGCACATGGTGAGCAGAGCCAGGGCTGCTCATCCTGCAATGCACGGAATGGTCCCCCCAAAGGTCAATAGTACTGAGGTTTAGAAACCCTTCCCTGAAGCGCAGGGCACTTGGGAGGTAACAGCTTCTCTGAGGCTCTGAGCGCCTCACCCAGCATGGCCGGTCAGGCTGAGAGCACGCTGGCCCTGTCGGGAGCCTGCAGGGCACTAGCAATGCTGTCTCCACCTGAAGTTCTAGCTTTCAGCATGCCTCCCTTTTTAAATCTAGCTGGAGCTTCTGCAAGCGGATGCAGCCCAGGCCTCTGTCAACTTCTGAGAGGCCCATGAGCAAATCTCTGGGCTGGAGCTCTGAGCCACAGGGAAATTAAATGTACAGCCTCATCCAGCCACCTCACCACACAAATGGTTCCACAAATTTCCACAGCCCCTCCACAGAGGCCACATTTGCTGTCAGAGTGCTGGTTTCACCTGGAAGGTTGTGCTTAACTGAGCAGGCATGACTTGGCTGTGACAGCCTGTTACCCCTCTGTCTACTGGGCAAGGTGATATGATGCACAGTCCCATTTTACAGAAGGATCAGCTGACGCACAGAGAAGTCAAGAAGTTGCCCAAGATGCAGCACAGAGAGGGCTGAGGGCCTCAAATTCGGGACTGTGCCCAAGTCTGGGCTTAAAGCACCGTCCTCACTCCCTTGCCTTTACCTTGTGGAGATTTTCTTGCAGGCGGTTGGGGAAGGATTTGGAGGGCTCCTTCTCTCTCTGAGGCTTCATGCCATCCATGTGAACACTGCTTGGCAGAGCAGGCTGTGGGCCGTGCTGAGGGGCAGCCAGGGTGAGCCCCAAAATAGGTGATATGGTTTGACTCATGTCCCTCCCAAAATATCATGTCAAGTTGTAATCCCTAATATTGGGGGAGGGACTGGAGGGAGGTGATTGAATCCCAGGGGTGGATTTCCCCCTTGCTGTTCTCATGATAGGGAGTGAGTTCACACAAGACACCATTTGTTTGAAAGTGTGTAGCATGTCCCCCTTCGCTCGCTCTCCTGCTGGCATGTGAAGATGTGCCTGCTTCCGTCATGACTGTAAGTTTCCTGGGGTCTCCCAGCCAGGCTTCTGGTACAACCTGTGGAATTATGAGTCAATTAAACCTCTTTTCTTCATAAGTTGCCCAGTCTCAGGTAGCTCTTGACAGTGGTGTGGTAATGGACTAATGCAACCGGTCAGGAGCACTCAGAAGAGGGGGTGTGAGGGTCTGGGAAACAGGGCAGAATACCCTAAACTGAAACCTTTGAACACTGTAGTGGGTCAAACTGTGACTCCCAGAAAGATGTGTCCAAGTCCTAACCTGGGACCTCAAGCTGTGACCTTATCTGGAATGAGGGTCTTTGCAGACAAATTTAAGGTAAGGATCTCAAGATGAAATCATCCTGCATTATCATGGTCCCTAAATCCAGGGATTGGTGTCCCCATGAGAAGCAGAATAGAATAACACACAAAGAAGGCCATTTGTAGACAGAGGCAGAGACTGGAGCAGTGCATCTCCAAGCCAAGGAACATGTGGGGCCAAGAAGCTGGAGGAGGCAGGACAGGCCCCCCCGCAGCCTTTGGGGGGAACGCAGCCCCACCCACACCTTGATTTCAGACTGGGGGTCTCCAGAAATGCAAGACTCCATGGCTGCTGTTTTAGGCCCCCAGAAAGCGCTCACTTGTTATATCAGACGCCGGACACTCATACAAACATACTCCAGGACTGAAGCTAAGGAGCTTCAACTTAAAGGAGTCCCCAGGGCGGGGTCAACACCAGGAAGCCGGGCTTGCAGGTTCAGAAGTAGGCCATCTCCCATTCCCCACAGGGGCGGCAGCCCCCGATGAAAGGAAAACAACCCCCAGACCCCTCATGGAGGCTCCCTGACAGAGAGAAAGGGGTCAGGAGGATGTGGCTCCCACGGTGAATTTGGCTCAGCCTTGACATCCTGGGCGCTAGAAGGGTCACTTTGCCAGCCATGCTCCCTGTGGTCCCTCATGTCTTCCTGCCTCGCCACCGGTTTGGGGCTGCTCTGCCCAATTGGGGGTGCACAGATATTAGTTGGGAGCCCGGATCCCTCTTCCTGCCTCTACCCGCAGTCCTTTACCAGAGAGAGGAGAGGGAGAGCAAACAAAACTCTCGAAGCTGGGAGGTTCGGGGAGGGGCCGTGGATGGGTTTCTGGCACTGTGTTTTTTTTGGCTTCCACGAAGAAAATTAACTATTACAGTAGAAGCTGCATAAAACGTAAGTGGGGGGCTGTCACTCACCTCTCCTGCTTCCCTCCACCCCACTCACCCCTTCCAACCCCACAATCCGTCCTCCCTACAGCCTAGAACCTGGGCTGTCCCCAGACCTTTTCCCTTGCATTTCCCAGGTCCCCCTCTCTATCTGCATCCAGGTGAGTCAGCAAAATTTCCTGAGCTCCCCTTGAACCCCACCCCAGACACTTCAATCCAACTCATCCAACAAAAACCGTTCAGAAGCCTCCAACAACTTCCACTCCAAAATATTTTAAAAGTTTGCATAATTGCCAGTTAAGATCAGTTTTCATCATTCAGTTACAGGTGAATATACCAATATACTTATTCGAAACCTGCACATGTGTGCGCATGCAGGCGTGCGTGTGTGTGTGTGTGCGTGCGTGCACACACACACACACACACACACACACACACACACACTTTGAGTCTGGCCACCCATAGACCCGATGGCACATCCTTGCTGGTGGATGTCACATTCCGGATGCTGGATGGCAGGGGCTCCAGCTCCAGGTGTTCACATGCGTGGACGCAACCTCCGTACTTTTACACAAAGAAAGAAGGGTGATCTGGGCAGGAGAGAATTCAAGGGTTAAAGTCACAACGGGCACGCCATTGTGGTTGGCTAGCTCCCTCCTGGCCATTATTCAGCAGGGTCAGCATATTTCCATTCTCTAGCCAGCCCGCTCATTAATTAATCACTCATTAGGCTAATCACAGCTATCTGGTTTCCCACTAGGGGGGAAGATGTCAGCACAGTGGAATGCCAAGCCCAAAATGCAACTAATGGGTCTGCGTGAAGGCAGAAAGAGCGAGCGCGGAATGATGGGACGTTTCTAATCACACACACACACACACACACACACACACACACACACACACACACAAGACAGAGGGTATGTGTGTGCAGAAACCCTCTCAACATAGGTGCCAGTCTCAAGGAGGTCAAAAGCCACCTGTGGGTGTGCAGACGCCGTGGGCTGCCCTCCCGCCCTCCTGTAGGCGAGAGTTAGGCAGAAAGGGAAAGAGGCCATTTCCAATTTCAATTCTAATCACTTCCCTTCTCAGGCTGTGAATTAAGGCCCAGGCTTGGAACAAGAGCTACTTGGGCAGTAGGAGGAATAAAAGGGGGGAAAACACTGGCAAGTAGAGGAGCACCTCCCTGCAGAGGTGAGGAGGCAAATGCCAAGGTATTGGCACAGATGTCCCCGTCGGACCCATCCTGGGGTGGGGACCCCGGGAAAACGAATCACCCAAAATTTCCGAGAGGAATTACAGGTTCATTCTAACACAGACCGCCCTCGACTTATGATTGTTTTGACTTTACGGTGGGCTTATCAGGGTATTAAATATATTTTCGACTTGGCGATCATTTCAATTTAAGATGGTTTGTTGGGGTGTGACCCATCATAATTCCAGGAGCACCTGCAGGTGGGCCTGAGGGAGAAGAAGGCAAGAAGCACTATCAGCAGCTCGCCATGATCCGATGTGCTGCACTACCGAAGGTCGGGAGCGGCCTTGTCCAGCAAGGATTCCACGGAGCTCCCAGGGTGGCCCACCAAGGAAATGGCTCTGTGCAAGGTGCTGCTCTCATGCATAACAATGCAAGACTAGTCCCAGAAGATGTATTCCAAGATGGGAGAAAATGTGAAAACTCTTGCTAAGGAAACAAATTCAAGAAGTAAAACCTGCTCTTAGAAAAGCACACAATGAGATTTTCTAAATCCGAGCAGGCGGCCTTCTTAGAAGCATTCTCTTCCCAGTGCCCTGACTCCCAAGCCCAAGCTCAGGGTGCCCAATTGCTCACCCAAGGCAGTGCTTTCTGTCCGGAGGTTTCCACCCGAAAATGCGCTAAACCCGTCCTCTCGCCCGCCTTGCTTCCTTCGGACAATGCTTTCAAAAGGCACAATTGTCAGAGGACATGTGACGCTTAGGGGCACCATTGGAAGAAGTTAAATCTAAACACCTGGGTGGTACATGAGGAAAAAAATACATTAGGAAATGTGGTTTTAAACATTTTATGCTAATATATTCGGCTCAGTCAAGTGCAGTCAACCCTGAACCCCTGGGACTGTCAGTGTGGGTGACAATCACAGGCACAGGCAAAGACGTGCCAGGATGTTGTCACCTTCACCAAGCTCTGAGCCCAGAAGACAAGCACGTCAACATCTCAGAAGCATCATCTTGGGGACAGAGAGGGAGCCGGGGAAGTCTGTTCAAATCCTCCCTGGAGACAAATCTCCTCACCTTGACTGCAGCTCCACCATTCAGCCTGAATCAGGGGGTGAGGCACGCCCTTGAATCGAAACTGGCAGGAGGGAAATGATCTATCATCAGACAGCAAGCACCTACGAACCAGCGCAGTGAGCTACCCTCAATGCAGGAGGAACCCCAGGCTCAAGCGTTAGCTCTGATGCTCATGGGCAGGGAGGCCCTGGGCAAACTGTGGGGTCCCCCCCAAGCTTCCATTTCATCCTCCAAAAAATGGTGACAATAGTGGTACCAACAGGATCAGATCATCATGAGCACTGTGACAGCATCTCAGTGTTCGTCTGTTAGGTGGGGCCTCGTGCCTAGCAGATCACACACACTTCACACCTGGAGATGCCTCCACAGAACACCTTCCTCCACACCCACAGCATCCCTGCCACCCAGCACTGGTACCCTTGTCCACACAAATTACAGGGTGGTGCCAACACCCGCAGGGCTCCTTTGAGTCCGAGAGAGCCCAGCGGGCTTGATGCTACATTCCCTGTGGCTACAGGGGAGGAGAAAGAACTCAGCTGGCCTAGCAGGATGGGTAGAACTCTGAATTGTCAAAGTTAAGAAGGAAGCTGGTGGAAGGCATGGGGCAGAGGGGAGCATGGAGGTGGGAACTGTTGAGTGGTGTGATCTGGTGGGAACTGGAATGTTTGAGGAGGAAGGTGGAAGTGAGGGTGTAGGGGCTAGCTGGGAACTTAACTTTTTAGAGAGTAAGCCTGGGAGCTCGGTGGGGCTGTCGGCAGTGCAGGATGGAGGCTCACCCTGCCACCACCTCCGCCGCAGAGGAACGCAGCCGTCATGGTGGAAGGGAAGGTGGGTGGGCGTTCTTTGTGTACGCACCTTTGACACAGAAGGTGGAGCTCTAGCAAGTCACTGACAGTCCACTGTCTTGGGACAGATGGATGCTCAGACGTGGATGTGCTTTGTGAGCGCCCAGGTTGAGGCTGTGGGCTCTGTCTTCTTCAGGGAGACTGTCCCCTGCCCTCTGGCTGCTGGCATGCGGCAGCCAGTGGATCATTAAAGATCACTTGGGGGTGGGGGAGTGGGAAAGGGAGGTGAGGGCTGTTGGGGGAGAGCACGGTCACAGAGCAGAGTGGGGAGCCTCCGGGAAGAGAGAAGCCACGCAGCAGGGCCGAGGGAGGGACCGCTGGGACTTGGTGGCCACAGCCTCCGCCAACTGCCTGCACCTGGCATCAGTGGAGGAGCAGGCTGGGCAGGGGCAGGGGCAGGAAAGGTGAGGAAGGGCACAGAGAGCTCACACAACCCTGGGGCATCGCAGGAAGAAATACCCTTGCAGGCTCGGGGCCGTTGGACCAAGAAGCCAGTGGAAAGAAGCCAGTACTGCGGTCCCATCCCGCTCATGGTCCCCCGGCTGCCGGGGCCATGTCTCCTTTCCAACACCCACTGAGAAGTGCCGCTTTGAGCACGTGGCCTCGTCTCTCTGGGTCTCGGTTTACCCATCTATGAAATGGGGGTGGTCGCAGGGCCTCCCTGAGGAAAGTGCTTTGAGGATGAAATGCGTGAATTATTGCAGCGGTCCTTGGCCTGTAGTCATGGCAATGTGTCCCTTCTGTAAACCCAGGACGAGATGCTAGCAGCCACGTCGTTCTACACATGCTATGCTGGAGCTGAAGCCACCGGCTCTGCCCAGGCCCAGCGGCCGTGCGGGCCACACCCCAAGTCCAGAGCAATGCCCAGAGAACGAATCACTCTGGGCCCTCTGGGGCTGCGGCTTCATCTCATTTGACAAAGAGGGAGCTGTGTGGCCAGCAGGGATGGCCACAGAAGCTGGGGCATCTCAGTGGGACCCCTCTCCTCCTGGTGGCAGACGGGGCTGCTGGCCCTGAGTAGCTGGCTCAGTGATCACAGAGGGACAGGCCTCATCTCCTTGACACCTTTTGGGGTGGTGGAAGGGAAGCTGGTGGGAAGCAGGTTTGTCGCCCAGAGCCCTGGGATAAGAGAGGGGAGCAGGCAGGCTGCCCTCTGCAGTCCCACAGCTGCACTGAGGTTACGGAGAGAAGTAGTGCTGTGTAAAAGTGTGCACAACAGGGTGTGATGTGTGCGTGGTGTGTGCAGGCACGTGGGGTGTGTGTGATGTGTGCGCGGGCACGTGGGGTTTGTGTGGTGTGTGCGCGGTGTGTGCGGGCACGTGGGGTGTGTGTGATGTGTGCACGGTGTGTGTGGGCACGTGGGGTGTGTGTGATGTGTGCGGGCACGTGGGGTATGTGTGATGTGTGCGCGGTGTGTGCGGGCACGTGGCGTGTGTGTTATGTGTGCACGGTGTGTGTGGGCACGTGGGGTGTGTGTGATGTGTGCGGGCACGTGGGGTGTGTGTGATGTGTGCACGGTGTGTGC
>NW_016107351.1:3787208-3789122 GCF_001604975.1 Cebus imitator | reverse complement strand
CGGTGTGTGCGGGCACGTGGGGTGTGTGTGATGTGTGCGCGGTGTGTGCAGGCACGTGGGGTGTGTGTGATGTGTGCGCGGTGTGTGCGGGCACGTGGGGTGTGTGTGATGTGTGCGTGGTGTGTGCGGGCACGTGGGGTGTGTGTGATGTGTGCGCGGTGTGTGCGGGCACGTGGGGTGTGTGTGATGTGTGCGTGGTGTGTGCAGGCGTGAGCACAGGCATGCTGGCCTGTGGGGTGGTGCAGGGGTGTGTGATTTGTGTGCAGTGTGTGCAGGCACGTGGGGTGTGTGTGATGTGTGCGCAGTGTGTGCAGGCACGTGGGGTGTGTGATGTGTGCGCAGTGTGTGCAGGCACGTGGGGTGTGTGTGATGTGTGCGCAGTGTGTTCTGACATGTGCACAGGCATGCTGGCCTGTAGGGTGGTTGTTGTGTGTGGTGTGTGCACATCCCCACAAGGGCCAGGCTCCACAGGTCCCTCCAAGCTGCACATTCTCTCCCTCTGGGTCTCTCAGACAGGCCTGGGTCTGGCAAGCCTCACCCCGGGGCACCCTGGGGGAGAGATCTTCTCCCATGTTCCGCCAGCTCCCTCAGGCCCCCACGCAAAGCCACAGCCTGACAGGCATAAGAGAGGCTTTCAAAACCGCTTGGCTGGCAGAGGAGAGGAAAGGGGGCTGACTCTATGCCCAGGTGCCAAGTTCTGAGATCCCATGGACACCTCTCAGCCCAGGGTGGACATTGCTGTTCTCGGGGCTGTGCTGGGTGTTATGAGCCCCCCCATGGTGAGTTGTGAAGCATTTTCGGTGATGTCCTGTGTAGGAAATGCCCTCTGATGAGGGAGGGGCTGCACAGGAGGACACCTCTCAGATGTGCCGGGGAGGCGAGGGCCCTGGAGCTCTGCCCACACCTCTGCTCTGGCCCCCACGCCGGCCTGGCACCTCCTCAGCCCCTGCGCATCTGTCCTCTATTCCCCATCACAGAAGGGGCAGCTCTCTCTGGGTGGCCGGAACCCGTTCCCCACCCAGCCGCACACCCCCAGTCTGGCCTGTCATTCTCCTGGCTCCCAGGGCCCTCTCCCAAGGCCTCTCCTTAGCACATCCCCAAACGCAGCTTCCAGGGAGTCGGAGGCCACCCACATCTGTCCCGCCCCAGGGCCAGGCAACTCTGTCTGCTGCCTCCCTGCCCAGCCCCTCCTGCCCCTCCTGGTCTGCCCTGCCATCTCTCCCATCCACCAACCTCACCTCTTCTAGGATCAGGAGCACTGCCGCTGCCCACCTTGCCCACCAAGCCCCCTGGCATCCCCAATCCCTAGTTATGTGTGCGTCCTCCTGGCCTGCCCCCAAGCAAAGGGGTCTACTCACTTTTGAACCCAATCAAGAAAGTCCAAGGAAGAATTTCAGAATGTCCAGCCCTGTGCATTACCACACAGGGAGAAATGGGAGTTGGGCAAGGAATCAAAGGCCCAGAGAGGTTAAGTGATCTGTTCAGAGTCACACAGCTTACTGGACGAAGACATGTGACCCACCCTAGGGCTCCGGTGGCCCACTCCAGAAGCAGCCCTATTCACACCAACTGGAGAGACTTGGAAGACGACACAAGCCAAGCCACGTCTCATCAGAGAACCCCATGTGGTGATGGGACCACTCCCATTGCAGCTCCTCGGTGTTCGAGGCCTGGGGTTCAAGGGCCTTGCACCCAGAGGCAGAAGACACCGCCTCCCTGCACTCACTCAGACCAGGCTGCTGGAGAGTCAGCCATGTGCATGGAGGCCCGGCAGCGTCCCTCCGTGGGGTGTGCAGGCCGACAGCGTCCCCTCCGTGGTGTGTGCAGGCCGACAGCGTCCCCTCCGTGGGGTGTGCAGGCCGACAGCGTCCCCTCCGTGGGGTGTGCAGGCCGACAGCGTCCCCTCCGTGGGGT
>NW_016107351.1:3778053-3787113 GCF_001604975.1 Cebus imitator | reverse complement strand
AGCGTCCCTCCGTGGGGTGTGCAGGCCGACAGCGTCCCTCCGTGGGGTGTGCAGGCCGACAGCGTCCCTCCGTGGGGTGTGCAGGCCGACAGCGTTCCCTCCCTGGGGTGTTGCATGGGCCCCACTTTCCTTGTATCTTAGTATGAGCCCCATAACTGGAGGAGGCCGGACATGCTACTCCCAGGTCGGCAGCCACAAAAGGATCCGAAGACGCTCGGGCCACCGTGCCATGGGAGGGGAGACCGGGCGAGGCGGGCCCTGAGCAGTGGCATCTGCAGAGGAGGAATCTGGAAACTGTGGGCCAGGGAGAGTGCGCACCAGCTTCTGCCCAGGAGAGACCACCTGAGGGTCATCCAGGAGGGTCAGTGTTAACTGAAGGTGGGACTGAGCCCAGGAGAGTGGTCATCTGGGTCCAGAAACGGCCAGGCAGGGCTCCTCGGGAGGTGCTCCCACAGAGCCCCACGGAGAGGCCACAGCGTCAAAGGGCCCACGACACCTTTGAGCAGAGGCCAGGGAGGGTGAAAGGGGGAGGCCAGGCACACGGGTGTGTGTACACACACACACATCACACACTCGCAAGCACACGATGCTCAAGTTCTGAGGAACCCATGCACACACACCCTTCATTCATGCAGCCACACAGGCTTCCACAGCCACATTGGCAGACACACACGCTGCCACACACTCGCTCACAGCATCGGACACACTCACACATTCCACGCTCACACTCATCAACAGAGCTGCTCTCATGCACAGTCACACAGCACCGCACGGTGGCACACACTAACAGCCCATGCTCTGCACCCACCCATCACCTGCGGCCGCATCTCCAGCCCGGCCTGCCCCAGGGGTCGCCCAGGTGTGCAGTGCTGCGCAGCGTCTGCCTCTCGGACACCACGCGGACCAGCCCCACCCCAGGCCTGAAGGACTCACGCGGACCAGGCCCACCCCAGGCCTGAAGGACTCACACGGACCAGGCCCACCCCAGGCCTGAAGGACTCACGCAGACCAGGCCCACCCCAGGCCTGAAGGACTCACGGGGACCAGGCCCACCCCAGGCCTGAAGGACTCACGCGGACCAGGCCCACCCCAGGCCTGAAGGTCTCACGCAGACCAGGCCCACCCCAGGCCTGAAGGACTCACGCGGACCAGGCCCACCCCAGGCCTTAATGTACTCCCCACCCTGTTCCTCTCCCATGTGGTCTTTGTTTCTGCTGCTCAAGCTGAAGTCCGAGCGTCCATCCTTGCTCTGTCCTCCTCTCCCAAGCCTCATCCCGCCAGCTCTGCTCATTCTGCCTCCCACTCTGACCCTGTCTGTCCTCTCTGGGGTCTCCCTCCAGGCACCACGGGCATCTGGGGCTGGGTTCTTGGTGGGGGCGTCCTTCGTGCTATAGGATATTTAGTGGCATCCCTGGCCTCCACCCACTGGATGTTGGGGCAGCCCCTTCACCAGCTGTGACAGCCCTGGACACTGCCACACATCCCCTGCTGGGGAGAGCCGGCCTGGACCAAGCCCCAGCCCCTCTCATCCGGACACCTTGCTGGGTCCCAGAGGGTCTCTCTGCCTCTGACCTAGTTCCTTCTAACCGCTTACCAGAGGATTCTTTTAAAATATTAATCAGTGAATTTCAGAGATGCCATCATTTTTAAAGACACTGTTAAATACGTATTTATACAAGGCCGGAGCCCCTCCTGAGTCAGACCTTCCATGTTGAACACTGCCTGGGAGTTCCCACCACACTTGAATTGATTCGAACTCCCGTGGCCCTCCAGGGCCTGCCTCAGCCCACCCTGGCCCGGCCCCTCCATGTCTAAGCCACAGCTCTCCCGGTCTTTCAAACACAAGCTCAAGAGGTCTGGGCACAGGTCGGTCCCACTGCCTGGAACAGCCCTCTCCTCTCTGTCCCAGCCACCCGCTCAGCACAGGGCTTCCCCCTCCCATCCTAAATCCCCCCAAGTTGTTCTGTATCACAGCATCTGCCCATTTCCGTGGGAGCCCTTCCAACAGTTAGTCACGAATTGTACGCGCATGCTATAGGCGGAGGTATGGGCACGGGGTTGTTGGTAGAGAAGATAGCGAGGTAGGTTGACACAGGTGACACACGTGGCACAGGTGCAGATGAGCAGGGTGGGATCTGTGGGCACCCTCTTCCCCAGGGCATGGACTCCTGGGGGCATGGCTGCCCTACTTCCTGATCCCTTGAGCAGAAGCCCCCAGCCCGTGGCCAGCATGGAGTAGGGCCTCATTAGAATATTTCTGGGTCGGTGGTTGTATGGACAAGGCCTTATGGCTTATGGCTTGGCCTTGGGTGGCAGTGGAAAAGGGACTGCCATGGAGACACAGGCTGGAATCGACAGCTCTCACTGTGTGGTGTGCGCCATCGCTCCTTGCTGGGGTGTCGGGGGAGGGGTGGTTTTAATATGGGTCATGAATGGGGGGATGGCCTTTATAATCTCCGCAAATGTCACCGACTTCCAGAGATCTGTGAAATCACCCGACCAAGACACGTGGCCACTAACGCGCTAACTCCTTCTAACACACCTTGTGTCTTCCTCAACATTCCAGAGGCTTTTCCTGAGGCCTGCGGCCAGCAGCCCCGTGCAGATACCCCTGCAGCATCTGCATCCGGGGCAGTTGGGATGCGTCTCTCCCCAGGTAAGTGGCAGTGCGGCAGCACAGAGCCACAGCTGGTCACGGTTCCCAGAGAGGCAGAGAATGAACGTGTCCCAGGCCAGCCAGGCCTGGGATGTCCCCGCAATGTCCCTGCACACAAGAACCATGAGATCCCTGCCCTCAGGCAGCGAGTCCTGAATGGGGAGGTGAGGCAAACCCTGGAGACCCTTCAGTGCGTAAGGAAACAGAACGTGACTTCTCACAGCAGAGGCGACTTGAACACAGCCCTGCCCAACAGCATAAAGGAGCTCTGGTGCACACAAATGTTCACTGCGGCACAGTTCACATCAGCAAAGACCCAGAACCAACCCAAATGCCCATCGATGATAGACTGGACAAGGAAAATGTGGCACATGGACACTATGGAATACTATGCAGCTGTAAAAAAGATGAGTTCATGTCCTTGGCAGGGACACGGATGAAGCTGGAAACCATCATTCTCAGCAAACTGACACAAGAACAGAAAACCAAACACCGCATGTTCTCACTCACAAGTGGGTGTCGAACAATGAGAACACATGGGCACAGGGAGGGGAACGTCACACACCAGGGCCTGTTGCGGGGGTGAGGGAGCTAGGGGAGGGACAGCAGGGCATGGGGGGATTGGGGAGGGATAGCATTAGGAGAAACTCCTAATGTAGATGACAGGGGTAGGGATGGAGGCAGCACACCACCATGGCATGTGTATACCTATGTAACAATCCTGCATGGCCTGCACAGGTACCCCAGAACTTAAAGTATAATAAAACAATATTTTTTAAAGCAAAAAAAAAAAAATAAAATAATAAAATAAGAAGTAGAAGCAGCTCTGGTGTTGAGGAAAAGGTATGGTTGTCAATGGATTCCTCTAGAAAACACAGTGGGTGGGGAGCAGGAGGTCCCTGGCATCCAGCAGTCAGGCCACAGCACAACCTCACCTGGGCCAGAGCAGCAGAAGCCCCTATGTCCCCTGACCTCACAGTCATGCAACCAGGCCCGGGCTGTCTTTGCAGGGGGGGACCTGGGTATGCCTCCCCAGGTGGGTAAGAGAGCAGGCAGCTGGGCAGGGAAGGAGCAGGGAGAGGTCGGTCTGCCAGGCCCACATGGCAGGTACTCAGGGTCTCTAAGCAGTCAGGGCACACGGTTACCCTGAATGGGACTCCCCTGCCTGACTCATACGCTCTGAATCTGTCAGAGCCTTGCTTTTGGTTTTTATTTGGAAATAATTATGGATTCACTAGAAGAGGCAGAGAAACGTACAGGTGCCTGGCACCCGTCACCCAGCTTCCCACAATGTTGACGTCTCACATAACCACCATGGCGCCAGGAAACAGAGACGGTGCAGTACGCGGGGCTTATTCAGATTCCCCAGTGATGTGCACACGTGCGTGCGCCTCTGTGTGTGCATGCCTGTGTGTGCGCGTGCATGCGTGTGTGTGTGTGATTTGTAGTCCTTTGCCATTTTATCACATGTGCAGCATCAGGCAAGCATCACCACAGCCCAGACACAGAACTGCTGCATCACCACAAAAGCCTGGGCCTGGGGGTTTGTTTACTTCATTTTTTAAAAACGTTGAGAACTAAGAATTGCCACATCAAGTAAGTGAGCCCCTCTGCAGTGCTAGCTTAGCTTGGCTGAGCTGGGCGGGGGCGGCAGCTGGGCAGGCTGCTTCCTGAGTGGAGGAGCCATTTCCTGGTGTCCGGGGACTCTGGGTGGCAAAGTAGGGAGGGAATAAGGGCGGAGATGTTGAAGCCTTGCCCCTGCAGCAGGCGGCCCAGCCGAGAAACAGCCAGCAGCTTTCCTTCCTGTTCCTGCCTTCATGCTCTCCTCCACCTCTGGCTCCTGGGCAGTGTCCCTTCTCTCTGTCCCTCAAAGCAGCATGACTGGATCTGACAAACACAGGAGGCTGGGACACCCACCTGTGCAGAATGTGAAGCCTGGGTGCGGCTGCCAGGCCTCCCAGGGCTCCTCCTGTGCCCACTTTGTCCTTCTCAGAGTCTTCCCACCTGCATCATCTCTGCAGCACCCAGACCTGACCAGCTCTGCAGCCCAGGCACACAGGACCCCTCCGCTAGGCACCCCACAGCCTGCTGCTCCCAGGAGTAGCGTCCTCAGGTCCCTCTTCTTGCACGATCTGCAGGCTCAGGTGGGCTCAGGTGGCTCTCAGAGTGCATAGGGACAGCACCGATGCCGCAGTATCACCTCTGTGGCGCCCTGGAGGTTCTGAGGCCAGCTCTGGAAGCAGGGAGGACTGGTGTTCTTCCACCAGCTGATGCTGGCCTCGTGGGAGGCACCGAGGAGGCTGGAGGGCAGGGGCGGGTGTGCAGAGCATTTAGGACTCTCTGCCCTCCAGCCACCCTCTGAGGGCGGACTTCATTTTTCTCCAAGAAATGGGGAGTCCTGGGGAACCTAGTGTGGCCAGATGGCACAAAGCACAACGGGGTGGATGGCACTGGGCAACGTCCTGCCCGGCAGGAGGAGGGGATGCCAAGGAGCAGATGGTACTCCAGGCCACAGGACACCAGGCAAGGGACCAGGCAATCACAGGGCAGCGCTGTGTTCCCCTGGAGGTCAAGTCTACCACCCCCACCCCACCAGTCCCAGGACTTCCAGGCCAGCCTCAATACTGGCCGCCTTCTTAAAGGCTGAGAATAATGTCCTTTGACACAATGGCAGGTATGGGAAGACACCTGTTCCTTGCAGGCGGGACACAGAGATACAGAGATGATGTTGGTGAGAGGATGAAGATGACAGGGAGAGGGGATTTGAGAGTGAGGGTTATGGGGTTCAGGGCTACCGTTTCATTTCCCCACCCACAAACACATTTTGAGCACCAGAAGGCTCCCTCAGAAAACAGTCACACAATGCCTGTTGAGTGACTCAGATAGTCAATCGTCAAACATCCCTGGATGGATGAATGGATAAGCCCAACATGGCAGGTCCAAGCATCAGAAGATTACTCAGCTGCAAAAAGGAACGAAGCAGTGCCTGGTGCTGAAATGCGCTGCAAAAGGACAGATGTGACTCTGTTTCTACGAAGTACTCAGGACGGGCAAATCCACAGAGACGGAACGCAGAGGAGCGGCTGCTGGAGCTGCGGGAGGGGGTGGGTATGATGATAACAGGGGCAGGATTTCCTTCCGGGGTGACGGCGACGTTCTGGGACTTGACAGAGGTGAAGGCTGCACAATATCCTCAATGTACCGAACGCCACTGAATCGCACACGTTGAATCAACTAATAGTTCGAGGAAATTTTTACCTCATTTTTTAAAAAACTGGGCCCCTCTCTGCTTCTCCTGCTCCCACGAGAGTTCAGAGTTTTGGCCTCTGCACCTCAACTCCAGCAGCAGCTTCCTCAAAGGCTTCCCGTCTACCGCCCACCACCCCAGCACCGCGGTCAGCAACCCAGAATCCAGCGCACCAGGTCTAGCTCTCTCTGCCTGCAGGCAGAGCCCACAGGGCCACGGCGGCTAGGGCCACGCCCCCAGCCTCAAGGCCCACGCCCCAGCCACTCTCACCTCTCTTGCTCCCCTTACATAAGCCACTCTATGATGGTTTAAATGTGCCCCCCAAAGTTCACGAGTTGGAAATTAATCCCCAGTGCAACAGTGTTGGGAAGTGGGGGCTGATGAAGGGGGTTAGGTCATGAGGGTTCTGCCCTCATGAATAGATTAACGTAGTTATTGTGTGAGTGGGTTCATTATCACGAGAGTGGGTTTATCACAAATGTGGGTTCAGCCCCCTCTTGCTCACGCTCTTTTACCCTCCCACTTTTCACCATGGGAGCATGCAGGCCTGCACCAGATGCCAGGGCCATGCGCTTGGACTTCCCAGCCTCTGGAACTAAGGGCCGAATAAACAGCTACCATTTACAAATTACCTAGTCTGTAGTCTGTTATAGCAACACAGAATGGACAAAACAGTGCCTTTTTTTTTAAACCTCCATGCGTTTGCTCTGTGTACAGTTCCATGGTCACCAATTCTTCCCAGAAAACTTCCTTCAAAATCCACTCAAAAGCCTTTCCATTGGGCCCCCAAAGTGTTTGTTCTGCATCACTGCAAAGGATGGAGAAGCTGTAACCCATCTGTCTCCTCCATGAAACGGCAAGGTCCCCAGGGGACTGCAGGCGGGAGGGGAACACATTACATTCATCTGGGATCCCCAGGACCCAGCATGATGACTAACACATCCTTCCATTCCACAAATACCATTGAAGGCCCAGGATTCGACGAGGAATGAATAAAAGCGGGTGAGTCATGAGAACTCAGCCCATGAGGACCTCTGCCTGCCACAGGGAAATATTCTCTTCGCATTCATATTCTTTCTGTTCTTCCTCTGAACACCACCACCCGAGTCTTCTGTTCTCCCTGGGACAGTGAGCTGAACAGCTGGGAAGGAGGAGGAAGATGGAGAGATTGCATCTCCAACCATGTTCTCCTTCTTTGAACTCCAACAGTGTTTGTAGGTGGAGCGCTACCATTTGAACAAGTTTGGATCACGTCTTATCCTTTCCCTGCCTTGTGAAGTGTCCCGGCCCTACTGAGCGCAGGGTCTCAGCACGCCACCCATTTCCTCATGGCGAGCATCACTTACTTACTGCAGTGGGTTAACTGTGGACCTCCAGAACTCAGATTCACCCAGAACCTCAGAAAACGACCTTATTTGGAAATCAGATCTGCACAGATGTCATTTGTTAAAGATCTCGGGACGAAATCAGCCTGGACTTAGGATGGGCCCCCAGTCCAATGACTGGCATCTTTATAAGGAAAAGGAGAAGGAGGTTTGGACAGACAGAGACACAGAGGAGAAGGCCGCACAGACAGAGGCAGAGGCGGGAGGGACGCGGCCACCGGTGAGGAGTGCCAGGGGTTGCCAGTAACCCCAGAAGCAGAAGAGGCATGAGAAGCTCTCCCTCAAAGCCTCCAGAAGGGACCAGCCCTGCCAACAGGCACCTGGAGTTCTCACCTGTGACCTCCAGAATTGGGAGAGAATACATTTCTGTCACTCTAAGCCACCTAGATTTTGGTAATTGGTTCTGGTAGCCCTAGAATATTCATCCACTTGCTCACACGCTGTGCAATTTACTGATGCGCTCACTGCCTGCCTCTCTATGAGGGCAAGTATTTCTATCTCCAACCACCAGCGAGTACCAAGCTCCTAGGACAGTGCCCCGCACACAGTAAATGATGGACACACACTCATTAGGTGGATGAATGATGGAATGAGGAAGCACACAGGCTGCCTGAGTCTGACCCCTGACGCACTAACGCTGTGACAGTGGGTGAGTTCTCTGACCCGCTGGATGGCAGATTTCTCTACTGTAGGGTGGAAATAATGGAAAAAAAAAAAGAAAACATGTCATGGAGTGTTACACAGATTAAATGCTTAGAAAGGCATTTATGGGGCCGGGCAAAGTGGCTTACACCTGTAATCCCAGCACTTTGGAAGGCCGAGGTAGGTGGATTACCTGAGGTCAGGAGCTTGAGACCAGCCTGGCCAACATGGTGAAACCTTGTCTCTATTAAAAATACAAAAATTAGCCAGGTGTGGTGGCGCACACCTATAATCCCAGCTGCTCGGGAGGCTGAGGCAGGAGAATTCCTTGAGCCCAGGAGACAGAGGTTACAGTGAGCTGAGATCGTGCCACTGTACTCCAGCCTGGGTGACAGAGCAAGGCTCTTCCTCAAAAAATAAATAAATGAAAGAGAGGCATATACGGTGTCTTACACACAGTTAGCCCTCAATGTTAGATGTCAGAAATGGAGTTGCTTAAGAATAAATTAACAGTGATTCTCAACTGGGGGCAAGTGTCGCTCCCCAGAGGACGTGAGGCAAACGCCTGGAGACATTATTTGTTGGCACAACTCGGTGGGGGCATTGCTACTGTGTCCGGTGGACAGAAGTCAGGGCGCAGCTTGGCGGCCTATAGCCCAAAACATCAACGATGCTGAGGTGGAGAGTCCTGATGTAAAGGGACAAGCGGCTTCTGGAGTGAAAGAAGCAAGACACAGAGAGAAATCCAGTCCCAGATAGAGAATTACAGACGTGGGGAAATGAACACACAAACGTCTATCTTTCCCACCCACTGGATGCCGTATTGAAAGCTCCCAGAGGAAGTCTCCGGCCAGGACACAGGGGTTGTCTGACATCTACTTCTTCTGGGACTCTCAGCCCAGGCCCGCTGTCAGGTGGAGAAGAGAAGGCAAGAAAACCCTCTTTTAGCATTTTTTCAATTGCTCTCTTGCTACTGTCACTGCCACCACCACCACCACTGCCGCCTCCACCGCCACCACAACCACCACCGCCACCTCCACCACCACTGCCACCACCACCATCACTGCCACCGCCACCACCACTGCCACCACTGCCACTGCCACCTCCACCACCACCGCCACCTCCACCAC
>NW_016107351.1:3754680-3777480 GCF_001604975.1 Cebus imitator | reverse complement strand
CCGCCACCGCCACCGCCACCGCCACCGCCACCGCCACCTCCACCACCATTGGTAGCAGCCGTGACAGGTTTCCCGGGCCTGCTCTGCAAAAGCAAAGCCCTCCTGGGCTTCACCCTAAGCCCTTGGCAACCATCAGTTATGGGGAACTTGACTGCTGCTTTGCTGGACCCAGACCAGGAAATCCAGACGGGAAGACGCGGGAGCACACCAGCTCCTCCTGCTCTGTGGCGAGGGCTTGGAGAAATGGGCACATACCAGGAAACGTTCACTGTCCCTTCTCCACCAAGGAGACCAGCCGATTTCCTGTCCTCCAAAGTTGCTCCGATGGAGAGGGAAAATGGCCAGAAAGGTGTTTTGGGGAAATGTTGGCGACAGCCCAGAGAAGTGGGGAATGTTTGCGTGGACAGGACTTTGTGCCTGCCCTGGGTATCGTCCATCAACACAGCCAACCCGGGGAAAATGCCCATCAAGGCGGAGCTGGGGCACAGAGGTGTCACGTGTACCTCGGCCCACAGAGGAAGGACGCCCGGTACATCTGTCGGGGCGGCCGGAGGACAGGCGACAGATTCCCCCGCAGACATCTGCCTGCCGGAGGAACGTGCCGTGATGCAGACGCCGGGGGGAAGCGAGGAGAGGGGAGGAAGGGAGGCAACTCTTTTTATAGCAAGTGAGCAAACAAACAAACTGTTTTGCCTTAAGAAGCCAAAAAGGAAAGAAAGAAAGAGGAGACGTCTCTGCCACTGCCAGGAGCACAGTAAGAGCCATCTTGGTTGGCCTAGGGAAGAAATGCAGGGTTCCAGGTACACTGAGGCCAAGGCCTTCCCTCCAGGGCCCTGAGCACAGCTGAGAGCAGGCCAGCCCAAGCCGCTCAGATGCCAGCAACGTGCTGGCACAGGGCTGGCCTGTTGTCAATTAGTCCTCACTCCCTGCAGAAGCTCAGGGAAGTCGGATGGTGGCTAACCCGATTTTCCAGGTGAAGAGGGTGAGGCTCGGCCAGTTAGCAAGTGATGAACCAGGACGTGGCCCCATCTCCCAGCCCCCCCCAACCCTGCCACACCATCATGGGGACCCAAGTGACCCTGTTCATGAGCTCAGCCTCCCGAAGGTGAGGTGGAAGGGAAGGACCATACGCCCCAAGCCAAACCCCCACTCCTCTCTCCCCCTCCTTCATGTCTTCCCTCTCTGGTCTTCAGACCTGTGTGCCAATGAAACACACACGTCGTTGGCTTCCCAAAGCGGCCTCCCCTCACCCCGACACGGGAGCTGACATTGTACATTCCATTCAGAGCTCCCTTTGTTCAGGCCACATAGAAACCAGAGCTGCTCGTCAGAGAAAAGCTCCATCCCATAATAAACAGCATGAACTATTTATAACCCTGAAAACAACTTTATTAGTATTTTTCTTCCCTCCAGAAACAATCTCACACAATCCTGCTAAGTACACACCGCGGAGGACTGGAGGGCCGCGGGCTGGGGCTGCTTCCCCTGGCCCTGCCCAGTAAGCAGATGGCAGCGTGGGCGTTAGGTACCAGCCTCCTGGCAATCCGAACATCTGTTCCTGTTAGAAAATGCTAATTGCCATCAATCAGGACAGCACCTACCCACATTTACATGCAAGCACACATGCAAAAAGAAAAAAAATACATCTAAATTTCTCCAAGCACAATGCTCCCTGCATGCTAACTAGCCTGAGCTGTGCCTCAGCCTCGGAGGAGCGGCCCCACGGCCAGCGTCTGGTCAGGAGGGCTCCCGCCGGGGCCTGCCCTGGGGCCCCCAACAAGGAGCAAGTTTAGGGAGCCACTCAGCAGGCAGCCCCGCACAGCCCCCCGTGGCCTCTCATCTGCCCAGCGGGGAGTGAGCGTGGGATCGTGGCCGGGGCAGTGCAGGCCGCCTGGACAGGATGCTTCCCTAGGCTAGATGTTTCTCTGTGCACCTCCATGAAGCCAACCCCCCTGCTCCATCTGTCCATGACATCTGCACCCATGCCCCTCTTCCTGGGCAAAGGTCGTCCCCACAGCCCCCAGGAACAACCCAGCTGGATCTTTCAGCCCAGAGGTCGTCTCCGTGTCCACATCCAAGGGCTCGTCCATGAGGCCCCCTCTGTCCGAAGTGCACGTGCGGAGACGCCTGGCCACTCCAAGCCAAAGCCCCAGGGCCGGTCTCCACTGGGTTGTGTTTTCTAACCTGTGGGGCTGGGGACAAGACCTCTCCAGCATGTCAGAGGGCACTGGGCCCCAGTGGCCTCCTCTCTCCTCTGGCCTAGAAGCCCGGGCCTTGGGAGGCCCTGGCACCCTCCCCTGGATTGTTCTCTGTGGAGCATCAGCCACAGGCCTTGATGATCAGGAATAGTAATGGGGGGAGGGTGGGGGTGGAAAGGAAGTGAGGCTGCCCCAGACAGGTGGGTGGCCCAGGAGGGAGAAGGGCAGCTGCTGCGAGGGTTTGCCCCTGCGGGAGCTGAGGTCACAGCCTCCCTCCTTCCTTGCCTGGCTTTCTGCAGAGCCTCTGCCCTGCCCGAGGAGAGCACAGACCCAGGCTGCTCCCCGGGACCTCGGGAGGGTCACTGGCAGCCCTTCTGGAGACCACAGTGACGAACAGCATGCCACAGTGACCTCAGGCCACGCGTGCCATCGGAGGACCCTCTGTGTTTCCAGAAAGTGAGCTGGCAACATTGGCCTATTATATAATGCAAGTCCCACACACACACACCCTCCCCAAGAGAAAGCGATTTTGCTAATTTTTCTCCTGGGTGGCAGGCGCCGTTGCCAGCCGTGGTTGCTATGGGGCCCAGTGACTGGTTTGAGTGGGAAACTCAGGGGATTGGAGGAGAGGTTTCCATGGGGAGCCACACGGCGTAGGCGATGAGAGGCCACAGGTCCCCCCACCTGGGGCCGTCCACACGACCGGGTGTGAGGAGGGCCCCCTGGACCCAGACCTGGCAGGTGACCCCACAAAAGGCATGAGCCACCTCCATGACTTCATAACAGGGTCTTTTAATGGGGACATCTCTGTATTAGAACCAGGTACAGGCTACCCATGTGCACATGTATGACACGTGCCACATGCATGTGCTGCACACGTCTAGGTACGGTGCCGAGCTGGCACCACCATGGGCACGTGTTATGACCTCATGGGAATGGCTCAGGCCTGCGGTGGCATCACCTGCCAGGTGTGGGTCTGGGAGGCCGTCCTCCCTCGTGGAGGTGTGGGCTGTGGCAGGTGGGGGATCTGGGGCCTCTCCTCATTTGCCCGTGCGGCTTCCCATGTAAACCTCTCCTCTGATTCTTAACGGGGGCTTGTATGTGGCCTCCATCCCCAGAGCAGGGTGGCTTTCTCAGGGATTTCAGGTGATGAATGGCAAATAAGTAAGTGGGTGGGGTGGGGGCAGAGGTGGGAGGAGGGAGAGAGGCTGGAAAAACTCATAGAACCTTGCTTCCAAATTTCTTTTAAATTTGGCCTTCTTTTAAAAAGAACCCTCTCTTGGCGCCAGGTAAACCCACGTGGATGTTGAGGACACGAGGCTACCTGATGACCCAGGGGCATGCCCCAGCTGTGCCCCGATGGCCAGCACCCTGGACCACCCCTGATCTGCTTGCTGACAGAGGCTCACCCCCACAAGCAGCTCCGCTCCTGAGCTTCTTAACTGCAGAGGCTGGGGTGCGGCACCCACTCCGTGGGGCTCAGGCCCTCCGGCTCCCATCCATGAGTGCCAGGGTCCCTGTAACATGTGGCCCATCTGCCTCCCGCCAGGATCAGGAGTGAGCACATCTCCCCATGCTGTGCTTTCCCTGGGCTTACTATGGTCTTTGTTCAGAATCACAGTGTTTCTCTCTGCTATGGGCCTTTGAGTCCTCCCAGGAAGGGGCCTTGAGCAAGGTCTCCAGGAAGTTGGCCTCCTCCTTGCTTGCCCCTCCCACCGCACCCTCTGAGCCTCTGATTTCTCTGCAGGTCCTGAGCATGACCTTTCTCTGTGAGGTGCCACAGGTATGAGGACCCAGGAGATGGCTCTTCTCCAGCACCTGACGCGGATGCCGTGCCCCCTCCCTGCCTCTCACTCCCCACTTTGCAGCTTTGCTGCCCAAATTGTTTTGTTTCCTGAGCGCTGGGAGCCAAGAGAGGCTCTGGTGAAGCGTGAAGGACCGCAGAGCCAGGAAACACAGCCTCAGTCATTTGCCCTTCCTACCCTGACCCCCACATGCTAAGACTGAAGGAGGATGAAGTTTCCAAAATCAACTTCACAATAACGATAGAAATTAATGAGTTCCACGTAGATAGGCAAATAGACAGGGGATGATGCATGAATAGATGGATACCTGCATAGACGGATAATAGAGAGATGGGTGGATGGATAGGCAGATGAATAATAGACTGACATACAGATGGCCAGGCAGGCAGACGGGTGGTAGGTGATGAAAGGAGGCAGAGATAGATGATGGATGGATGGATAGGTAAGTAGACAGATACACAGGTGGAGGGTTGAATAGATAGATAATACATCAACAAATGGATGGACAGATGGATACACATGTGGGTGACAGACACATATACAGACATTGATAGGTAGGTAGATGATAGACAGGGTGGATGGGTGGGTGGGTGGGTGGATGGATGGATGGATGGATGAACAGGTAAGCTTGCCAGCAGGCAGATAGACAGGATGGATGGATTGACTGATTGACAGACAGGTGGATACAGATAGGTAGAATGAATATAGCTTCTCTACAGAGGAGAAAATATAGAAAAAAGCCTGCGTTTTCCCCTACACCTTCTCCTTTATGGGTCATTCAGAAAGGTCGGTCCAGGCCCTGACACCGAGTTGGTGGCAGAGGAGCCAAGGACTCAAGCCAGAGGAAGTCTCACTGGTCACAAAGTGTCTGACGTGTACGCAGGGTGGGCTCAAGTCCAGGTCTGTGCCCATCTCCTTTCAGCAGTCCTGGGGCCTCCTGACTGCCCACATGGTCCTGAGAACCCCCTCCAGGCACCAGGGACCAGACCTGAGCTGGAACAAGGATGTGTGTGGAGAGGATCCCACTCCACATCAGGGCGCCTGCTCCTGCCTACCGCTTCCAGCCTGGACAACTGCCCTGTGCCCACATGCCGCCACCCTGTCCCCATGTCCTGCAGGTGCTCACACCTCCCATCCCCCTGTGGCACATGTCCTGCCCCAGCACCCTTTAGGTGTCACGTTGAACCTGCTGGACCAGACTCCCTCCCTCTGCCCACAGCTGCACACAGCTGGATCTGGAACAGCAAAAAACAGGTTCCCTTCTAGGTCCCAGCTCCTCCTGGGAGAACTCCCTCATCCCACCAGGATCAGGTGACCTAAGCCAAGACAGGGCAGGACCTCCAGTTAAATGTAATGGGGAGGGCAGCTTGTTCACATTCACATGGAGTTGGGAGAACACACATGAAGGATGATGGATGGAGGGATGGATGGATGGATAGGTAGGTAGACAGATACATAGATGGATGATTGAACAGATAGATAGCATATCGACAAATGGATGGATAGATGGATACACACGTGGGCGATAGATAGATACATATACAGACATAGGCGTATAGATAGCAGATAGGCAGGCAGGCAGGCAGGAAGTCAGGTAGGCTGGATGGATGGACGGACGGACGGATGGACAGAGAGATAGACAGACAGCAGATAGCAGGCAGATTGGAGCATGAAGGAGAACAGGAAAACGCACATGAAGGAGTGTGCATGGGGAAGAACGTGCGTGAGGGAGAACCCGCATGGAGATGGAAGGCCATCTCATCATCTCCAGGCCTGGCTCCTCACCCTAAAACACGTCCCGGCAGGTGCTCCAAGGAGTGACTTAGAGCCAGGACAAGGGTTGTAGGCACATGTGGGGCCTCCTGCAGAGCACAGGTGCCTCGGAGGAGAGGCTGTCAGGGATTACCTTCACGACGCCCTTACGTTCAGCTCCACACACACAGCCCTGGCCCCAGTCCAGACCCAAAGCGTCCTGCAAATGTTGGAGGGTGAGCAGATGTGTCCTTCCATTTCACCTGAACTCAGGAGCTCACTACTTGAGACACGACCCCAGCCCCAGTGGCCCGCATGTGTGTACCTGGGACATCATCCTCTGCTCACCCTGCTAGACAGCAGGGAAAGAGTGAAGACTGTCGACAACCAATCAGACAGGCTGGTGGGTGGGCTAGGGCTGGGGCTAGGGCTGTCTTCACTCAACAGCTCCCCCACCCCCAGGCTACTGGCTCCCGGTGTGAAATGTTGCCACATTATAAGCAGAGCCTTGTAAAATTTCACAGGGAGGTGGCATTAAAACCCTTGGATTCCAAACCCCACCTCAGCATACATGCATCTAAGGTTAGATTCCGGTCCCCCACATCCTTCCCGGTGCTCCTCAAACTAGAGAACCCCCTCAGCCCCGGAGGGTGTGCAGAGATTAGGGCGGCTGGCCACACAGTCCACACGTGTGCCTCGTCCTGCAACGTCCGTTCTAGCCAGCGTCTGGGGGAGGTATTACTGTGAGGTCACAGCCAGCACAAGCGTACTGCGGATTCAACGTAAGATGTGTGTGAAGTTTTGAGGGAGCAAATAAGACTTCAAAGGAATGTCATGCTTTCTCTGGACCCCTTCTGGCAACAGTTGCCCAGTCCCTCGGGGGCACAGGTTTAATATTTCCTCTCTTCTGGAGTCTTCCAGGGAAAATGCATGCCTCTAGGGAAATGCTGTGTGCCTCTCTGTCATCCGAGACAAGCTACTTAATCTCCCTTTGCCTCAGCAGAGCCCGCTGCACGTGTGGTCCAGCTCTGTGATGAACCACCACAGGAAAAAAAAACCACACCAGAACCAGCCCTTCCTTCCTACTCAGTGAAGGAGAAAAACTCAGCAGAATTAACCGCTTCATGGATGGTCAACATGAGCTTTCTGCCGGCCTCAGGGACAATGCCTGACGGCCATACTGCAAAACGGAGGTGAGTCCTGGGTCCCTGGCCCCCTGCTGCTGGAGGAGGCCAGGACACATGAAGGGTCTCTCGTGGGACCCACCCGTCGTGGCTGGCTCTCGGTCGTGGAAACTGGGGTACATGATGAGCGCTGCTCAGGGTGCAACGCTTGGGGTGTCCACTGAGAAATGAGGCAACACGTTTTGCAAAGAGCACACAAGGCCGGGCAAAATACTAACTAATTCAAAAATCAAGACGACCTTGCCTTGGCAACTTTTGGAGCAACAGAATGATTTTGAACAGTGACCGATCCAATGACTTTCTGGTTCACAGACAAGAGACAGTATTCCAACGCCACCCCTGGTCACTGCTGGCCTGGGGGACATTTGTTTTGGTGGCTGAGGCAGCTGCCAGTTACCCAGCACTGTGGGTGCAGGCATGAGCTGTCTCAGCTACAAACAGCACACCTGTCTCCTCCCCATGGACTGCAGTGTTTAAAGGACAGTCATCACCCAAAGTGCTTTGTGAAACAAGAAAAGGGCTCTGTGAGCACTCAGGTGAGTAGCACCGCCTGCCTCCCCGTGGCCAGGGTGTGTGCAGAGCCTGGGGGGACACAGGCGGGGTGGTGGGCCCAGCCCCACGCGACACACCCGCATCACACCTAGCACCCCGTGTACGACCCGGGATCCCACTGTTTTCTAGGGTCGAGGGAGAACACTTTAAGAGAGGCGACTAAAGCTCTGCCCGGCACATTCTATCAAAGATGCCTCAGGAAAACCCTTTATGGAAACCTACTATGTGCAGCACTGTGGGAGAAACAGAGGAAGCTGGAGCCTGTGCCCTTAAGGAACCCCAGAAAGGAAAGGGGACAGGTGAGGGGAGACAGGAGCAAAGGCAGCTCCATGCGCAGGTGACAAGGAGGCGCAGGACCAGAGGGCAGGACGCTGGGGTGGGGGCGGGCTCTGGGTCATGTCCACTTGGCCTCCACCCCAGAGAGCAGCTCCCCAACACCTAGACTGATGAGTATGCCTGACGGAAGCAACCTGAGATAAACCGCAGACAGTGGCTGTGCTAGCTGGTGGCAGAGGGCTGGGAGGGGTAGCCCTTAATTATAATTACATATAATATAATAATTAATTATTATAATTTAAGGTAGCCCTTAAATTATTTTGAAACAAGAATCACAAGAATTTGCAAAAATAGTACAGAAAATTCCTATGCACGCCTCTATTACGGACTGAATTGTGCCCTTTCAAAATTTGTTCCTTGAAGCCCTAATCCCCCGTATGTTAGATGTGACCACATTTGTAGATGGGACCCTTACCAGGCCATATGGGTGGGCCCCATTCTCTCTGGCCAGCATCCTTCTAAGAAGAGAAGATCAGGACACAGACACGCACAGGTAAGGGGCGGCCATGAGAAGACACAGGGAGAAGACGGCCAACTACAAGCCAAAGAGAAGCCTTCCAAGAAACTGGCCCTGCCAGCAGGTCGATCTGAGACCTCTGGCCTCCTGGATTCTGAGAAAATCAACTTCTGTTGTGTGAGCGTCCGGGCTGAGGGGCTTCGTCATGGCAGCCCAAGCAGGCCACACACCTCCCCATGTCTCATGAACACCCTCCATCCTCTCTCTCTCTTTTTTTTTTTTTGAGACAGAGTCTCGCTCTGTTGCCAGGCTGGAGCACAGTGGCACAATCTCGGCTCACTGCAACCTCTGTCTCCTGAGATCAAGCGATTCTCCTGCCTCAGCCTCCTGAGTAGCTGGGACTACAGGCGCCTGCCACCACGCCCAGCTAATTTTGTGTACTTCTTTAGCAGAGACAGGGTTTCGCCATGTTGGTCAGGATGGTCTCGATCTCTTGACCTCGTGATCCGCCCACCTTGGCCTCCCAAAGTCCTGGGATTACAGGCGTGAGCCACCGCGCCCGACTGACCATCCTCCTTTCTTGAGCGAGGACACTACCCTGGGTCCGCCGGTCAGCTGCAGCGCTCACTCAGACGTGACAGGTCTGTGATCTGATGTGTGCGGCCTCTCTACCGGCACTTCCCAAGCTCCCTACAGTGAAGGACTCATTGGTTTATTTCCAGGTCACTCTGGACATATATTTTTGTTTTGTTTTGTTTTTCAGGACAGGGTCTCGCCACGTTGCCCAACTGATCCCAAACACCAGGACTCAAGCAATCCTCTGACCTCAGCCTCCTGAGTAGCCGCAATGACAAGCCCTATGCTTTTGGTGTTTAGAAACCCTATAAAAAAGGGAATCACTGGAAAAAATGGAATAAAGAAAACACAGCAAACACAAAGCTCAGGTTCTTACAATTAGACTCGTCAGACCTAAAGTGACTCCTTCAAATGACTGCAGAAGATTCTAAATGCTTACTTTTAGCTTCTGCACTCAATTGTAGGGATCGGGAGCGGCAGCTCACTGGCAGGCCCCCGTCCACGGCCCTCACTTGGAGAAGCCGGGACAGGGGTCAGGTGAGACATGTCCCAAGCCTGCTGCTAGGGAGCTGCTGTGGGTTCGAATTCTGCATGGCCCTGGGCTGATGGTTTATCGGCAGCTCAGCTTCCTCACAGAGGCTTCGTGGAACTGCCATGAGGATTCACGATGATTCATATCAATTTTGGGACGAGAACCTTGGGTAAGATAACCTGTGTCATTCAGGGACGTCAGCCTGATGGCTTTCCAGGCCTTGTGCCCTGTCCTGGACACTCTGGGCACATGGATGCCTCCCCCATGAAGTTGTGCTCCGAGTGTGTTATTTGCTCTTCGTTGAACTTGGGATTATCTTAGCCTTCGGCCTCCCATCATGCGGACATCCTGATGAACCGCGCTGGCAGCTGCAGGGGCCACACCCAGCAAGCTCCCTGCAATTCCAGTCATTACTCAGCAACGTTCCGCGATGCAAGGTCACTCGGAAACACCATCTGTCCGAGCTCCGTCTCCCCTCCTACCCCAAAGGAAAAATTATTCCGTTCCACCTTCACATTTCTCCGCCTCCTCCTAAAAGCACACACACTTTCTCACACACACTCACACACACACACACTCGTGCACACACATGCACTCTCGCATACACATACACTCGAACACACTTGCATGCGCACACATTCACACACGCACGCACGCACTGACACACACATACTCACATACACACTCATACACCCGAACTCACTTGCACGCACACATTCACACACGCACACATGCACTGACACACACACACTCTTGCATACACACTTGCACGCACACACATACACACGCACACACAGACACGCTCTCGCATACACACACTGGCACACACACTCACACTCATGCACACACACACACTCTCTCACACACACACACACACGCGCAGAGCTAAAGTTAGGCTTGCCTTGACCTCTACTTCTAAGTTAATTTTCCTTCCTCAGGCATCTGCAGGCGTTCCTGTTCTGTTCTTTCCCCCACAGAACGCAGATGTCTTTTGAGAGCACCAAGCCTGAGAACACTTGGTGCATCCTTGCAAATCGGGTAAAAGAATAATTTTCTCCCAGTCTACAACAAGTCCCCACTCGCCCCTTCACCCTTGCTGTGGAATTCACTGGCAACCCCCTCCGAGGAATGCACATGTCAGTGCAGAAAAACAAAATGAAGAAACTCTGGAGTCACTTTGAGGGGCCTCCACCCCAGGTTCCATCTAAGAGTGAGGCCAGCAAGATCCACTCAGGCGCTTGGATGCCGTTGACTCAGCTCCTTGATAATAACCCATTTTGAATCTAAAACGAATGGATTTGTAGAGATCCGCGTGGAATGTTCTCATGTTTCTCTGCCCAGAACGTCTCCGTGACTGCAGTCACGAGTTCTGCAGTTACTGCTGCGTGATGGGGCCTGTTTGGATCACACGTGCACACATGTGTCGACACGCCATCCTGGAACACAAGGGCTAACCCTCCTTCCCCTCCATGGCTCTCACTGAAGACATGGCCCTTATCGGCGGGAACTCAACGTCGTAAAGGGGGGTAGGCAGTGCCCGCGGAGGGAAGCCCAGGAGTAAGGTCCGTGCGGGTCACCTCACATTCGACTTCTGCACCTGCGAACTTCAGTGCAGCGCAAGCTCAGGGTCTATTTCTGCCTCGATTTCCCCTCGTCCCCCCTGTGCCGTTAGTTCCTTTTCCTAGAATCCTCACTGGTCTCCCACAGCCCTGGACTCTCACCTCCACCGTCACCTCCTGGCTCAGTCCCTGCTGCACACCCACTGGTCTGCCTCGCCGCCAGAGCCCCGTGTCACTAACTTCAGCACCAAAATGTGTCTGCCTGCCCAAAAATGTGCCCACATCTCTCTCCCCAGAGATCTCTTTTACCCTCTGCTTCGCTGGCCTGACTCCGACCCTTCCTTCCAACACATTCCTTCCGCACCTCAAGAGCCCCCTGGAAAGACCCCACGGCTCCCCTCCCGGCCTGGCTCTCCAATGCCTCCCTCTCCCACGGGCACAGCGAGACTCCCGTTTCTCTCCTGTGACAAAAGTGTGCGCCCAAAACTTGCAGCACGAACTGTTTATTTTTAGTTTGAGATTTGGGGTCTGGCTTTTTAATTCTTAGTTTGTTCTCAAGTCCAATCTCAGCAGTGGGAGGTGGGAAGTGGGTGGGGGACTGAGAAGGATCTCAGCCGTCGCACCAGGCGCCTCCCTCTCCTCTGGGTCTGTGAACGGCCTTCTGACCTGGGGGCCTGGGGCTCTTCCGATGTCTCCTCTTACAGCTCCACTCATTCTGGTATTGGTTTTACTGCTCGGCCTGTACACCTTCTTATCATTGTCTTAAAATCAGCCAAGGGATTGTTCTTTTCCAGAGTCTCTCAGTCTCTGGGTGAGATCAGGGCTGTGAGGGCCGGGGACACCGTGGGCTGCAGAGTGATAGCACCTGGGATCTCCTTCCTCCTTGGCAACCTTGAAGGATACAGTAGGTAGAATCATGTTCCCCCAAGACATGTTCCAGCCCTAAACCCCAGGACCTGAGACTGTGGCTTTAGTTGGAAATAAGGTATTTGCTGATGTGATCAAGTTAAGAGGTGGCCCTAATCCAGTGATGGGTGTGCTTAGAAGGTGAGGGAAATGAGAACACACATGCACACTCATGCATGCGTGCACCCACATACACACCTGCATGTACACACCCAGGTATGCACACACGCATGCATGCACCCACATACACAGCTGCACCTACACATGTACAAACCCATGTGCGCACACACGCATGCATGAACCCACATACACACATGCATGTACACATGTACACACCCATGTATGCACACATGTATGCACGCACACATGTACACACCCATGTACACGCACATGCATGCATACACCCACACACATACATGCATACATGTACACACCCATGTGTGCACACACGCAAGCATGCACCCACATACACACACAGGCCTGCACACAGGTACACACCCATATACGCACACACGCATGCATGCACTCACATACACTCACATGCATGCACACATGTACACACCCATGTACCCACACACGCATGCATGCATGCACACATATACACCACACACACAAAAATGCACACATGCACAGGAAGGTCATGCACGACACACAGGCAGACAGGCATGAGGTCGGGGGCATGCCTCGCCATGATGGAGGCAGAGACTGGATTCACAGTGTGTCTATAAGCCAAGCCACCCAGAGGATGGCCAGTGGTCCCCGGAGCCAGGAGATAGGCCTCCGTGTGCCGGGATGGCTTCTCCCTGAGAACCAGCCCCACTGCCACGCTGACTTGGATCCTGGCCTCCAGGACTTTGCAAGCACGAAGATCCATCTTGTGAAGCCCCCTGTCCGTGGCGTGGTGCGATGGCGGTCACAGGACACTGACACAGATGATCCAAATTTTGAGCCCCACTGGCCAGGCTCACTGTCCCAGGGGCTGCACCTGGCACCTTGGGCTCCAGGGGCCACTGACACCCTGGGGGCCAGGCCCTGCTGGCTCCTCTCCTTGGATTCTTTCCCTCTGGGGAGCGGCAGCAGGACCCTCCCTTGCTCTCCAGCGCTGGTGCTACATCTGGAAGCTCTTCTCACCCTTAATTGTTCTTAATGCTTTAACACGAGGAGTGACTAATGGCCTCTAATTGGAAGTGGTGTCCTGGGGAACCCGCTGACGGCGCCCCCAGAGACCCGCCCAGCCTCCTCCGCTGCTCACTCTGCGAGCTCAAAGTCATCAAGCAAAAATATTGGCCCATTCTTCTATGTTTTAAAAAATGTCACACCAATGCCAAAAAGCAGTTTTATCCTTCAGCCAGCAAGTATAGGGCAAAGAAAAGGATAGAGGCGAAGCCAAAATAAGATGGGACAAAATATCACAAATGCCACTGAGGTCTGTGACATCTGCCTGGAGACAAAGAGTCCTTGGAGGCAAACCCCACGATCGTCAATGAAGGGGGCGTGGAGGATTCCAGCCACACATCTCCCTCTGAAGGGGGATAAGCACTCGCTAGTGTCTTCTCATCTCTTCCCCGACCCCTGTGAGGAGGATGTGGTGACTGCCAAGGCACCAGGGCTGCAGAGAAGGAGCCGGATGATAGAGAGGACAGGCAGAGGCCGCGGGGGCCGGGGGGGAGGGTGGAATTAGGGGCCCTGGAAGACAGAGTGCAGAAAAGCCTGAAATGCACACAATTCCTCCATGGGGTGGGAGGGACAGAGAGAGACAGAGACAGAGAAGGAGGAAGAGGAGAAAAAGCAAAAGGACGCGGAAGAGGAAGAAGAAGAGGAGGAGGAGGAAGGCTGGGCGCAGGGGCTCACCCTATAACCCCTGGGAGGCCGAGGCGGGCAGATCATTTGAGGTCACAAGTTTGAGACCAGCCTGGCCAACATGGTGAAACCACATCTCTACTAAAAATACAAAAACTAGCTGGGCGTGGTGGTACATGCCTGTAATTCCAGCTACTTGGGAGGCTGAGGCAGGAGAATCACTTGAATCCGGGAGATGGAGGTTGCAGTGAGCAGAGATCACACCACTGTACTCCAGCCTGAACGACAGAGCAAGACTCCATCTCAATCAATCAATCAATCAATCAAGATAAAATTTTAAAAGAAAGCGCGGGGAGGAGGAAAGCAACAGAAGCAATGGCGTGGGGCCTCGGGCCTCATCTGTGTTCTATTTCTCACAGGCACATCCTGAGAGCGTGTTCTGGCGGTGAACAAGCAGGGCGGCAGAATCAAGGAGGCTCAGAATGAGGGCTGCAGTGGCTGAGCTTGGCACCCTTCCTAAATATTTTCCAAATACATTTACCAACAGAAAAGGAATCACAGGTGTGTTTAGGACCCATGTCTCCAAAGACTGGCTGCAGCTAAAGTCTTCACATTAAAATATTGAATCCAAGAAGGAAATAAGATGGCCCTGCAGGAGGGAGAGACCCCAGCCACATCCCCCAGCTGTGCACCCCCTGTTCCACCCGGGAGCACCCAGGACGGGCTCACTGCAGGCCGGGGAGCCACGTCCCATCCGCTTTCGGTGTAACTCCACGAAGCCACGATCTCCCTCTCCCTGACGCCAAGCAATGCCCATGCCTGTGCTCCAGAAAGCCCCTCGTGCCTTCCCACTGCTGATATGGGCAGCCTGCGCTCGGCCCTCGAGGGTGCCATGCTCCCCCGTGATGGATTCCAGTTTAACAGCTTTTAAAAACAAGCAGACAAGAGACAGGCATGATGGATGAGTGCAGGAAGAACGCTCATTTGGAGATGATTTATGGGAAGTCACATGGTGCCACCTCCAGGGTGGGGGCCGGGGTAGATGGATGAGTTTTGATAGGGCAAGCTGCACTACGACAACAGGCTCTCGCTCAGCCCCACGGCGCGCGGCAGCCCTGCTCCCGTCAGAACTAAGGTGCTCCCCGGCCCCCAAAAACATCTGGAGAAGAGACAACTGCCCACACTCCCTGGCTCCTCCAAGTGACCCCAGCAATGCACAGCAATGTGGTTTAGCAAAATGCTGATTCTCCCACGAGAGAGGCGGGGCGGGGTGGGGAGGGAAAGGTGCGGGCTAGAGGAGCAGGTGACACTCTGCTGGAGTTTCTGCTCAGGCCCATCTCTTCCCTGTGGACCCGAAAGACCCGTCTGCCCCAGGCCCCAGCCACTACATGTGACGGACAAATCTCGTTTTGGGGCAGATTAATTCCATCCGTGTTTTTAATAAGGACTTATAATTTACTATACAGTAAAACCCAAATAGAATCCATATTTAAAGGGATGAGCTTTAAAATGGGATCTAGTTGATGGGACCCTTTCCAAGGCAGAGGAAATGAAGCAAGGCCGAGGCAATGTCCCAGGAGTAAGTGGCTTCCTCCCCACACGCTCCTTTGAAGCGGGGACTTGCCTGCGGCGATGGGGAGTCACGCTCCAAGACCTCCTTGGCAAGGTCATTACTGAATCAGAAATCCCAGCACCGCTCACTGGGCAAAAGCTCCTGCAGCCTCCTCCCTGCCCAGGTTTCTCCATCACGGATCTCCAAGCCTCTCCCTGGAAGCCCCTTCCTCTAGTAACATTCCTCTGAGCCACGGAAGGCATCCATGTGCCAGAGCTCTGGTGGCCCAAGGGGTGGTTTTGGCAGCCCCTTCTCTGAAGCCCATGTCCAGGCCACAGGGAGAAGAACCCAGCACCACATGGGGCAGGAGGGTGTCTGCAGAGGTGCAGAGCCAGGCACACCGGACCTTGGATTCGTGTTACCTGGCCCTCTTCCTTCAGACATCTGCCACCTACCCTCCTGAAGGTGATTAAAAGGCAGACAGAGCCTCAAAGCCACACGCAGGCCTCAGGCCGCATTGCTCTTTGCTCAGAGGGGCTTCCCCTCTCCCCTTGACCTCACCCTTCTAGAAAGGGAAGACTCTCAAATGCAGATTCCTCACTTTGCAATTCAGAGAGCACCTCCTGAATCAACAAGGGGCTGGACAGTGAATGCACCAAGGGAAGCAGCTCAGGCCCAGAAGAGCTTGTGGGGTGACCCCACCAAGCCCTGGACTTCCCAGACCCTCCCTTGGGGGTGGGCTGGTCTTATGCTTTCACGGCTGATGACCCCGAGGATTTACCTATTTGGGGGACACAGGTTATGAGATCCACAGAAAGGTGAGGCTGGGCCCTGCTGCCTCCTTCAAGGAGGCAACAGAAGTGGTGTTTTCAGAGGAGCTCAGGAGCTGAGGCTACCGTCACGGCCTGAGCACATCTGCCCTCCGCAGCCCTCCCCTGAGGACACGGCTACCCACATCTTCCTGGAACTCGGCGTCTGAGGTTCCAGAGACGGAGTACGATCTCAGGGGGTTGCTCGTCCTGCACCGGGGCCAGCCCCACACCTTGTGTCCGACAGACATTTTCTCAGAGACCCTGCAAGCATGGTGACCTCGGCACAGAGTGACCTGACCGGGAGCCGTGGCGATGTCACACTGGCACTGCCTTCACCACGACACTGCAGAGAGCCCAGGGTGGAAGAAGCCAGAAAGCTCGGTGGGATTCCTGCCCTCTAAGCAGTCACATTGCTGCGTCTCTGTCCCAGTACAGGCTGGGGTGCATGGCCTTCCCTTCTGGGTTCCCCGAGGGGTCCCTAATGGTTTAGGGAACGGGGTGACAGCTGTTTCAGCAGAGGGAGTTGTTGAAGGGCTTATCTCAGACGTGGGCCCAGATCCACCACTCCTCTCCTCCTGGGTCCGTGGCAGAGCCAGTGCTCCCAGGGACAGAGTGGGACAGTGGGTCTCTCGGTCGTCCCCAGCTTCCACTCCTCCCCCTCACAGAAGGCGCAACATCTTCTTACGACTCAAATCAGGCCAATCAATCCCTCGCTCAGAGCGCTGCAGTGGCTTCCACAACCTTTAAGACAAAATCCAAAATCCTCATCCCCAACCTAAGGGCCTTTGCACCCAGCCGAGGACCCTCCACCTGCACAGCCCCCGGGCCCTGGGATGCCAGCCCTCTGGCTACTTCTCCAGCACACCCGCCCCTCACTGCCTCCGCATGTTGGCACTGGCTGTTCCCTCTGCCTGGAATGCTATCCCCTCAGACCTCCCGGGGTCCTCCCTCCCTTCCTTCCATCTCAGAGCACAGCATCAGCACCCGAGGGCTGCCCTTCTGCCCTGCGCAAGCCGCAGCCCCCACCGTTCCCTGTGGTCTTAGCGCACTGCATTTAACTTCACAGCCTCGTCGGCGCCTGGCATACATTTATCCTCTGCGTCCCTGATAAAATATAAGCACCATGAGGGCCGAGGCTTGACCTTGTCTCCGCTGCGTCTCCAGCACCCCAAAAAGGGCTCAGCAGATCAGGGCTCACGACTGTGGAATGAATAATGCCGGACAGTCTGGATCGATGAGCTATGCCAAGAAGACCCCGGGGAGCCCTGGAGCAGAGAAGAGCACCCATGGCCCTCACCAGAGAGAAACAAGCAGCGCACATCTGGAGATGCACCAGCCCATGCGTGGAAATTTCCAATCCTGCGGGCACTGGAAAGGGCATCTTTGATGGGCATTGGAGGGATCCACCTGTGTCCCAACCTCTGGTCTCTTTGCCCAGGGTTCTCGTCAGCATCATCTGCTCAGCACAGAAAGGGTCATCCCACAAGCCCGCCTGCCTCATCAGGCTCCAGTCCTCCCTGTCCGGGGTGGCTGACCCCCAGCTCTGTGCTGGCTATCAGCAGGGAATGGGCCGCACGGAACCCCACGGAACCCCACGGAACCCCACGGCAGTTTAGGAAAGAATTCACCTGGTGTCTGTCCCTGGTTCCTGGGGGGTGATCTCTCAAACCTCTGGAGTTTCCAGGGGATAGGAGCATCTTTTGTTCTTCATAACAAGCCACGTCTGACCACACCTGACATTGTGCTGACCTGGCAGCTCACAGTGAACCTTAGGAAGCTTCAGGTGTGAGGCCTGCAGTGCAGGTGATTAAAGGGTTGGAAATTTCACTCCCCACCTCAGGAGACAGCTCAGTCACGTGACTCGGGGAGCTTTCGGTTGGTGAAGTCGGGGGCGAAGCAGCAGGGTGGCGCATCCTAACTCCATGGGGAACCGGGGTAGGTGCTTCCTGCCCAGCACGCTGCCTGGCCTCACCCTGTGTGTATCCTTTATCACAAAAATTTCATTTTTAGTGTACTGCTTTTTTTTTTTTAGTTCTGTGAATCACTGCAGTAAATTATCAAAACTGAGGGATCCTGGGAACCTCCGAATTTGCCGTTGGTCACAAGTGCAGGTGGCCCCGAGAGCCGTCTTACAGAGCGCTTTGCTCAAACCCTGTGGAGCCTGATGCTGACTCCGGCGGTGAGTGTCAGAGCTGAACTGCAGTCACCCTCTGGGGGCGGGTACGGAGCCATCATGCCATCCTTTCTAGAGCCACACAAAGGCTTCAGGGCCCACCCTGGGCTGCGGGGCAATCTGGACAGCAGGGCAAGAACCATGTGGGGAGAGTCAGGTCCGACCTTGGCCTCTATGGCATCTTTGCTAACGCCAGACAACGGACCCCCACGCCCTGCCCACCCTCCCTCCAGGTCTAACTGTCCCACAGCCAGACTGATTGGCTTCAGGGTAAGAATGGTCACTCCTTAAAAACTCTACCCCATACCTTCCTGCATCTGTCAACACTCCCCGTCCTACCCCACAGACACCATGACCTGAAAACTGGAGACCAGCACAGGATGCCCCCAGCCCACAACCCTTTCTGTAAAATAAAATCGCAGCATTAGAACGTGTTTCCTCCACAAATGCAAACTCTGGGGATGGGTGTGGTGGACACATGGGGCCGTCTTACCTTGTAGTGGGAGGTGAGGTCACTTTGCTGTACAGGGAGGCCCCAGAGGGGCTGTTTCTGGATGGTCCTTGGCAAGGAGGGTCGCCAGGGAAGAGCAGGTATCACAGGAAGAAGGTTAGGTTCTTACAGACAGAATTTCAACCTGCAGGAGGAAAAGCAGCAAGTAAAAAAAATTGCCTTCGAAGGAAACATCTTCCTTTTGATCTAAAACAAACATTTGGTGTTAATAAGCAAGGGAGGGCACAGCTTCAAAGCCAACTGTTTGCCACAAGGGATAAGTGCCCTCCAAAGGGCACTTTGCTTTGTGTGCCCCAGGGGTGTAAAAGGAACCTTGTAGAAAACACATCATTAGGACCCGATTGCCAGCCAGCCACGGCGCAGTCATCCCGGTCTGCCCACTCCCCGCCCACTGCCACGGGTCCCCAACCCCAGCCGCTCTTCCACTCGGCCACACGGGCCCCGCCCCATCGCCTCTCCCACTGCCACCTCTCTGCTTCCTCCCCATCCAGCCGAGATTCCGGGACCTGCCACTGTCTGCCCTTCCCCAGAGACTATGTCCCTCTCTCTTAAAAATATTCATCAGATAATGTCACTGTCCTGATCTGGCAACACAGCCTTCCACTGGTGTCCTGTGTCATTTGGAAGAAATGCTCAAAGTTGCTTCAGTGGCCTGCAAGCCAGGTGAATCTGGCTTATATGATTTGGGGGACTTCCTAAGAAAATAAGATGCAGCCAGGTGTGGTGGCTCACGCCTGTAATCCCAGCACTTTGGGAGGCCGAGGCAGGTAGATCACCTGAGGTCAAGAGTTCAAGACCAGACTGGCCAACACGGTGAAACCCTGTCTCTACTAAAAATACAAAAGTTACCTGGGTGTGGTGGCAGGCACCTGTTCTCCCAGCTTCTTGGGAAGCTGAGGCAGGAGAATCGCTTGAACCCAGGGGGCAGAGGTTACAGTGAACTGAGATCGTGCCACTGCACTCCAGCCTGGGACACAGAGCAAGACTCCATCTCAGGGGGAGCAGGGGGAAGAAAAGAAAGAAAGAAAATAAGATGCAAGGCCTGACGCGGGGCCCATATGCTCACAGATAGCTTCATGGTCAACCTTCCTTTGCCTGCAGGGCTCTTGGCAGTCTGGCCCCCTCTCCTGGCAAACTCCCTCTCTTCCCTGCAGCCCCACTGGCTTCCTGGCCATCCCTCCATGCAGGCGCATGCCCCCCCACACCACCCCACCCCTGTACCACGCCTTTGCACGTCCACTGCACGGAATGCTCTTTACTGCACAATTGCAGGGTTCATGCCTTCCCTCCCTCCCTGCCTCAGTGCTGTGAACGTAAAGCACCTTTCCAAGGCCATCCAGGAATAGAACACCCCATCAAAATAACCACCATCCCTGTGGCATCCCCTTCTCCTTTACCCCATGAATCTCCTCCTGGGGACTCAGCACGTCTGATTTCGGGTGGATGTGCTGGGATCCCGCTTTGCCTCCAGTGGAATGCAGTCTCCATGAGGGCAGGCACTCACATCTGCTGGATTTAGTGCCGAATCCCCCGTGCCCAACATGTGCCTGGCACATAGCTGGGGTTCGCTCCATATTTTTGTGAATAAGTAAATGAATGAACGAATGAGCCCACAAAAGTTACTCCCCTGTTAATACTTCTGGGTTTTTTTAGAATCGCATCCCACCATCACAATGGAGAGCAGGAATTCCCAGGAAATGGAGGGGGCCAGAGGATTTTTTGTGTGGTTGGTGAGGGCTGGCAGGGGGCAGGAGGCACCCGAGCCTGGGAAGTCTTCTTCTTGCTGAATTTACTCCAGCCCAAACAGTGTGTGTGCCATCGGCCAGACAGGACACAGAAACGGTGGGGGAGATCCACTGTGATCAGCCCGAGAGACGGCTGCTGAGGTAGAGTCATGAGATGGGGTGGCCAGAGAGTGGCTGGGCTGTGTGTCCCTGAACCGCCCCCACAGCAGAGAAATACCTGGGGACACCTGCCTTTTCAGCAACCATCAATGCCAAGCCCGCTGCCCACTGCTGGACGTGGGAGCCGCTTTTCAGTGGCAAAAGTGTGACTAATATCAATGACTCCATGGATGAAATGCAGCCAGGGAGGTGTCTGGAGGAGGGCCTGGGGGCAGGGGACCTGGGCAGTGGACTCGGGTGGAGGTGGCAGGCAGCCCAGGTTGGGTGGGAAGGGGTCCCATGAAGGGGTGCTGACTGGTGGGGAGGGAAAGCAGGCGGCAGGCTTCTCTGTGACCTCAGTGCTTGATTCTCAGCAGGAGCACAAAAGGCAAGGGCTGGAACTCACACTGCGCCAGGCCCTGGGCAGGGAAGTCTGGAGGGGATGGAAGCTCTGTGGCCTAGCCCCCTCCAAGCCTGGAGACCGCACCGTCACATAGCCCTAGCTTGCAGCTGCTCCAATGACCGGAGGGGCAGAAGCTTCCAAAAGCCCTCCAGTCTCTCCTGGTCCCCCTGGGGCTTTCAGGGAAATGATATGATGCCCTTCTGGCCCTGGAGGTGATTCCAAAGCATCTGCTCTAACTCTCAATGTGGCCTCCTCCCCAGACAGGGCTCCCAGAGCCAGCATGGAGGCAGATGGCCCAGGGAGACTCCTTCCCCTGCTCTCTCCCACACCCCCAAAGCAGAGGCCGCCCAGGGCCTGGGCAGGAGGAGCGCCTGGGGAGGGAGGGCTGTTTGCCGGGCGTCACCCTTCCTGGCTCGTCAGTGATCTTGCCTTCCAGGTGGGCGGAGAGGCCCTCCCCAGATCAGCCCTGGCAGGGGTGGCCCCACAGGAAGGAATGGAAACAGAGGTCATCCCTGGGGATCCCGAGTCATTCCCCAGGGCCACATGGACACCGATGCTGCCCAGCCTGGCAGCTGGTCCAGGACCAGGGAGCCTAAACCCTTGAAGGAGATGGGGAGGAATTAGAGGGAACAAAGACAGCAGGGGAGACATCAGGAAGGAACCCAAGAGAAGCCCCAACCCCACCGCTCCCCTCCCAGCACAGGGATCTTTAAGTGTCATGCCCGAAACGCAGGCTACCTTCTCTAGGGGCAAATGCCTTCACTTCCCCCCAGAGGCTGAGCTAAAGGGGGTGTCTGGGCGCCCACAAACCTCTCTGCTGCACCTTGCAAGCCAAGATCGTGGTAGAAGTTATTTCATTTTAACTGGTCATGCCCAGCCCCGCCTACAGCCTCTTGCTTAGAGGATGGAGACAGGAGCGATCCACAGGCCCCGAATCGGAAAGGCGGGCACCACCCCAGCGTAGCCACCTCTGCCTGGGCTGGAGCCTCCTTGGTGTTGCGGTTGGCGAGTCCCCAGGAGCTCTGCTGCAACCCTCCCCAACCCCCCGCGGGCCCAGTCCTGGAGCCATAGAGGAGGTCTGTGCGCCCTGCACCCCTCCCATGCCGCTGGCTCCACAAAGGCGCTGTGTCCCAGCCCCACCGATGGGCCCAGCCTGGTTTGGTTTTCCTCGACCCGAGCTGAGTGGGAGATAACTTAACAGCTTGTCCCCGATAGTAACGGCATGTTTTTCCCACCATCCATCACCCACGGAACGCTGGCCTACGGCTCCCTCCGCATGCACCCCTGCACCCCAGCCCCCACCCCTTGGTGCCTCAGGGTTTAGGGGACCTCAGGGCTCGCCCTTAGCCTCGCAGCTGCCAGAAGGAGTGGAACCGTGGTGGGAGGCAAAAGGTCCAGTGACCAAGTCCCCTTGAAGGCTCTCAAGGCCCCCAGCCCGGCAGGGGTGGGAGCAGAGTCAGGGGCTGGGGGGAGGGCTGCAGGTGGCTTCTCAGGGCGAGGAGCCCAGGGGCAGGGGAGGGGGGCAGGGACCAGGGAGGGCGGGGCCTGGTCCAGACCACAGCCTGCCATTCCCCCACTTGCTGGGACAACAGGGTCCAGTCTGTCTCGGGATTGAGCCGCGTCCTCCTCATTCTCGAAGCCGTATTTGCTGCCCCTCACCAGGAGCTGAGCTCAGCACTCAGGGCACCGCAGAGCCACAGGGACGCTCCACTGTTGACCTGCAAGGGGAAAAGTCTGCGGCCTCCTCAACTCCCTCTCCCCTCCTCCTCTCCTGGGAAGTCAGGTGGGGAATTCCGAGACCCCATCCTG
>NW_016107351.1:3724053-3754115 GCF_001604975.1 Cebus imitator | reverse complement strand
TTTTTTTGAGACAGAGTCTCACTCTGTTGCCCAGGCTGGAGTGCAATGGTATGATCTCGGCTCACTGCAACCTCCACCTTCTGGGTTAAAGCAATTCCCCTGTCTCAGCCTCCCAAGTAGCTGGGATGCAGGCATCCACCACCACGCCTGGCTCATTTTTTTATTTTTTAGTAGAGATGGAGTTTCCCACGTTGGCTAGGCTGGTCTCGAATTCCTGACCTCAGGTGATCCACCCAACTCGGCCTCCCAAAGTACAGACACACAAAAGGAGATGGAGGTAGGGGAAGGCGTGAGAAACCGAGGGAGGGAAGAGAAGGGAAGGAGGCCCCTGGAGACCTGGCACGTTCACCCAGCCTGGAAGGGGAGGGTTGGGGAGGGCTGTGGCAGAGGTGTGGACGAGGTACACGAGGTAGCTAGAGCAGAAGCCACAGGCAGATAGCCCAGGAGAGACGTGCTGGCCAGGTGAAAGGAGGCGAGGACGGCAGGCCCTGGAAGGGCAGAGAAGGCAGGAGTCAGATGACCTGCCCCAGCTGGCCATGATGACCTTGGACTCACGAGTTGCCTTTGGTCAGAAGTGTGGGCTTGTGTTGACCAAGATGTTGCTAAGGCCGTGGGGGCCAGAAGCAAGGGACAAGCACAGCTAGGAAAGAATGTGCTGGATGGGGGAGGGGAGAGCCTGGCCAAATCACCATCCTCATCCTCGTCCTCAGCCCCGTCAGCGTGTGCCCGCCTTCATGCTCCAGCACCTGGACAGTGCCGGCACACTCTCGACGCCCAGCAGTTCTGGTGAAATGAATGTTGCAAAGAAGGCAGGCTATCTGGGGGAGCGGCGTGGGGCTGGGGAACGCTTCTGATGCAAATTCCTAGGAGACCTGAACGCCACGTGAGATCAAGAGGAAGTTGTCGCTGCTTTGCATCTGACCACGGGATGGTCTCAGGCTCCCAGAGGTGGGGGTGAGGTGGAATGACCTTCTCATTCTGCATGGCAAAGCAAACAGACGGAGCCCACCTAAGAGCCCAGGCATCCCGAGACCCTCACGTTCACAGCATCCATGCAGGGAGGACCGACAGCCAAGCAGACATCCTGGATTGCTTTTTCCCAGATCTCCAAATAGAAGGGCACACTTAGACTTCAGGACGCAAGGACAGGCTGGGGACATCTCTAGTCCTTTATAAATTAAGGGTCATCTGAGGACGTGGCTTCATTTATGGGATTCAAGATGAGGACCACAGAGAGGCGGAGCCGCCCAGTCTCACTCGCCCCTCCCTGGGCCAGCTGACAGAAAGCACATGGGGGAATGAGACGATGGCGCCTCTCTGGGCAAATGCAGCCCTGCCCGTGCAGGACTTGAATTCTGAGGCTGTTTCTCTGTTCAGGCCATCCTACACTCCATGCTCTGCAACAGCCTGGCGTGCCTTGGAACATTTCAGGCGATGGCCAGGGAAAGGCTTGGAGCAGGACCCACAGCCCTGGGTTCTCCTCCCGGCCCATCACTGTGTGACCTGGACATGCTGACTATGCCTGAGCCTTTCCCATCAACTCACAGGAAGTGCCTGCTGTGCGCCAGATGCAGGCCCAGGTGCCGGACATTCAACAAGGTGCGGCAGCAACCCCATCCCTGCCCAAAGTGCCTCGGATGTCACCTTCCCTGCCCCCCGCACAAGACACAGAAAGAAGACACAAAGGGCTTTGCACTAAATCACAGCTGCACTTTCTGGGAATACCCCAAGGACTCCAGTGACCTCTGAAGGACCACCAGAGCCACAGGCCTCTTTGTGACAGTCAGACATGGGCTTGTGGAGGAGCCATTTAGGGACAGAGCAGAGGGGACCCTGAGACCAGGGGCTCCCAAGGAAGGACCCTATCATCATCCAAAATCAAGTCTGGATGATTGCATTTTGCTCATCTGTTTGTTTTTTTTTTAATGAAGATATCGATATCACCAGAAACATGCCTACATTCTTATTTGGCTTCCTGGAGAGACTCAGAAAATGGCATTTGCAAAATCTCAGAGGACTGAACTGGCGCATTTGAGAACTGGGCTTTTCTCCCCAAACTGCGCCTATGCTCATTCATTTTATTGCAGAAAGGGGAATGTTTTAGCCTTCTCATCCGCCTGGAAGAAAGTGGAGAAAAAGAATCGGAGTAGTGCTAAGGATTTAACAATCTTTATTTTTTGAGACAGGGTCTCACTCTGCCACCCAGGCTGGAGTGCAGTGACGTGAACACGGCTCATTGCAGCCTCCACCGCCCAGGCTCAAGCAATCCTCCCGCCTCAGTCCCCCAAGTAGCTGGGCCTAGAGGCGTGCACAACCACGCCTGGCTGATTTTTGTATTTTTTGTGAGATGGGGTTTCACCATGTTGCCCAAGCTGGTCTCGAACTCCTGAGCTCAAGCCATCTGCCCACTGTAGCCCCCAGAGTTCTGGGATTACAGGTGTGAGGCACTGCGCCCGGTCCAACATTCGTTTTTTAAAAGAACGGAATTCTCCAAATGCCCTGGAGCTGCGCGCCCTGCCACCTGCGGCATTTCCTCGGGCGTGCAGCCCTCTGGAGCCTGCCCAGGTGCAGGTCCGTGAGGCAGTGCTCTTCCTCCTTTCTGTCTTAAGCTAGCGTCTCCCAGGGTACCAGTGGCCCCACGTCTACCATCTTTTCTGGTTAATCCCTCTCATGATAGCTTTCAGGGCTGCTGGCTCTGTTCTCTTCCGTTTCTCTTTGCCCCAATTCCTCCTCAGCCTCTGCACCGCCCCAAACACAAGCTCCTAACCACAATCAGAGTTTAAAATGGATCTTGAACTAAGACAGCAAAACTTGCTCTTTTTTTAACCAAGACGAAACCAACATGGATGGAGCACCTCATTTTAGCAGAAACGATTAGAGGGAATATGCAATACTCGGAATAAATGAACCTCCTCCACCTGTTTTTAAGCCACTCTTGTGAAACCAGCTTAATTCCTGGCTCCCCTCATGCCTTCTGAATCCTGTCTCCGGCGAAAATAATTTGGGTTTCATTCTTCTGGCATCTGGTGGGAGTCGGTGACAATTTTACTGTAGCAGCACTTCTTTTTTAATACCAGTGTGTTTTAATAATACAGTGTACCTTTTGGTATTGTTGAAATGTTACATTATTCAACGTATCCAACGGGAAAGGGAAGGGCCTTCTGTAATTTATGTGTCCTCGGTGCTGTGTTTAAAGCTTGCAAAGTGGAGGGCTGTAATTTGGGAAGCAATTTTCCCCCAAGGTCGGGAGAACAGTTTCTGGAGGAGAGGCTGGAGACCGCCTGACCGGGCTCCTCGGGCGAGGGGCCTGGAACCCTGGCCATGAGTCTGAGCCCAGTGGTAGGGAGTGCTTCAGGCCCCAAACCAGACACATTCCCCAAAATACAACAGCAGCACATCCTCAGCCCAGCTATGGCTGGCTTGCTAGGCCACTTGGGTTTCCAGCAACTCATCTAGTTTCCAGGTTCTGGCCCTTCCAGAGAGCACCATTCATGTGCTAAACGTCCATGAGTCCCTCCCGCATGGATACAGGGGCACAGCTGGGAACACCAGGTGCCCCTGTTCCCTGAGCAGGCTGCAGTATAGAGAATGGGAACAGGTAAACCACAGCCCCAGGAGAGGTGGGGTACGGGTTCCTACGAGATGGCAAGCTCTAGAAGGTCGGGGCCTGCTTTTTCTCAGTGCCACGGCTAACCTCGAGAACGGTGCCTGGCACACCCCAGGTGCTAAGTAAATATCCCTGAGTGAGTGCATGAGCAAGTGAGGCGCCGATAGACAGACATGGGTGACAGTGTCTGGGAGTCTAAGCAGACGTACTACTCCCAGGGGAGGGTGTTCTGGCTTCCTAGGGTGGGTGACTGACCCTGGAGTGAATCACAGAGGAGAGGGGAGGGCAAGGGAGGAGAGAGGAGGGCAGGTGCAGAGCCTTGGACAGAAGAGGTAGGGGACATGCCATCTAGGGAATCCAAAAAATAGAGGAAGTTTGGGACTGGGGGTACCAGGAGAGGAGGTCAGACATAGAAGTCAGGAACCAGATCAGGAAGGACCTTCAACACCGTGCCAAGGACTTTAAAAACTGTTTGAGGAATTTTAAGCAGCGGACGATGCAGATTTGGGTGCTAAGAAGCATGCTCTGGTGCCGGCGTGGGCCGGGTAGAGGGGAAAAACCAAGGCAGGAGCCTTAGCGGGGAGGCGGCACAGGTGATCCCATCGAGTGACTGTGAACGCCAGGCCTCGGTGACCAGTCCCACCCACATGGGAGGTGAGAAAGACGAAAGCCACCTCCCAGGTTTCGGGTTTGTCCAACAGCATAAATAGGGGTCAGTTTGTGATAAGGTGAGGAGGAAGGAGGTGGGCTTGGGAGACCGTGGTATCAGACAAGTTACAGCGCAGGGGCCTTCAGCTTGGCGAGGGTGTCCTTTACCACATCACTACCTGCAGCCCACTGTGCTATTACTTACACCTTTTCCTATGTTAAGAATGGCACAAGGCTGGGTGTGGTGGCTCATGCCTATAATCCCAGCACTTTGGGAGGCCAAGGCAGGCAGATCACTTGAGGTCCAGAGTTCGAGACCAGCCGGGCCAACATGGTGAAACACCGTCTCTACTAAAACACTACGAAAAATCAGTCGAGTGTGGTGCCACACACCTGTAATCCTAGCTACTTGGGAGGCTGAGGCAGGAGAATTGCATGGACCCAAGGCGGAGGTTGTAGTGAGCCAAGATCATGTCACTGCACTCCAGCACGGATGACAGAGCAAGGCTCTGTCTCAAAAACAAACAAACAAAAAATGGCATAATATGATGCTTCAAGGCCAATTGCGCAGAGCTCACACGGGACATGCTGAGTTTGAAGAGCCCCTGGGATGTCCGGGAAGGTGGCTGGTCGGGGGTGGTGCTGGCATCTAAGCGGGAGAGAATCCTGTCTGCACTGGGAACTGTGGCAGACGGGCTCCAAGACAGCCCCTGTGTCTTCACCTCCTGGTGCCCGGAATTGTCGTTCCCCACCTCCACCCCCGGTCATACCAGCACTGGTCTGTGTGGCCAGTAGAATTCCGCAGAAGTGAAGGTTCATCAATTTCAAAATTAGGTCTTAAAAGACCTCCATCTTTCTCTCACTGTGGAGGAAGTCAGCCGCCCTGCCGTGAGGACACTGAGGCAGCCCTACAAAGAGGCCCGCCTGGAGAGGAACCGAGACCATAGCCAGCAGCTGCAAGAGAGACCAGCTTGGAAGCAGGCCCTCTGATGAGAGAGAGAGACTAGCTTAGAAGCAGACCCTCCAGCCCGTCGAGCCTTCCCGTACCTGCACCCCAGCCAACATGTCAACTGCAACCTTGAAGGGACACTGAGCCAGGCACCTGGCCGAGCCCCTCCCAGATTCCCGAACCTCAGAAACCATCAGCTAATAAATGATTGTTGTCTAAAGCCATTAAATGTGGGGATGATCTCTTACACAGCAATAGATAGCATGGGGATTACAAAAAAAAATATGAATGATGGCTGGAGCAGAGGCATGGATGAGACCACCAAGTGAGAAGATGGGATGAGAGCAGATTACGGAGGTGGTGAGGGTCACACTGGGACACGCCAGGAGAGAAAGGGTCACATTGGGACACGCCAGGAGAGAAAGGGTCACGCTGGGACACGCCAGGAGGCAGCAGTGGGAGAGAAAGTCCTGTGAGGAGGGATGAGGAGGAGCCCCCAAAAGAAGGAAGACAAGGCTGAGAAATACCACAAGATCCCGAAGAAGAGAGCCCCGTTAGGCTGCTCTTGCACTGCCATACAGAAATGCCTGAGGCTGGGTCATTTATAAACAAAAGAGGTTTAATCGGCCCCCCGTTCTGCAGGCTGTACAGGAAGCACAGCGTCAGCATTTGCTCCTGGTGAGGTCTCGGGAAGCTTCCACTCATGGCAGAAGGTGGGGGTGGGGGTGCAGGTGCATTACAGGGCAAGAGTGGGGAACAAGAGAGGGGAGATGAGGGAGACACCACCCTCTTTTAAACAACCAGATCTCACATGAACTGAGGGACAGCTCACTCATCACCAAGGGGATGGTGCCAAACCACCCGTGAGGGATCTGCCCCCAGGATCCAATCACCTCCCACCAGGCCCCACCTCCGACACTGGAGAACGATGTCAGCATGAGAATTGGAAAGGACACATATCCAAACCATCTCAAGAGCATTTCCAGAAGGAGAGCGTCAGATGCTGCAGAGGTCCTGCAGGATCCCGGCTTCCCAGGGACCGAGTTCTCCCCCTACCCTGTCTCATCCAGAACTTCTCACCCGCCACCTCCCTGCCTGGCTGCTGGCCCCATTGCATCTCCCATACCCCACCCCTGGGGTCTTCAATCTTCAGTGAGAGTCCTTCCCTGACCACCCAAGCTGAAGGAGCCCCCAGCCCCAGTTCCCGGTCACTTTCTGTCACAGCTGCCTGGCATTTGTTGTGAGTTGTGATTATGTCTTCATTTGCTTCTTTACTTAGTCATGGTCTGTGAAGGCCAGGAAATATCTGTCGTGTTCGCTACCATAAACCAAATGCCTGATGAATCCTAGGTTCTCAATATCTGTTCGATAAATGGATGGAAAGAAAGAAAGAAAGATGAAAATACTGAGGTTCACCTGGAGGCCCAGTTCAATTGGTGGAAAAACCCTTTCCCTCCCCCCATCACACACCCGCCTCGGCAGGGCTCCTTGGCTCTAGAGGAAAACACAGCTGGGCTGCGGGAGGAAATGGGGAAGGACAGGAGACTCTGAAGGTGACCCAGACCAGCTCTTCCATCTAAAAGTGGGGAAGCTGGACACGGTGGTGCATGCCTGTAATCCCAGCTACATAGGAAGCTGAGGCAGGAGGATCACTGGAGCAGAGGAGTTGTGGCCAGCCTGGGCAACATGGCAAGACCCCATCTCATATCTCATACATAAATAAATATTAATTAAAATGAGAGAGTCTGTAGGAAGTCTAAGAGGCCACCGTATTTCCTTAAAGTATCCAACAAACACTGGCAGCCTAGGCGGTGGGGCCCGTTTCCTCAGCAGTTCAGGGTCTTGGTGGGGAAGCTGGCAGCCACACGGGGTGGGAGAAGATACAGTGGAAGGGGTGCAGGCTGAGGGCTGACCGTCCCCTCCCTACTGCCTGCCCGAGCTGTGAGGTCCTGGGCAAGTTGAAAACCTCTACACTTCCGCAGCTTGCCTGTAAGCAGGCTGCTCCCACCCACAGGCTGGTAGAGCATCACCTTTGGTTCCTCACCAGCAAAGTGCCTGGGCCTGGGCGGGAGCCTAAGTGCACACTGCCATGATTTCAACCGGTAATTACAATACACTGCAGAGAAGCCACACCGAGCTCCATGGACACAGGGAGGGGTGGCATGGGCCGGGGAATGAGCGGCTTTCTGAAGGAGGTAACAGCAGAGGCTTGAAGGAGCAGGAGGCGTGAAGCAGAGAAGCAGCTTGGAGACATAAACCCTCCCTGGCCCAGGCAAGGAGGCCAGAGGGTCTGCCCAGCTGAGGGCTTCGGCGGCAGGACCCAGGCTGGAAGTGAGGCCCACCAAGTACTGAACCCAACCCTGCCTGCGGGGCAGCATCTGTGGCTAGTGGCACGGTCACCAACACCAGTATCTGGGCCAGGGCCACAGCCTGAGACAGCCACACCCAGCAGAGGCACAAGAGGACTCACACGGGCCACGCAGAGCTGGAGGTCAATGATGTTCCTCTGAACAGGGAGCTAGGCAGGCCCCGAGGAGGGCTTGGAACCGCCCAAGTCTGCTCCGTCTCTGAGGGTGGCTGTCTGTCCTTACAGGGGCCATCTGGGATGTGGAGGGTGGCATGCTCTCCATAGTTCAGGTTCATTCCCACGCTGGCTTCCCCAGGTGCTGTGCCCAGTTAAGGGTCGAATCCCCCTCCTCACCTCCCATCCTGTTTCCTGGCACTCTGGGGGATCTCCACAGGTGAGTTACCTGGCTCAGGTCGGGTGGGAGGTGAAGAGAGGGACTTCCCAGTTGCTTCTCTCCAGCTTGGAAGTGAGGCCTTGAAGTAGCCTTCCTGAAGGATGGGAGGGACAGCTGGCAGAGGTCGGGAACACCGGCGGGAAGCAGAGAAGTGCAGGGAGTTGGGGGATGTGGGGGACTTCTGAGAGACAAGGAGGGGTACTAGTGTACAATCCAGGATGGGGTGGGGTACAGGGGCACAAGGAGGCAGGAAGGGGGAACAGGGGATGGAGATGTGGGGTGAGGGAGAGGGGCGGGGATGGTTGCAGGAAGGCAGGAAGGTGCGGGAGGGGTGCAGAGGGTGGGGAGGTTGGGGAAGGGGTGGGGGACAGGGATGGGGTGTGGGAAGGTGGGAAGGTTGGGGAGGGGTACAGAGGGTGGGGAGGTGGGGGAAGAGATGGGGGCAGGAATGGGGTGCAGGAAGGTGGGGGAGGGGTACAAAGAGTAGGGAGGTGGGGTAAAGGGCACTAGGGCAGGGATGGGGTGCAGGAAGGTGGGAATGGAGTGCATGGGACAGGGACGGGTACTGAAAGATGGTTGAGGGGCACAGGGGTGCAGGTGGAGAGAGGTGGGGGAGAGGATATGACAGGGTGGGGTGCAGGGGCAGGGGAGGGGTATGGACACCCACTGCCCACTGTCTGGGTGCAGGGGTGGGGTGGCAGAGGTGGTTGGAGGTGCAGGGGGTGGATGGGGTGGAGGTGAAGGCAGAGGCCCCTGTGGGCTGGGACCCTGCACTCCCCCAGCCTTGGCACAGCCTGAGCAGTGGCAGCATGGCAGGTGGGAACCCGCAGAGGCATGGCCCCTAGTAAATGGGATTTGGATGCAGAACAGCCAACATGCTCTCCGAGACTGGCTTTAAGCCACACATGGAGGGGACCGCCACCTTAATAGGATGCTAACTTTTGGAAAGTGGAGAGAAATGGAAAGAGCCAGAGTAGAGTACCGAGTCCCCCTCTCTGGATGCCAGGGCCACTGGTGACCCGAGGGCTTCCAGGAGTTCAGAGCAGGCACTTTCACTTCTGGGTCCTAAAAGCCAGTGAGGCTGGATGGGACTCATTCCTTGGGGCCCTGTTACAGCAACAGGAATGACCACCGCCCCTCAAAACCCCCCCGTCTGGCCCTGAGAGCTCCGTCTGCCCAGCCTGGCTGCATCTCCGGGAAGACTTTTTAATGCTCCCATCCTGGGGCTGCAGCCCTCTCTCCGGGCTGAGCACACACTTCCAGCCTGGGCATCAGGGAAATAACTCGAAACCATAACACACTTTAAAAAGTACACTCGCCAGCAACCCCCACATTTGCTTGGTACAAACATTTCAAGAGAATTCCCCGGATAGCCCTGCTGTGGGATAATTCTAGTCACCAGGAGAAAGCTGCCCAGGCCCCAATGACGGTGATGCATGGCCTCTCAGCAGTCCCCAGCAACCTTGAGGACAGGAGGCAAACAGGGACAGACAGTAGCAGAGGGATTGAGGCCAGAACAGCGAGGAGAATTTCCTGGCGGGATGTGTCATTAGAGCCTCCTAGAGACGGGTCTTACCCCACCATTTCCCTGACAGCCTAGGGCACAGCGATGCCCACCTCTGAGCCTCACATGCATTTTCTCAGGTGTTCACGAGATTGTCATGTGAATGCCAAAAGCCTGCCTGCCTCCCACGAAGCTAGGAGCTCTTGAGGACAGTGCCTGCCATGTAGAAGGGCATGGAAATCTTCCTGAGTGATTTGGGTGTTATCTGTGTGGAGCCGATGACTTTTCACGGTCCTTGCCTGCCTCAGGACCCCTGTCCTGGCAGGCTGTCCCTGCGCTGTCCCTCCCCGCCGGGCTCAGCTCAAAGAAGCAGGGCTGTGATGAGCCCGCGCCAGCTGAGGCCATCACGAGAGCCCTGTGAAGGTGGAAGTGTAAGTTCTGGATCCACCTCCGCATGGCAGCACCCACCCAGGTGCACCAGCACTCCTCTGCCTCCCCATGACTCAAGGAACTTTCTTGGGAGCTGGGAAAGATGGGAAAGATCTAATCTCAATTTAGGCGGTGGCTATAACGGTGCAGACATTTGTCAAAACTCACTGGACCATACTAAGACCTACGCATTTCATAGCATGTAAATTACCCTCAGTTTTTTGTTTTAGTTTTTGTTTTTATTTTTTGAAACAGAGTCTCGCTCTGTTGCCAGGCTGGAGTGCAGTGGCACGATCTCGGCTCTCTTGGCTCACTGCAACCTCCACCTCCCAGGTTCAAGTGATTCTCCTGCCTCAGCCTCCCGAGTAGTTGGGACTACAGGTGTATGCCACCACGCCCAGCTAATTTTTTACATTTTTAGTAGAGACAGCGTTTTACTGTGTTAGCCAGGATGGTCTCGATCTCCTGATCTCGTGGTCTGCCCAACTCAGCCTCCCAAAGTGCTGGGATTACAAGCATGAGCCACCACACCCAGGCCAGTTTTTTAATTTTAAAGTTACCTCCTGGACTGGAAACAGATTTGAGTGAAAGCCACTGCCTCAGACTCCTAAGCCTTCCGATGGGCTGCAGAGTCTTTTGATCGGCCAAAGCCAGCCAAAGGAACCCAATGAATATGTCTGGAAAAAAAGCAACAATCAATATAATACTAAGGAAAGTGTCCTGTAGGCAGCATCGGCAGAGCTGCCTTGGTGAGTTCCCACCAGCAGTGGCAGGAGGGCCAGAAACCATTGGCGTCCACCCAAGCCTGGCTCTTTCCTCATCAGTTCTCTTGCAATGAGGAGAGAGCAGTAGTACACAGGGAGCTCTAGGACAATGTCCTCCTCCCAGCCCCCCATGCTGGCTGCCTGGGTAGAGTGCCAGGTAGGGATGAACATTCTATGCACAAGGCTGGTGGCACTGAGGGGCACCTCACAGCAACATAGGTGGGCATGTTCGCAGCTGCTCCCCTCCCCCTGGAGCCAGTGGTCACCCCAGCAGGTGCTAAGCCAGCACTTAGAGTCTGCCCAAGACCTCCCCAGGTCAAGAGAGGCTGCTGCAGGACTCCTGAAGCTTCCCCGCTCCCCCTGGCAGCGACGAGGCCTGGTCTTGGACCAGCCTCCCTAGAACAGCAGATGTTAGGCAGATGTGCAGGAGGCTCCAGAAGGTTATGGTGGGAACCGCTGTGGATGCTGAGGAGCAGACAAGAGCAGACAGGAGAGGAGCAGAATGGAGATATGTGTCTGGCAAGAGGCTCTTCTGACCACCTCTTTCCCGTCTTCTGGGTGAGAAACACAGGCTGAGGCCTGGCCGAGAGAAGGCCTTGCTACCTGATCCCAGGTTGACTCAGGGCCCGTTTTGACCCTCAGTATGCTGTCTCTCGGGGATCCCACCATGATATCTGCCTTCACTGGAACTCATTTTCCTTTTGAGCTCCTTTGGGTAGCATTCTTACAATCCAACAGAAGAATTCTGGCTCTTGGGGAGTTTCATGAGGGGGAAAGACCCCCCAAAACCAGTATGGCTCAACAAAGCTCCATCCATCCACTCATCGATCCACCCGTTTACATACCTATGTAACCACTCACCCATCCATCCACTCACACAGCCATCCTTCCACCCATCCATCCATTTCTCCATCCATCCATCCATCCATTCATTCACCCATCAATTCATCAATCCACCCACCCATCTATCCATTCATATGCCTACCCATCCATCTGCTCATCCATCCACTCACCCACCCATCCACTTACCCATCCATCCACTCACACAACCATCCTTCCACTCACCCATCCATCCATCTACCCATCTATCCACCCATCCATCCATATGCCTACCCATCCATCTACTTATCCATCCACTCACCCACCCATCCATCCACTTACCCATCCTTCCACCCACCCATCCATCTACCCATTCACTCACCTACTCATCCACTTACTCATCTGTCCACTCACATACCCATCCCCTCACCCATCCATCCACTTACATAGCCATCCTTCCACCCACCCATCCATCCACCCATTCGCTCATATACCCATCCACGTCTACCCATCCACCTGCTCATCCATCCACTCATCCATCTACACATTCATCTATACATACATCCACTCACTCATCCATCCATCCACTCATCCATCCATCCATCCACTCACTCATCTATCCACTTACCCACCCACCCATCCATCTACCCATTCACTCATCTATTCATCCAACCACACATATACCTACTCATATATCTATTCATCCATCCATTCACCTACCCCTTCATCCACTCACCTACCTACCCATCTGCCATCCATTTATTCATCCATTATTCATCCATTCACTCATCCATCCGTGCATCAACTTTCCATCCATCTATATATCCATCCATCCATCCATCATCCATTTATTCATCCACAAAGAAACCCCAGTGAGAGGGGGTGAGAAGGCCCAGAACAGAGGCAGGGTTTGGAGGGCAGTGCTACAGTCTGACATGTGAAGCACCTACAGTCTGGGCTTGGGTATCAGATAACCCTGGATCAAAATCCTGCCTCCCTTGTCACGATCTTCGGGCAAGTTACTTAACCTTTCTCAACGTCAGTTTAACCACCTATAAAATGGGGCAATAATAACTCTCTCATTGGAACACTATGAGAAACAAATGAGAGCACTTATCCAGAATGCCTGCTTTAGGGGCAGGTACACGGCGAGCATTTGATATACAGTGGCGGCCATCATCTGTGTCATCCTCGGAATCGGCCACCTTCCACACCAGCACCAGAGTATGCATTAATGGGACTCTTCATTCTTTCTACTTCATGCCCTTTGCCATGCGATTTTGCACCTTTTCCTGTGAAAGAGGTGGAGTCTCCTTCCCTATGCTGTATGAGTCTGGGCCTGCCATGGGACTTGTTTCGAAGGAGGCGGAAGAGCTGGTGGCCCATTTCCAGGCCTCGGCCGGAAGAAGCCTGTGTGTTTCCACCTGTTCTGCCAACGTCATGCTTGGCTCCCTGGTCCCAGGACTGCGAAGATAAACACATAGATCACAGCCACCCCGGCTAAACAAGCCAGGAGCAGAGCCACTGAATCAACCCACAGACCCACGAGGGCGGCCAGCCGGGGTCAGCCAACTCCCAATGACCCAGACTGGTGAACCGTAAACAGAAATGATGGGGTTTTTTGTTGTTGTTTTGTTTTGTTTTTTTTTAGTGACCCTTGGTGCTAAAATGATGGTTGTTTTAAGCAACTGGTTTTCGTAGTTTGCCATGCAGTAATAGCTTACTGGTCTACCTTGCCCCTTCAATTCCCCCATTCCCCTTTTCCCACATCAAAAGACATTGATTAAGGAATATCTACTTCTGTCTCCCTTATAAAGCCAGAAAAGGAAAGACTTCTGCAGAAGGATCTGTGAAGCCTCAACTCCCTTGCCTGCAGCCCCTGCCTGATCCCTGGAAACAGACAGTAGCAATGAAGCCCAGGAAGAGGAAGGACATTGAGGGCAGGTGGGCCAGGCCTGGAGATGTAGCTGCCCGTGCTAGGGACGTATTTATTTGCTCATGTTCCTCTCTGTCTACTTAAGTACTTTTAATTCAAGGTAACCCAATTTTCAGAATCTCCAGGGAGTGGGCTCTCAGACGTGGGAAGTATGAGAATTTGCTGTGGAAATCACTGCCGAGGGGAGATTAGGGCTTCCGCGGAGGGTGCCGAGCTCTTTCCTGCAAGCCCATTAGGGATTCCGCACAGCACACGTGGCGTAAATCACTTCCTATTCAGGCCCGCTGATGAGGGGCTCTGAGGTCGATTTTCCATGGTTATGACAACAAAACCTAAAATTGGGTCAAACCTGAAAGGTATTATCTTCCTCCGAGCTGCTAAACGCACAAGAGTAATGAGGTTGGTTGAGCAATACACCCCAGCCCGCTTGTAGGCCGCTGGGTAGACAGGCCTGTTAAGTGGGCGGGCTCAGCCGCCCTGCCACACTTCCACGTGTCCAGCAGAAGGTCCCGGGCCCTTAATCTCGCTGCCCACAGAGACTGGTTGTCTGAAGCCCTGGGGCCCTTCTTCCTGCCTGTGGAAGCCTCACAGCCACCAAAGAACAGAATGTACAACATCTCCAGGAAACCTGAGTCACCGGGGTTGCAGGGAGGCCACTTTTGTTCCTGAGTCCCACCCCCTGCCTCCTCCTTGCCATCGTGACAGACGAAGATTTGAATCTGCACAGCCCAGGGGCTAAGGATTTGCCCCAGCTCAGCCCCTCCCTCCGAGGAATCCGGGCCTCTCACTGTGGCAGACGCTATGCCAATACCTCGAATTTGCATAACGTGCCCTTCTCCGTATACATTATTGATCTGTATTCCATGCACGCACATGCCCCGCCTGGAACCCATCCTTCAAAGCCTCACTGTCAACAGGCTTCAAATTAGGCCCATCATCTCAGGTTATACGTATTTATCAAGTAACCTGCCCCACAACTTGGAGTCCTTAGAAACTGCCCTGCCTTGTCTCAAGAGAAAGGGAAGAGGGAAAACAGGCGAGATAGGGAAAGCAAGAGGGTATCCCTCCAGAACTCATTTTATTCTCGAAATGATGTGACGATTGTTTATGAAGGCGGTGGACAGGGCCTGTTGGCAAAGCTGGAGACACACTGGCAGCACCCGGCCGGGGTGAAGCGGGAAGATCCTGGAGAGATGTCTGAGAATCCCAGTCATTGTCACACTCACAGGCCACGTGACCACGAAGCAGGTCCCAGTGAGTGTTGATATAAGCCTCAATGTTCTCATCTGAAAAATGGGCTAATATAACCTATATGCAGGGTCTGGGGACATTAAACTATGTTGATACATGAGTGAACCTTGAAAACATTCGAAGTGAAATAAGCCAGACACACAAGGACTAATACTCCACTCATGGGAAGAACCTAGAATAGTTGAATTCATAGAGACACACAGTAGGACACTGGCGAGGGAGAATGGGGAGTTGCTGTTTGATGGAGACAGAGTTTTCCGTCGGGGAAAATGAGAGCGTTCTGCAGATGGAGGGTGGTGGCGGTCACACCATAATGTGAATTCACTTAATGCTTCTCAACACTGCACTTGAACATAATCAAGATGGTAAATTTTGTTATGTCCATTTCACCACAATAAAAAATGGAATGTTTAACTACGATACAGCTGTGCAGTGACGTTGTCTTAGTTCCTGTGTCTTTCAGGAAGATTTATCTCACGCCCCAGCCTGGAACTGGAACCCTGCTCAGGCAGAGGGGACAGCTCCAATCTTGCCTTTGAACTGGGGGAAAACGGGGTTCCATTCCTTGCTGTTGCCTCTTCGGCCTTTACCATAACTCACTCATGCCGTGCCGTGGAAAAGCACGGATTCTGCTCCTGGGCATGGACCCAGAATTTGAGAGGGGAGGCCGGGCCTCCCCATTCCCCACCCATGGGATTCCAGGAGGCTTGCAAGAAGGGGGACCCTGCTGCCACCACCCTGGCCAACCTCCTCCAGCCTTGCACAGAGAACCCTTTCAAAGTCTTGTCCCAGTCAGCTCAGGACCACTTAACAATATCACAGACTGGAGGCCTTAAAAGAAGACAGGTATTCCCCACAGTTCTGCAGCCTGGGAGCTGGAGATGAGGGAGCAGCGTGGTCGGCTCTTCCAGGCTTACAGACAGACACCTGCTCCCTGGATCTTCACGTGGGAGAGACGGGGGAGACAGTGGGCTCCCTGGCAACTCCTCCTATAAGGGCACTGATCCCATCACAAGGGCCCCACCCTCCTGACCTCACTTAACCCTGATCACCTCGCAAGGCTTCATCTACAGATATCATCACATAGGGGCTCAGGGGTTAATCATATGCATGGGGGCACCCAATTCAGGCAGCAGACCCTTCAGAATAGATCTGTAGCAAACAAGCCAGTCTCCCTCTGCCCAGAGCTGGGACAGCCACCCGAAAGTGTCTGCTGACACATGGGATTTTACATGTTCTAGGGACCATATTTTAAAAAATTAAACGCCAGAAGTAATTTTCATGATACGTTTATTTAACGCAATATAGTCGCACTGTTATCATTTTGACATGTAATCAATACAGAGACTATCCATGGGAGATTTCTCATCCTCTGCCTCGCATGCAGTCTTTGGTAGTTCATGTGGGTTTTACACGTGCGGCCAGCCTGTCTCCACCCAAACTCCTGTATCTCCAGCTCCACAGCTGCATGTGGCTCGGGGCTGCCACATTGGGTGGTGCAGGAGAGGATCCCTGTGTGTCCCGCAGCCCCACAACCGAGGGACATGGGGCCCCACGCTGCTTGCAGGGGTCCCCCAGGAGGGGAAGAGAAGCTGGTTCCCAGGAGCTGTCTTCTTCCTGGCTCCCCCATGCAGGCCCAAAAGCTGCAGCCCCTCCACACTGGCCATCATCTGAAGGAGGGCGCTTGCCTGATAGAATCCAGAGGGGTGCAGAGCTCATGGGGGCTCCTGGACCAGGACGGGGATACAAAAACCCTTCCTCCTGACTTAGACGCCAGCGGAGCTCATGCCCGCCCAGCTTCCAGACTCCCGTCATGGAAATGGGAAGGCGGGTTGGTGGAGTGGGAAGGTGCTCCAGAGCCTCACCGCAAGTTCCTGAGCACCAGCCCGAGAGAGTTCCCGTGACCGCAGGCCTCCCCTGCAGCCACCTCAGTCACGGACACACAGAAGCCCGGGCAGGGCCTGCCCACATGCAACCACTCAGTCACATAAGCGTTTGTGACGTTGGCACGGCCCCCAGTCAAAACCTGGCGTAGAGGGAGCCTCTGTAACAGAGCCATCGGCAGCAGATACTTCAAAGTCCTGGCTTCTCCCTTGCCGAGTCCACGCGCGGCCACGGACGCTTCCCTCCCACCTAGAATAGCTTGCTCGCTAGCAACGCGGTGTGTTTCTTCACGACACAGCATTAATTTCCTTCTGTTCCTGCAGCAAATGACCACAAGCAGAGTGGCTCAACACAACGGAAACAACTTCTCTCACGGGGAGGCCAGAGGTCCAAAGCCAGTTTCGCTGGGTTGAAGCCGGGGCGTGAGCATGGCCAGGCTCCCTCCAGAGGCTCCAGGGGAGGCTCGCTGCCTGCCTCCTCCAGCCTCTGGGGCTGCAGGGACTCCCTGGCTTGCGGCTGCCTCCCTCCAGTCTCCGCTTCTGCGGTCACATGGCCTTCTCTTTTGTCTCTGTGGACTCTCCTCCGGCCTCTCCTTTAGAAGAACACTGGTGACGACATTAGGCCAGCCTGGATAATCCAGCACCATCTCCCCTCTCAACAGCCTTCACTTAACCATACTTGCCAAATCTGCCTTTGACATAGAAAGTAACATCCCTGGGCTCCACAGATTAGGGCATGAGTATATCTTGGGGCCCTTATTCAGCCAGCCACAGATATGCACGAAAAACACACACGTGTGCATGCGCGTGAGGGGTGAGATGAGACGGGTTCACTCCCTGGTGATGAGGCTGTTTGCCACAAGGAAATGGTTCCTGGGGAGATGTCAGCATTGCCTAGGGAGGGCTGGCACCCTGTAAGGTAAAGCACCCACTGGCCGGCCAGGTGCTCTGAGCATCCGCAAAGCATAGGCATCCGAGGCCCAGGGCAGGCAGAGAGGTTCACAAGGAGACACCACCGAGAAGCTGCCTAATGGGGCAGTGGGAGGGTTAGACTCTGGCACCGTGAAGGAACTCTATCAGCACCGCCATCACGATCACTTCAGAAGAGGATCTGCAGAAGACCCTGCCCGGGCCCCGCACACCCACCTTCAACACTTCAGTGCACACAGCCCCATACAACCGCCAGCACCTGCCTGGGGCCAGAGTCCCCCTGGAGCAGCCTCAGTTCCCGAACCACAGAGGCGGGTGCATAAATACCCCAGCTCCCTCTCCCCTGGGCTGGAGAACCCTAAGTTGTGTGTCCCACACTTGCCTTCAGGGTCCCCACTGGGATTCAGTGTCACTTGCCCACAGGGACCCTGGGCTGCCTCTCTTCCCTGTCCCACCTCCCCTCCCCTCTTCTGTCTCCTTCACCTACCCAAACACTTGTCCTTAGATACTGATTGCAGAGACTGCTTCTGGGGAAAGCCAAACTGAGACACGGACACCGTCAGAGCACCGAGGAGGTGCCGCCAGCAGCTCAGGACCGGGAGCAAAGGCAGAGGTGTACGAGCCTGGAGGAGTTTGGGATAAGCTCAAAGGGGAAATGAGTAGGTAGCTGGTGGAACAGTCCTGCACTGATCTGATGGTCCCTGCACCACACGCCTCCAAGGGCAGACATTTTGACCGTGACATTGATCTCTATTGCTGCTATTAAGTGTTGATGCTGTAAACACCAGGCACCATGCTGAATGCGTACCCTGCACATGTCATGGAATCCAGACAACCGAGGTGGGGTCCGGCACTGCCCCTATGTTATAGCTGAGGAAGCAAAGCCTAAGGGCACAATTGGGCCAAGGTCACAGCACTCCTAAGCGGCTACAGGTGGATTCAAGCCTGGATGCCTCCCCCACCCCTCACTCCCATACACACCAAACACATAAGATGCTTATGGCAAACGTTCTAAAGATCCCAGGCTATGGATAAAGAATAACGAAGAGAGAAGTAAGCATTTGAGGAAGAAGAGGAGTCAGGGAAAGCCAGGAGAGATGAGGGAACGGATGCCGCGTTCCTGCGGACCTTGCTTCGCAAAGGGAGCGGCCCCTGGACGTCTCCACTTCCAGACTTTCCTCCACCAGAGCCGGAAAAGGGAGGAGGAAGTGCCAGGAGGAGGGTCCGTAAGGGGTCGGGAGGGACTCGAGGGGGCAGTTTCCTGCCTGGCTGGGCCGTATGGCTCTGCCTGAGAAGGAGCGAAGGTATATAAACTTGCAGCTCGTCCTTGGCTCCCACCAGCACTGTGTCACGCATCGGGAAATTCAAGGAGATGCTGAGTGGCCATCTGTCTGTGTGGAGAGCTAGGCCAGAGGCTGGGCTGGGTGACCTCCACACTCCCAGCCCCCTCTTAGACTCCAGGTATCGTCAGATGTCGCATTAGGACTGCCCCGGCGGCCCCTGCCTTCCTGCGGCACTGTCCACAGAGCACCTCAGTCCATGACCAAGGAGCTGGACCCCAGACACCAGGAAAGAGCCACTGGGCCTGGATGCCACGGCCAGGCCTGGGGACTGAAGTGCTGAACAGGCCTAGCCCGTTCACCTGTTCTGTTTGTCAGAGGTTGGAAGCTGGGGCTGGGCCGGGTTCTGTGAATCTGGATGGGAGACTACTCGGAAGCAGAGAAGAGAAATGTGTCAGGACGGGGGTCAGAGAGGAGCGGCGGCTGCTTCCAGGAGAACGTGGGCTCCTGATGTGCCCAGCTGGGGAGCTGGGGCCCTTCTCCAGTGCTCCCAGGATCCAGAGATGGGAAGTTCTAGAGACGAAGTCTCTAACGTGGTCATCACGGGAGGCCTGCAGGGATGTGACCTGGGATGGGTCTCTGGGTGTCACTGGCTGGCAGGTGTCTGCCTGAGAAATCAGGATCAACCCCCAGAAGGCAGCCGGAGCCCCTTGGTGGAAACTGACGCTGGCTGGGAGCCCTGGGGGCGGGAGAGTGGAGGAGCCCGGCCGGAGGGGCTGGCTGTGGTGACCGACCCCCAGGGGAGGCTGGAGAGACAGCCCCAATCTCCACACCCTGCTGTAGACTCAGCGGTGCCCCCTCCCGCCTGCTACTCATCAGACAGCACCTGGATACCTCCCCCATCCCATCAGACACCACCTCCAGGGCCTTAGAGCTCCAGCCACGCCCACACCACCTGCCACTCAGGCGTTTTAAATGGGGCGGTCACCCTCTGACAACCCCTGGTCCCTCTCAGCAGCGTGGGTCTAAGCAGCCCCTGGGACCCAGACTTCTGAGGCTGGTGGGCCTTGAAATCTGGCCTCCACGGGGGCCACCACGATAGGGCTCCCGCCTGGCAGTCCCTGCCCCGCACATCAGGTCCCCATGGGAAACCAGGGTATTGGCGTCAACTCCACTCTCAGCCCCAGGGTGGGGATGGGGAAGGTGCACAGTCCTACTCCCTGCTATTGTCCAGTCCGTATCTGAGGTCAGAAGACATTCAGGACAAACATGAAGCCCTCCCCTCTCCTCAGAGGAGATCCCCCATGCGGGGCAAGCTGCACCTGGTACTGGCTCTCAGAGACATTGGCCACACCTTGCAGCCTTAGGAGATGCTTCATTGATAACAGGACCCTTCTAGAAGGTTCCAGAGGATTCTCTAATGACCACCCCAAAGGAAGAGTCTCTTCTTTCCTTTACGGGTGAAAGAACCAAGACAGGCAGCAATGCAGCTGCACAGGGCAGGCCAGGAAAACCGCCCCGGAGACTCGAGCCTCCCTGGGCCTGGGCAGCCCGCCCCAGTGACAGGGCCGGCAAGGGGGCCACAGACGCCAGTGCCTGCCACCAGAATCCTTCATCACACAGCTTCCCTCTAGTTCTCCCACCAAAGACCTGAATGGGGCTCGGGAAGCCCCGGATGGGTGCTGTTGGGGACACATGGCAGGATCTGGCCCATGGATTAGAAGCCACAGTGGGACTGATTAACTGCCTGGGAATGTGGAAAACACCAGCGGACTCCAGAGGCCACAGCAAAGCGGGGGCAGGAAGGAAATCCAGGCATGAAGATGAGGGCTGCCCCTGAGCTCGCTGTCCTCCCAGAAAAGCCCAGGCGGCGGGGTGCTGGGAAGAGCAGGTGCCATGGAGGGCAGCGCTGAAGGGGGGGTTCCTCCAGCACAGGGGCCTTCCAAAGGGAAACTTCCTGGCTGGTGACCCGGTGGTGCCACCCCAGCCACACTGCTCCCTGGAGGTTTGCCGACATTGGGGATGTCCTGAGCCGCCAGCCCTCCCGACCTCCTCCACCTGCCTGCCCGAGGCCAGGCCGCCGCCCACCGCCCGCCTTGTTGCTATTCTCCTCAGCGCCTCCTCCTCTCTCTGCCCCCCGAGCCCCTGCAGGCCTCTGCAGCACCGCGCTGGCTCAGCCGAAGCTGACTGGAGTTTTAATGACTCATCTGGGGTTGAGGTGGCCGCTCCTGCCCCAGGACCACCTGCCAGGTCCTCAACAGCCAGTGTCCTCTGACCCAGCAACAGGAGCTGCTGGCTGTGCATGACCCCCTTGCTGGGAGATTTGGAGAGCCCACCCTGCACACCCCACACAACACACAACACACACACCCCCACCCACCCTGCACACCCTGCACACCCCACAACACATAATACACACGCCACACACCCTGCACGCCCCAGGCACCCCGCACACCTGTGACTGCTAGCACAGCCATGTGTCCCCGGGGCAGAGCGCAAGGCGGGTGGCAGGCATCCATTCAAGGTTTCTACAGGGCACACCAAAGCCAAGGACTTCCTCTTGCATCACAGATTTTAAAACCTCCCCAGCAGCCTCAGACCACACCCCCAGTCCACGTCAGGCTCTCAGCCTTGCCTGAAGGTCAGAAACACCTGGGAAGCTTGGAACCTGACCCATACCCAGGCCCACCCCATGCTGACAGAGTCAGACTCCAGGCCAGGCAGGCACCAGTGTTGTACGAGCGTTCCAGCTGGTTCTTTGACCGTTCTGAACGGCCCCGGCCCTGCGGTCTAAATCAACCACTGCCCCCATGAAGCTTTGAAGGGGTCCTGGCAAGGGGCTGCAGAGCCCGACACAGCAGGAGGACAGCAGGGTCCCCAGGGCAGCCTGGTCGAGAGGAGCACCAGAACCAGCATTTCAGCATGGGCGGCTCTCTCCCCAAGATGTAGGAGCTACAGAGGCTAGATAAATGGACGGGAAGAGAGGGCCCCGGTCCTCTCCACCCCTCCAGCCCCAGAGCGCACAGCTCAGAAGAGCCAGAGGCCCGAGCTCCCACTCTGGGGTTGTTTGTTCACTGTGACCTTGACTGCAGGTCAGGAACACCTGGGGAGCTTGGAAACCGACCGACGCCTGGGCCCGCCCCAAGCCGGCGGAGTCAGAGCCCAGGGCAGGAGGCACTAGTATTTCAACAGCATTCTAGCTGGTTCTCTGGCTGGTCTGAATGGCCATACGATTTTCCACCTCAACCCCTCCTTCCCTAATAATAATGGTTCCATAGCAGCGTCACCTGGGAGAGCTATGAGGCTAAGGGACCCGCCCCTTCCTTTCCCTCCGTCATCCATTAGCTGTCACACCCCAGGCCCTGGGTGACAGCTGGGGCAGAGCCCAGGGTTAGAGTGAGGGCTGGGAGCTCTGGACGGGCATGGAGGGAGGAGCCAGGAGCTCGGGGCATTTCCTTGTGCTTCGTGGACTCAAGGACACTCCACCCCTCCCTGAGCCTCAGCTTCCCCAGGTGTCAAGAGCAGGCACCGCGATACGTCGTCAGCAAAGATCCTTCCAATCTTACGTATTTGGGCATGAAGCCTGGGAGAGGAGGCATCACCAATATTTTCTAATATGCATATGTTACCTTTATAATCCAAGAAAAATCGACTTTGCAACAGGAGTCAACGTGGAAGGGGCGTCCACCACGTTACCTCGGGTCTGTCCTCAAGTGGCGGCGTGAATGGCCTCGCACACTCTGCCAATGGCCGGACCACCCACCAGAAGTTGGCCCTGCAGGTCAGCAGCTGAGTCTCCTACAGCGGATGGGTGGTGGAACTGCCCATATGGACAGAGGTGCCATGAAAAAGCCGCCGGCTCCTCCCAGGGGCCACAGTTTTGTGCTCCCAGCCGGCCGCCAGGGCCTGCACCGGGCAAGCCCCACCCAGCCAAGCCCCCACCCTAATGCTCTGCACCTGACCCACCACGTGCCCGCCGCCCAGTCTGACAAGCATGCAGGACATGACGAGGGGCCGAGGCAAGCTGCCCCTGCTGCTGGCACCCAGCCACCCTGCCCTCGGACGACACACTCATTTCTGTGCACCGTCACCCGCGCCAAATCCCATAACCTTCATGTTCAGGGCCACGGGGAGAGGGGCAGCGTGCCTGCGCAGCCCTCCATCCAAGGCATCAATTAACATTCCCCGTGTAAAGTTGGGGCTGTAATTACAGCAAGTGATTAACAGGCCTGAGGTAGCCTGTCTCAGAGGGAGCAGATTAACAGCAGAGCTTGGGAATGCCTGCGCTCACCTCGGAACCACCGGCGCATCTTAAACAGGGCCTGGCGCCCCCACGAACCAGTGATTAATGGAGGGGATGAGGACGGAGGACGTTTCCCTGGCACCCGTCACCAAACTTTCTCCTCTGGGCGCCTCCCTGGCTGGCCAGGCACAGCAGAGGGTATGGGAGGGCAGCCAGGACTTGGGGCAAGCACCTGGAAGCCCCAGGTGAGGCCTCAACCACGGGCCTCACTCTGACTCCCCCTGGACCAAAGTGTACCCGTGGGAGTGTACCTAGGGAGAAGGAGAGGGGAGGGAAACAAAGCCCACAGGGCCGAATGTACCCCAGGAGCCAAGAACCTCGCTTTTGTCCAAATAGAAGATCCGAGGCTGCTCCTAGAGCCTCCTCCAGCCCCAGGCAACACTCAGGCTGTGCTAACGGGCAGAGGATCATCCAGCAGGGTGCCAAGGCCAAGCCAAACACCTGCTCAGTTGGCAGAGGGCTGGCAGGAGCCTCCACCTGGGCTGTGTCCTGAGGGTCGGGGAAGAAACAGGAAGGGACTCCCCCAGGCTGGGAGGTGTTTGCAGGGTTGTGATGTTCAGATATGCCCTTAGATGGAACTCCATGTGTGCAGGCGTGTTGTGGGGTGTCATGCAGTATGACATGCTACCTATGCATCTAGGTTTTCTTTTTCTTTTTTTGAGATGGAGTTTCGATCTTGTTGCCCAAGCTGGAGTGCAATGGCGCGATCTCAGCTCACTGCAACCTCTGCCTCCCAGGTTCAAGCAATTCTCCTGCCTCAGCCTCCTGAGCAGCTGGGATTACAGGCCTGCGTCACCATGCCTGGCTAATTTTGTATTTTTAGTAGAATTGGGGTTTCTCCATGTTGGTCAGGCTTGTCTTGAACTCCCGACCTCAGGAGATCCACCCTCCTCGGCCTCCCAGCGTCCTGGGTTTACAGGTGTGAGCCACCATGCTGGGCCTAGGCTTTAAACTACCCCCTTTTCAGTGCCTGTTATGTGTCAGGGGCTGGGGACACAAAGACAGTTTAGGGATGATCGTCCTGCCCACAAGTCTCTTGGTCCTGCAGAGGAAGAGAGTCGTGGAACTGGGATTACTGCTGGAGGGCTCTGTGAGCAAAAGCTACACAGCGCAGGCAAAGGGGATGCAGCGGTTCTGCACATGTGGGGTGGGAGCAGCAGGAGGAAGGGCTTCATGGAGGGGGTAACCCTGCCGTGAACCCTGATGTCAGGTGAGAATTTCTGTCAGGTAACATGGGCCAAATGCATGTAACCATCTAGCACAGCCCCATGGCCAGATGGCACACACCAGGATGCATTCGCCATTGGGCATGGCTGCCATGGCCAGGTGACATACACCCAGATATATGTTACATCTAGCACAGCTCCATGGCCAGGTGGCACATACCTGAATACATTCACCATTGGGCACAGCTGCCATGGCCAGGTGGCACACACCTGAATGCATTCACCATTGGGCACAGCTCCATGGCCAGGTGGCACACACCAGGATGCATGTCATCAAACATGGCCCCATGGCCAGGTGGCACACACCTGGATGCATTCACCATTGGGCACAGCTGCCATCGCCAGGTGGCACACACCTGGATGCATTCACAATTGGGCACGGCTGCCCTGAGCAGGTGGCACACACCTGGATGCATTCACCATTGGGCATGGCTGCCATGGCCAGGTGGCACACACCTGAATGCATTCACTATTGGGCATAGCTGCCCTGGCCATACCCCCATCCTGTGGACCCCCATCCCCACAGTAGGGGTCTTTCTTGGTGAAATGGCACAGCAGGATGGTGAAAGGGCCACCTTGGAACCAGACTGCTTGAGTTAAAATCACTGCTTAGCCTCTTATCAGCCATGTGGCCCCCGGCAGGCTGCGTGATCTCTCTGAGCACCAGCATCCTCCGCTCCACAGTGGGAGCCGCACAAGCTTGCCTATTGGAAAGAACCATCGGTGATGTCAGTGAGGTGGCGCAGGTGCCGGGCACTCCACCCAGCCTCCCGGGGCCAGCACACAGAGCCATTTCTCTCTAGTGGCTCCTGGGTCCATGTGGGTGCTCATGGCCCAGTAGCCTCCACAGTTGGCCTGGGCCTGCCCCTGAGCATGTGGCAGCCAGTTTGCCCCCACTTCCCCTAGTCTAACTTGGAATTTGGCTAGGGCTGCCAGTCAAGATGCCCTGCCCACCATGGGCATGTGACTAGACCTGCCAATCCTTGAGGCACTATGATTGGTCCAGGGGTGGGCATGCAACCTCAGCCAGGCCCTTCGGTGTCCTTCCCTGGTATTTATCCTTACTGAAGGCCAGTGGGGAGAGGCCCTCCACCCCTCTGGGGTTGCTGGGTGGAGACCATGTGTACCCGACTTGCCCATGACACGCTCCTGCCATCTGCACCCTGCACTGGACAGAGGAAGCCACTGGAAGCAGCAGAGAATGTGGCCAACGCCCCTTGGATTCTGCTCACGTCCTGGCGTCCACACAGCCAGGCACCCCTTCACCCCACCTTTCCAAAGAGCACACACCCTCTGCAGTGGGCTACATTCAGAACATGCACGTGGGAATCCCACACACAGGAACACACTCAGCGGTCACACAGACACGCGCTCCGTCCCTGAGGCCCGGCACTGGTCCAAGCCTCACTGAGTCTCACTGGTCTATATTCCAAGCCTCACTGGTCTGTTGCCTCACTGAGTCCTCTCACACCTGCCAGGCAGGTTCTAGAATTGCCACATTCAGAGATGAGGCCACGGGCACATGGCCACAGACACACACACAGGTGGCCTGAGCCACGCCTCGTTGGTTGTGATCTTGACAAACTACCCCTGTCTCCCGGATGTCAGTAACCACACAGCGATGTCCTGCCCTTCTGTGGCCACTGCCTGACAAGCTCTGGGGCCACAGGCAAATTTCCCTGGCTGTTGCCACACCCCTAGTGTCCCTCAGCAACACGGCAGCCACCCCTAGTAACCCTGGCCCTAACACAGAGCATTGAGCACAAGCCTCTGGGTGGCACCTGCGTCCCCCATGCCACGTGGATCCACTGGCCTGTGGAGCATTTGCATTTGGTGAATGCTACAGTTTGGGAAAGACAAAGATGGCCCTGGCCCTGTGCACGTGAAGTCCTCCGTGCTCTGTGAAATGGAACCAAGCAGAAGCTGTGGCTTCTGTGGATTTGGTGGGAGAGGAATGGGAGCTTTCCAGCAAGAGCAGACAGGAGTCTGGGACTCGGCACCAACCATTCCTTGTCCCCACTTCCCTAGAGCCATCACTTCTTTGCTGTCTGGGCTGAGGGACTTTCCAGCACACCCTCAGGTGTCCTGAGGCAGAAGTTGGCCTCGGCCTAGGGCCCTGGGTACCACCCACACATCTGCGGGAAGGTAGAACTTGGCAGAAGGGCACGAGAAACTTCCCAGAGGAGCAAGGCTCAAGGGAAGTGCTGGGCTTCCATCTGGATCAGCAGAGACCTGCTGTGGCAAAGCCTTGTGACAAGGCTTCCGCTGCTCCCCAGGCCAGGCCACCTCATAGCTGGAGCCCCAGTGGGTGTGCAGTGCCAGCCTGCAGCTTGGGTACAGTGTATGGCCCAGGGCCCAGTGATCCTGGCACTCCCCCATCTGACCCCCACACAGCTCCCTGCCATGCATCAAGCCACTTGGACCCAGGTCTCTCTATCTCCCGTGTAATACTAAGCCCCTTCCCTGAGACCCACAGGAGCTCAGGGGCAGGGTTACAGGAGAACCGCCATCAGAGAAGAGCCCCCTGCACACAGAGGGGACAAGGAATGTGACAGCTGGCAGTGCAGTCACTTCTCAGAGTCTCTGCTCTGCTCTTCCCTCCTCCATCAGAAAACCTGTTTGCCCTTCAGATTCAACTCAATGCCACCTCCCACATTGCCCCTAAGTACCCACCCTCCTCAAGGAGGTATCTGCCCCTTTGCTGGTCCCTGCCGTGGCATCCACATGCCGTGCGAGTGTGGGGGGCAGGCATCTGAGGCTCCTGACGGAGGCTGCACCACTTCAGGGACGCTTGCCACCCTTCGCCCCTGCACCGAGCCCCACACGTGGCTGAGCACATCACAGGGACTAAACTGCTGTTGGGTGGACTGGCTATGGGCCTTCTCCAGCATGGCACATCCTTTATCTTCTTCCTTCCAGAAGCCTGGCTTTAACTGAGGCACTCACCTCCAGGACCTAAGTCAAGGTCTCCTCCACTCTACCAGCCTCAAGTCCAAGGCTCTGTGTACCCACAGCCAAGAACATTTCACCAGGCCAACAGAGAGAGAGGAGCGAATCAGAGAGAGAGAGGCAGACAGAGTGCACACAGCCCTGGCCAGGAGCACCAGCTGCTGCTCTATCAGTCTGCATTCTTCGGGCATGACAAACGTTCAACACGACAAATGAAGAAAAACGAACTATTTCCATTGCCTAAGATACTCCCATCCCCACGGGGCTTAAGATAAAAGGAAGAAGGGACAGGCATTGAATCGAGGAGAAGCCAGGTGGCATGAGCTCTATGAAATGCCCACGTGCGGCACACTCCCCTCCCTGGGCACCGCTGGCCCCTGCCCTGGAGAACCAGGATACCCAGCTCCTGGGCTCTCACCGTATGTAGGATTAAATGAGGCTGACTCAGAGAGCTGCTTCATAAATATTCACACCCAGTCCAGAGGGGCTCCCTGCCTTAGAAAGAGCTAGAGCTCTGTCCACACCCAAGGTCAGAGTTCATCCCCAGAAGGGGCCTGGGGACCCTCATTCCTCTGATTATTCCTGAGAGCCTGGCCCAGCTGGCAGAGACGGGATGGAAAGTCTCAGGTAACTCCGATGAGAAGCTAGGATCGGTGAGATGGAGCCACAGACTCCGGGCCTCCCTAGGTGTGCCCTCCAAAAGCACACTAGAGCAACACACTGTGCACGGATGGACGGACGGACAGATGGATGGACACAGCGCACCACATCCATGTGCTGGTATGATGTCCACCCCAGGAAGAGAGGAAGCTTTGGCACATGCTGTGATACGGACAGACTTCAAAAACACGGCACCTAGACATGCCAGGCACAAAGGTCGCATGCTGTACAATTCATCGATGAGGGCCCTCGGGGAGTCATACTTGTGGACACAGAAAGTAGAATGGGGGTTGCTGGGCTGGGGGCAGGAATGGGCAGCTGGCGTTTCCTGGGGGCAGAGCTGCAGTTGGGGAAGCTGAGAACTTCATTGGCGTCAACCCCCAGCCCCCTCGTAGACTCTAAGTATCGTCAGATGTCACAAGAGGTCCCTGGTTACCTCGGGCCACGCCGTCTCAGCTTGACCCCTGGAGTGGCTGGAGACTGAGGTCAGCCCCTGAGTGGTCAGTCGCGTCTCTGTGACTGAGATCCAGTAAAACTCTGGACACTAGGGCTGGGATGAGAACGTTCTGGAGGTGGATGGTGATGACTACACAGCAGTGCAAAGGTGCCGAAAGCCACTGGTTGAACTGTGCACTAAAAATGCTCCACATGGTACATGTTATGTCATGTGTATTTTATCACAATCAAAAAAAAGGAGGGCTGGGCGCAGTGGCTCACATCTGTAATCACAGCACTTTGGGAGGCTGAGGTGGATGGATTACTTGAGGTCAGGAGTTCAAGACCAGCTGGCCAACAGGGAGAAACCCTTTCTCTACTGAAAATACAAAAATTAGCCAGATGTGGTGGCAGGTGCCTGTAATCTCAGCTACTTGGGAGCTGAGGCAGGAGAATTGCTTGAACCTGCAGGGGGTGAAGTTTGTAGTGAGCCAAGATCACACCACTGCACTCCAGCCTGGGTGACAGAGTATGATCCTATTCCAAAACACAAAAACAAAAGGGAGGAAGGAAGAAAATGATGGATGTAGGAAAGGAAGGGTGTGGAATTTTGGGAGCGGGAGTGAGATGCAGGGGCCCCCATTCCTGCTGGCTGAGCTCCTGCTCCGTGCTTCAGTCACTTGGCAGGGAGAGAGATTGTCAATCCGAAAACCCCAAGGGGCAGTGAAAACCCCACCCAGCCCCCACTGGCCTCTCACCCACGGCTTTAGAGGGAAGGCCAGGGAAAAACCTCCGTCATTAAATAAACTGCGTTGGGGGAAAGTTATCATTTTGGTAACATCGACAGTCATATCAGGAAATTTCCACTTCTGAGACACACGATCCCCGTCCGTCTTTCCCTCTGGCAACTTCAGGAGCCGCCTCGTCTGTTCCCAACTTAACACGGAAGCTCCCGGCAGACCCCGTGCCTTCTTGAAGGCAGCTGGCCCGAGGTCTGGCCTGGTATTGATCCTGCTAGTGCAGACAGGAGGTAGCCGGAGAAACCCGACGAGACTCCCATAATTACAAGGAGATAAGACTATCAGGTGTAATTAAACAATTGCCACAGGCAGACCACTTGCCTACATCCTCCATCTCCCCTCCCTCCTCCTCCTTTTCCCCAGGACTGCAAAATAAATTATCCTGTGAAGTCAGCAGAGGCTGAGCTATGGAAACAATTAAACAGAAATTAAATCTAATTCATTTATACTCTGAGCACAAGTGGATAATGTAGGTTTTTTTCTCCCTCTCCTCTTTTCGCCTTGGTGTTAGAGAGGACTATTACGGGAAATTAATCACGAGACATGGCAATGAAAGTGATCTATCACTCGTTCAAGTGCACAGACCAACTCTATACTGTCTATGATAGCAGCCACAAGTGTGGAGGTGACGCTGTTTGGGAGAAGGGGGCGGGCAGGGATGGGGGGCGCCTCATGGAAGTCCAGGTGATGGCCTGGCCGGGGCGCTGTTAGGAGCCTTGCACATGAGCGTCCCTGGGCTTGTTGAGGCGGCTCCGAAGCTTGGCTCACACCCCTGTGGGAAAACGCCGTCATCCCCGAAGGCGGGAGGAGCTGGGGCCTGGACGCCTGTGGGGAAAACTATCGGATTTTTCTCCCTCCACTGGAATCGCAGGCCTGGGAGAACAGCCCAGGAGGAGGACCTGTAAGAGTCAGCCAGGCCTCAGACTCCCCATCCAAAACCTGGGATGT
>NW_016107351.1:3712844-3723101 GCF_001604975.1 Cebus imitator | reverse complement strand
CCTGCCCTGCCTCCTGAAACAACAGCATGGTGCCGGATAGGGGGCAAATGAGCAAACATACGGGGAGGCATCAAGAAAGGCAAGGCGCAGAGTGGGGTCCAGCTCTGGGCCCAGCGGGCTCACTCCAGGTTTCCTGCTTTCAAGAGAAACAATTTGGAAAATGGTTTTCCCGTCGTAGGGAATAGAACATTTCCTCCAAATGAAGGGAGGGCCGAGGCGGCTGGGGCCAGCCATCGCAGGAAGCACCAGGAAAAGCCCTGGACTGGCAGGTCCCCCTAAGGCCTAGGGGCACAGGGCCCCAGAAACATGCTCCGGAGGAAAACCAAGCAGCTGGGGAGCTGGGGAAGCCTGAGCTTTGAACTCAGCATAAAACTCGGAAGAAACACAGGCCAGCTTCTATTCCGCTTCTCTCCCGAAGGGTGGGCAGCCCTCTTGGCAGATGGGGCGGTCCCTGGGAGCCCACACACCCCACCCCCCACAGGGATTGCGCACCCCACAGAATCCTCCTGCCTTCGCTCTCAAGGAAGCAGAGCAAGAGACCTGCAGGTGACAGCATGCAAAGGCGTGTCCTGCAGGTCCTAAGCCCTCTGGCCCTGGAATGGCCCTGGCTTTGCAGCCCATCCAGCTCAGAGGTGGGCCCGAGCTGGCCAGGACCAGGATGGGCACAGGGAACAGAGCCCCTCATGAGGGAGGACGCCACAGCCTCCTTCCCTGCTGAGAGGAGACGGCCTCCCCACCGGTTCCCTCCCCTTTACCCGTCCTGTCCACGCGGTCAGAATGACAGCATCATCACACTGCCAAGCATCAGTCTTGCCCAGAAGGTTTGGCTCTTGTCCCTAGTTCCTGGGAGGTCACCCCGAAGCCCTTGAGTGAGTGTACTGCCTGAAAGAGCACCCCTGTTTACCTCGGGTCACGCCATCTCAGCTTGACCCCTGGAGTGGCTGGAGATTGAGGTCAGTCCTGAGTGGTCAGTCACGTCTCCGTGCCTGAGACCCAATAAAACTCTGGACACCAGGGCTGGGGTGAACAACCCTGACTGTGTGCCACCCCACAGCCCTGCTGCGGGAGGAGCAGCGGAGCTCCAGGCTCGTCCCCAAGGCCCTGCCCAGCCTCTGCACTGCTCCCCATGGCCTGTTTTCATCTGCATCCATTCACGGGAATAAACTGTCACCATGAGGATGGTGGCTGTGCTGAGCACTGGTTCCTTCTAGCAGCCCTGAACCTCAGTGGTCCACAAAGCATGTGGAAAGTCACCAAGCCAGGTCTCCCTGTGTTGTTGAGGACACCAAGGCCCAGGCTTGAGTGAATCACTCAAGCCACGCAGCTCCATGGGGGAGGGGGCTGGGACCAGTGCCCCTCCCTGGGACAAGGCCGGCCCCTCCCAGCCTCCCCTGTGGAGCAGGGCTTGCCAGGCAGCGTGTCAGCGGGTGGCAGAGTGACAACGCCCCAGGCTGGCCAAGCAGGTGATGAGGCAGCTGAGCGGGAGGCGGCAGGGGTGGGGCACAGGCTGCTCCCATCAGCCAGAGACTGGGGACGTGCAGGGCGGCTGCCAACTCGTGTCTCTGGGGACAGCAGCGAGGCTTAGAAGGAGCATGTTGGGCCGAGGCAGGGAGCAGCCGGGAGCCGCAGCCGGGCAAGCTGCCCTCCTGCATGCACGTGCCAGGGTCCAGGGGGCAGGTGCCAGGAACACAGGATGCTCATTAAAACCCCGGCCCATACTCCCACACCCAGACGCACATGTTCCCACATGGCTTGCTCCCCGCCACCGGCCCACCAGCCGCCTCCCTCTGCCCTGCCTCACGCACGGGGCCAAAGGTCTAGAAGTGATTAATGTCCTCAGCCGCCTAAGCCTGGCACCTCGGCCTGGGGGCAGCCGGCACCATGCCGCCAAGAGGCCAGCACCTGCCATGGGGCTTCAGGCTGGCGGAGCACGAGGGTGGGTTCGTGCTGGGCTCCCCTCCAGGGCTGTAGGGAAAGAGTGCCTCGCGCCCTCCCAGCTGGCCAGCTGCCACGCACATCCTCCCCCAGCAGACACACTTGCACATGGCTTCCAGACCGGCTTCTATTTGAAGTTGCCCCATGCTGCAAGAGGTCCTCACCAGATCTGGCTACACAAATTATAGGCCTCAGAGCAAAATGCAACTGGGAGGCCCTTGTTTGAATCTCACAATGGTGACAGCAGAGCACTGCGCCAAGCACAAGCCTCCCGAGCAGGGAGCACATGGGGGAAGCCAGTCCGGGCCCTGCTGCCAGAGCCTCTCCTGGCTGTGTGGGAGGTGCCCACAGACATGAGGGACACAGCTTGTCACCCTTACACCGGGAGAAGCCGGGGACCTACTGCTCAGCAACCACAGCAAAACACCAGTGCATACAGGCACACACACTCAGACACACACTTACACACTCACACACAGACACACACACAGATACACACTCATACACAGACACACACACACTCATACACAAACACAAACACATTCACACACACACAGACACACACACACTCACATTCAGACACACACACACACAGACACATATTCAGACACACACACTCACACTCGGACACACACATACACACTCATACTCAGATAGATACACACTCACAGACACAAACACACACTCAGACACACACAGCCACACACTCATACACACTCACATTCAGACACACACTCAGACACACACACTCACATTCAGACACACAGACACACACACACAATCACATTCAGACACACACTCACACTCGGACACACACACACTCAGACACAGACACACACAAACACACATTCAGACACACACAGAGACACACTCATACACTCACACAGGCACACACACATATACATGCACAGACACATAGATGCACACACAGACAAGTGTAGACACACAGAAACACACAGTCACACATGCACATATATATTCTTAAGGTACTTTTTTGCTAAATAAATTTTATCTCAGGTCATTGAAAGTCCTAGATAATTGTGCAACCAAACTCAGGTCCATTGCCAGTGAAGTAGGTGTGGGAATTTTTCAGTGAAGTCAGTGGCTCAGGACTCAGGGCCAGAGTAAGTGGCAAAGGAGGGCCGTGCTGCTGCTCCCGGCGCCGGCGACGGGCTGACCTCCACCCAGCGGAATCTGGGATCAGTGCAGCCCACATGGAGGGGAGACCCCAGAAAAACTCAGGCAACTGAAAATGTTCCTAAAATGTGTGGTTGCTTCCAGTGCTGAAAACCTGTTTGCATGGCACTGTGACCCCCCCTTTCCCCGAACAGCTCCCTACTCTCTAAGTCTCCACCCTTGAGGAGCTGGTTCTCTGGTGCTGTTTTTCTAGAATGTTCCCTGCCATTATTTTTCTAGAAACTGCTCTGGCCCAGAGGCCCTGTGTCGTGCTGTCTTCCTAAAGGCACCCCGAGCCTCAAGCCCACCAGTCTCTAGAGACTCTCTCCCTCCTCAAACACCATCCTCAGGAGCTGGAGTTCCCCAAACTTACTTTCAGATACAGAAACTCTCCTGCCGGCAGCAGAGCTGGAGCCGCAAGGGGCCATCCCCACTCCACACCACCCCTGAGCTAACTTTTCCCCAACTCCAACTATTTTCAGGGTACATTTGGGTGCTTGAGAGATCCTTAGTTGTATTAAGACAGTATCATCTTTAGAGTCTTCTCACACAACACACACACACACACACACACACACACACACACCCCACAGCCTCTCCCCCAAGAGGATATGAGATTCACCTCAGGAATATCACGTCTCATCCAAAGTAAAGAGGGCCGGGCGCAGTGGCTCATGCCCGTAATCCCAGCACTTTGGGAGGCCAAAGTGGGCAGATTACCCGAGGTCAGAAGTTTGAGACCAGCCTGGCCAACATGGTGAAACCCTGTCTCTACTAAAAATACAAAAGTTAGCTGGGTGTGGTGGCAGGAGCCTGTAATCCCAGCTACTTGGGAGGCTGAGGCAGGAGAATCACCTGAACCTGGGAGTGGAGGTTGCAGTGAGCTGAGATTGTGCCACTGCACTCCAGCCTGGGTGACAGAGCAAGACGCCATCTCAGGGAAAAAAAAAAAAAAAAGCAAGGAAGTTCTGACACAGGCTACAACAGGGACAGACCTGAGGACATTATGCTGAGTGAAATCAACCAGGCAGAAAGGGACAATCCCATAGATTCCAGTGATTATGAGGTTCCCAGAATAGCCAAATCCATAAGGACAGAAAGAAGAATGGAGGTTGCCAGGGGCTGGGGGGCTGGAGGATCAGGGCGCTGCTGTTTCCAGGGGACAGACGTTCAGTCTGGGAGGATGGAAAGTTCTAGAGTTGGGGGTGCTGTTAGCTGTGTGACAATGTGAATGTGCTTAATACCACTGACTTTTAAATGGCTACGACGGCAAATTTTCTGTGATGTATATTTTATCACAATCTGAAAAGCAAAGTTTAAACAGCTCAAGTATGGAACTGAACTTGCCTAAATGTCACCAGTTACCACCAAACCCCACTGTGTTTTAAGTGTTCACAGGGCAGGAAACGGGTTGGGGGAAGGAGAGGCCCTTCTGTGCTCTAGACACATCGCCGACGTGTTGACATGGAAGCCTCCGTCACTCTCCTCACATCCCTCACGGTGAAAAGACCCGAGTTCCCAGTGGCGAGTTTCTCTCTATTTTGAGTTCTGTGGCCCCTGGTGAGACAATCAAAGAGAGGATGTGATCAAGGGTCCTATCGGTCATGGACACAGAGTTCCTGAGCCTGGTGGAGCTGCAGATGAAGGCTCAGGTGCCAGGGTTCCAGTGAGGGGTAAGGCGAGCCGCCTGCCCTCAGGACTCACAACCACGTGGGGCAGGAGACAGGCAAACACACAAATTAAACACGAGGTGATAAAACGCACAACGAATAAAAGGCAAACTTTCTAAACCAACCAGCCGATTTTGAGTGGTCCTCGATTTCAGAAGGTAGACAAGAGCTCAGCATCCTAACACTTCATCCCCCACAGCCTCTCCATACCCGGTATGTCACTCCTCGTGGCCACCTCGGTGGCACTGGAAAACGTGGCCAGACCTTCACAGCCTCGAGTGAGGGAGGTTCAGGTTTCCATCCTGCCCTAATGACCCCTTTGTTGCTCTTCCCTTCTGACCCTCAGTTTACCCATATTAAAGCCAGGGAGTTGGCTAAATGGTCCCTAAGATCCCTTTGAAGTCCCCCATTCTATAACTGGGGGCCTTTAAGTTTTCCTCCTGAGACAGGACCCCAGGTTCACAGAGAGTTCTGAAAATAAAATAATCCTGCTCCTCATTTGGATGTAAAAAAATGAGTTGGGGGAAGGGTATTGCAGACAACAACGTCTGGGCTGGCTCACCAACACACAGCAGGCACACTGCGGGTTCAGAGCCCTTCCCTGGAACCCATATTTACAAACACTCTGTATCAGCATTAACGCATGCAAATAGCTTCACAGGAGTTTAATGGAGACCTCTCCTCCCCTAGCTTAACAGAGGCAACCTCCTGATGGTTTTAAAGAGGAAAAACACCCACAAAAAAACACACCTTCACTCTCACAGTGGGTATTTAGGCTGGCTCTGGGATTTCACCGCCAGGTGACGACCTTGAACCTGAGGCAGCAGCCCCCTCCTAGGATGCCAGCTTCAGGTTGTGAAAGCTCTTTCCTCTCTCCCCTAGCAACGTCTAGAAGCAGGGGTTAAATCCTCCTGCCCCAGCCGGGCCGGGAGCATGGAGCAGGCGTAGGCACGGCATCTTCCAGCACATGCCCTTGCCCCACAGTAAGGAAGCCCTCGTTCACACAGCTCCTCAAACACGGCATCAGGAGTGGGTCCAAGCCACATGTACATGCCTCTGCCCCACAGCAGGTGTGCAGGGAGCCCCGGTTTGCACAGTGCCTGAAACACAGCATCCTGGGCGGGTCCAAGCCGAATCTCCCCAGGCCCTGTTTTGCTCTGTCCTACGAGTGCTGAAGTTCTCCACGATTCCATAGCTGGCTAACAAGGATTCTTGTACATTATCCACCGTCAGACAGTAAGCGCCCTGCCATGTTCCTCAAAGCATATCACCCTCATGGGCTCTGGTATAGAATGAGCCCAACCACGCCTCCCAATCTTTCAGGATGCCCTGAAAACCAGAGTTCAGCACTGTTGACATTTGGGGTGGGAGCATTCACTCCTGGGGTGGGACCAACCTGTGCACTGTAAGGTGTGGAGCTGCATCCCTTGGCCCCTCCCGCTGGATTCCAGGAGCACTCCACCCCCCACTGGAAAAATGGAAGATGTCTCTAGACATTGTCAAATGTCCCCCGGGGGCAAAATCACCCCCTAGTTGACAACCCTGCCATAAACTAAAGCACCCCAGGCACATCAGGGGGTGAGAATCACCAGTTTCCCAAAAAAGAGTAAGCCAGAGGCCAGGGCCTCCTGCTCTCATTCCATGGAGTTGCCAAGTTACAGGTGAGTTTACCAAAAAGTGAGAAAGACTGCTGTCTTCATTCCCTGGAAATGCTTCCCAGTCTTTCCAGAGGGGCCAGCTGCCAGTATCAGCCGGATTTCTGCAACACTGCACTCTCTCTCACCCCCATTCCAGAATTACCTGCACGTCTATAAAGTTTCTATAATCACATACACATAATCACATTGAAGTTGTCAGGCTTGCCAGGAGCTCAGTGTCTAAAGGAACATTGCTGGAATTTCTTGGGAAGTAAATTATAATTCTAATCACCATCATCTACTTTTCTAAGCTTGGATTTTTGTGGAGGAAAGTTGCTTCCCTGTTTAAATATATATTCTATGAGTACATGTTAATTCAAAAGAGATCAAAACTTATTTTTTCTTTAGAATTTCAACCCAACTCTTATGATAACTGGAAAAATGCTGGAACCCCTGACCCCGGATGGGAATCACTGACCTGGACGAGCTGGCTGCGGAGACAAGCCGCCACCACACCCGATGGCCATCAGCTCTGCTGCAGCTCAAATGTTTGCCTCTAGGCTACTTTCAGGTTGGGGTACACCAGGGGCACCGACACCATCCTGCCACCACACAGGGAACTGAGCCAGGAAAGGAAGTCCCTGCAGCCAGCACTTGGTCACTCTACCCAGAGGTGACACCAGCACTGCCACTCACCATCCCTCAGGGAGAGCTGGCAAGTCGTGTGGCCCCACCACGGGGGGAGTGTGACTCCTGGGTGGTCACCCATGGAGGGTTGGCCAGAGCAGCCATGAACCCCACCTGGAGGGGCCACGCAGGGGCAGCCCCCAGTGCTCATGGTGAAGCCAGCTTCATCTACGAAATGGGACTGGCTTCCTTCCCAAAAGAGAAGAGAACCCAGGATGGTGACCGTGCATTTTGTCACCTATCACACAATCCTAAATCCTAGGGAATTTCTGCAAGGCTCCGTCTCCCCCACTGACAAGCACTGACAACGAGTGAGGTCGGGACAGTGACCTAAGTGCCCCGAGTGGTCCCCGGAGCCACCCTCAGACCAGGTCATAAGATAGGAAGCACTGTGATTGGCAGCAAGGGGTCAGAGCAGAGGATAGTAGGGTTGGCAAAGGGGAAAACCACGAAGGCACTAGGGGAAGGGCACCGCCATCCTGAGCAAACCAAGCTCTGGCGGCTGAATGTAAAACGGACACGGGCACTCAGTTCCACTGCCCGACATGTGGAGATTAAAGGATCATGGCGTGTGCAGACAAGCCAGGCCTTGGTCTCCGAGGAGGGTTTTGTACACTGACTCATCTTGCACCTTCCCCTCATACCTACTTTGGGTGAGGGAACTGAGCGTATGAGAGGGTTTGGAACAAAACCGTCGTGTGACGCCAGGTCAGCTCCCTCCTGCTCTTAGCTCTGCAGCCAGCCAGGCTGGGGGCTACGTGGTAACCAGACATAGAAGGACCCTATGGCTGGGAGAGTCACAAGTCACCTGCCAGCCCCATCACCAGTGGCCAATCCCCCAGGTCAGACGTCTGCCTCTGTCCCCACCCTGGGCAGCCTGAGCTCCACCTCTGCCCTCCTGGCTGGGTCCCATCTTCTCTCCTCGCTGCTCTGGGCTACTTCTGCCTCTAGGCACGGAAGAACCTCCCTGCCACCCGCCCAGACAAAGGAGAATCTTTTAGCTCCGCTTGGTCTCCCGTCTGCACCTGGGGATGCAGAGTGTGCCCGCCACCTCTTCCCTGCCAGGAGCTTCGATTCAGCTGGCTGGAAGCTAAGCCCTTCCTTTTCTTTCTTTTCTTTCTTTTCTTTCTCCACCTGCCCTTCTGGGAGAGAGAAGAAAAGCCAGGTCTTCTTGGAAACACCCATCCTGCCATTGCATGTAGAAGATCCACTGGTGTTGAAATCTCAACACTAAAAAAGAACCCGGGGAGCGTGGCTCCACAGCTGTGCCTGGTACTTCTGTGCTCCGGCGACGCCATGGGCTTCGTACCCTCTCCCGGCCAACTCCCTCCCCCACCAGCTTTGTCTCTCTCGTGTCTATTTTAGTGGCTGATTGGTGCGCCTCTGTTTCCCAACCCAGGGTTCACGCATGTGTATTTCTATACGTTATTCCCTCCACGGAGGCTTCTGAGCCATGAAAATGGCTCCTTATGCAAATCAAGGGCTCCTCCATCTGCTTCCGATATCCCCCACTTCCCCTTCATAACCTGTTTGAGGGAATGCGGTACAGGCAGCAGATGATGCCACTTTATTTTTGTAAACCCAGTTGGTCCTGGAGTGCTGGCAGCCACAATAATAGGAGAGTGTGCCTGTTGCTGCCTCTCCGCGGGAAAGCAGCCGGGAGGGGCTCTCGGGCAAACGGCGGCGGGCGGCTCGGGGTCTCAGCAGAGAGGCCGACCGGGTCCTTGCCCTCTCTGCTCCTTAATGCGCCCCTCTTCCTGCCAGGTCAGGGCATGCTGTGGATTGAACGGTGCCCCCCACCGAAAAAAAAGACATGTCAAAGCCCTAACCCCTGGTCCCTCTGAGTAGGAGCTTACTGGGAGACCAAGTCTCTGCAGGTGTAATTGAGGCGGAAGTTAAGAGGAGGTCATTTTGGAGCGGGGCGGGCCCTCCATCCATCAGGCCTGGTGTGGTCCCAAGGAGAGGAGGGGATGCAGAGACACATGCAGGGGAGAAGGCCATGTGAAAAGGAGGCAGAGGCTGGAGGGGGCAGCCACAGCCACGGAGCACTGGGGGCTGCTGGGAGCCACCAAAGCCAGGAAGAGGTGAAGGAGGACTCTCCCCTGGAGGCTTCAGAGGGAGCACAGCCCTGCCGACACCCTCCGCTCGCAGGGGATGGCCGCCCAGCAGCACCTCCATCTCACAGGCGCAGGGTGACCGGGACAGCACCTGTCCGTCTGTCCGTCTTCACTTCCCACTGCCCCTCAGTTCCCGCTTCAGGGCCTCAGGATACGTGCTCAAAAAATATTTGACAGAATGAAGGCAGAGTGTCAAGGAACTGTCCCCAGGTAGCAGCACAGCCGCAGGTAGAGTTGGGGACAGGGAAACACACCTCCACGTGAAAGGGTGTTATCTCTTGAGACCTCATTTAACAGCTGAAGGACACTTACATTCCCCTTCCCGAAGCTGCTTTCTCTGGTGAAGGGTACCCAGGATTCCAGGCACTTTTGCAACTTTCTATGAGTCTATAGTTATTTCAAAACAAAAGGTGACGGGCATTTTTTAATTTTGACAATAGGCTGCAAAGCCCAGCAAAGGCCTACCCATCACCGCATCACCCGATCCTGAAGCTCCGGAAGACAGGGTTTGACTTTCCAGGAGGAAGCGTTTAGAGAGAACTATCTCTTCTAATCCTATGTTTTCAAACCTCCATGGAACCAGCTGCGTGGCTCACAGCAGACGGAGGGAGACTGGGGTGTGGGAGTGGGATGTGTGGCTGAATCGGGGGCGGGCCGGCTGGCCAGCAGCATGGTGCCCCGGGCAGGCGGGAGGTGGTTGACCCTGCAGTGAGGAAGCACGTGGGCTCCGCCGGGGCTCTGAAAAGGAGGAGGATGCTTGTGTGAGGTCAAGGGGGTAGAGGACACACGTCTGTGACAGAGGGAGAACGGCTGTGGCTACCCTGAGGACAGCACAGAGGTGACGCTGGGGTCTGGGCGTGCTCCCGGTCAGAGGAACCAAGGGAGAGTGGAATGTGGAGGAAGGAGGAAAAGTGAGGAAGGAAGGGTCGAGGGCACCACTCATCCTGTCCCTGTCCCCTGAGGCTCTAGAACAGGGGCTGGCAAACTCCCGCCAGGGCCAAGCCCAGCTCCCCCAGCTCCTTCGGTTCCCCCAGC
>NW_016107351.1:3687559-3712548 GCF_001604975.1 Cebus imitator | reverse complement strand
AGCTCCCCCGACCCCCTCCCCATCGGCTCCCCAGACCCCCACAGCTCCCCCAGCTCCCCGCCTATGCTTGTGAACAACGTGCTTCTGGGACCCAGCATGCTTACTAGAATTCATCCATGGCTCATCCATGCTTGCTAGAGTTCATACAGCCACGTGGCTCTGAGAGGCTGAGACCTTCTGGCCGGCCAGGTGCCTGGAGTATTTACAACCCGGCCCTTGACAGAAGTTCGCCGACCTCCACCCAATCCAAGTCATCCCTGCCGCGGCGGAGCCAGCCTGGACTCCTACAAAGCCTGGGTGGGAGGGTGTTTTAAATGAGATTAGGCAGCACAGAGCACAGCCCACGGAGAGGTGGGACCGGCAGGTGGGTTCTCTTCGTGCTTGCCCTGGAGAAAGCCTCCAGCAGCGCACCACGGAGAGAGTGGACTTCGCAGGGGCCAAGCTGGAGTGAGGTACCTGCTCTCTTATCATTTTAAAGCTGTTTTTCAAAGCAGCGATGGTACCATGGAGCGGCAGAATTGTCCTCATCACTCTGGCCCTCGGCCCTCAGCGAATAAATCCCCCACACGTGGCCCCGTCCACCAGCAGAGCATTCTCCCCAGGACCTGCCACAGAGTATGAAATGTGCACGGCGCAGAGCCCTGCCTCCTCCACCTTTGTGCCGCAGCCTGGGCTCAGTGACAGCTCGCCCGACAGCTCATCAGTCGGGCCAACTGACAGTAGCTTCCTTTGAGGCTGTGATGGAATCCATCACGAAATTCAGCACCAAGAGGCAGCCCAGCCCTGCATGCCAGACCACAGACACCAGAGTGGAGGATGACCGCCCCAGCAATTCCCTCGATCGGCGCCAGCCTGTGTAGGCCCTGGGGCTTCAGAGACGAGTGAGCCTCTGCTGCAGCCCCAGGTGCCCGCAGGGGGCTGGAGAGGCCATGAGCAAGCCCAGCCGGGATCATCACCACAGCATGATCTTCTGGGGAGGTGCCTACCACCGAGGACAGAGCCTCCGGGAGCCTCCAGAGCAGCTCCGAGAAGGCCGTCTACACTGGCAACGGGGTCTATTTGCAGCAGTGGATTCTGAGTAATTCACATTGCAAATATTCCAGGCCTGGCCGGTTAGACAGTCTCGGCCTGTCAGAGCCACATGGCTGTGCCGTGCAGCAGGAAGGCAGCCACGATGAACGTGGTGGAGTCATACTGTGGGCTGGCGGCATTCTCGGACCTCTGTCCTAAGGTCAGTGGGGCTTTGCCCCCAGTCCAGGGGCTGCTCCAGGCTCAGGACTTAACAATCATCCACGCAGAGCCTGCCCCCTTTCTCCTCGGAAGAAGCACAGGCAGACTCCTTCCCGGGAGGTACTGCACGGAGAAGCCCCGCTGTCACTCCCAAGTCCCCAGACCCCACTTCTCAGCCCCACGTAGACTGTGCTCACCCATGGGGGAGGGGCTCCTGCCGCCATCCCAGGACGGTCTGCAGTGCAGGTGCCCACCCTCCCCGTCAGCCTCTGCTCGCTGCCCGGAGGCCCCAGGTGGGCATGAGGATGCTGGCTGCGTGTGCGGACGAGGGCGGCCCCGGCCAGCAGGTGGGCCCAGGCGGCTTGGCGGCTGAGCGTTCTCAGCATCCGAGCAGCTTCACTTTTCGGCAGCCAGTGAAGGACAAGCGCCCTGTAAATTTAGAATGCGTGCTGGCTGGCTGCTTCTGGTATTCATCTGAGTTCACGGGGGAGGCGGAATAACCCACCGGTGGCCAGGCCCTCACATCTCAGCCCACGTCGCTGCCTATAGAAGGGAAAACCTTTCCCAAAAGTAAGATGGTAATGGGCCCCTCTAAGGCCAGTCCCAACGCCAGCCTTGACTGCCTCCCAAGGGGACCCTCCTCTCCTTCTCACATTTAGCTAAAAATAAAGCCCTTTTTGGCAGCAAACGCACCCAGTTTCCCCAGAACATAAGCTCCCTGGGAATCTAGAATCGAAAGAGCTCTACCTCTCATCAAGCCCGGATGGGTTCCTGAAAATCTGTGTCCAAGCAATTTGGGCAAATCAATCACATTCTCCATGACTCACCTTCATTGGGGACGCATCCCTCACAGCTGACCACCAGGCCACTGACCACCGCTCGGCACACAGCAGGCCGGACAGTGCCGGCTGCAGCAAACCCTGCCAGAGGGGCTGGCTGCTGCCGGGGAGGGTCCTCCAGGGGTGTGGACCCTTGAGCCCAGATTCTGCTGTGCATGTTAGGGGCTCAGGTTCCCACAAAGTGAGGCAGACCTGAATACAGATGACCCCCTGCCACGTGTGGGGATTCTTTTAGATCTTGGCTTCATTTCTTCTTAGGTGGCAGCACCAGAATTACACTGGAACCTCTCACCTGACTTCACAAAGTTGTCCTCAGGGCAAAGGATCTGAGTGTGAATAACTGCCCTGGAAAGGGGAGGGGGGAGGAGGAAGAGTAAGGCTCAGTTTCCCCTTTGTACACGTTATCCCATGCAGCTCCTAAAGGCAGAAGAGTATTGGCCCGAGGCCAGCCAGCTCCAGGCTGGGACTCCATGCAGGGCCCGGGGCAGCACAGAGGGGCTGAGGTGGGGCCCAGGTGAGCTCATCTGCGCTGCAGAGAAGCCTCTGGATTCGGACAGAGGAGGAAACAGGTTGCAGGCATGGAGGCTCAGCCAGAGCTGATGACGGTGCAGTGGCTGCAGAGATGGACAGAAAGGGTCAGATCCAAGGTGAGTGGACAGGGCAGGGGCCACATTTGGGAGGCCGGAGGAGTGGAAGTAACCTCAGTCACAGTGGAGGTCCACGCTCCAGGCTGGGAGCCACGGATGCCACCATACGGAGCTCGCTCTTCAGGAAGGAGCAGCCAGGGCCCCTGCCTCTGTCCCCACTCTTGACAAGGGTGGAAAGGGGGCATGGGGCACAGAGTCTTGGCCTTGCTGCCCTCACGTTGCCAGGGCAGTAACCTTCTAGAATCCTGGGACACAAGCAAGGCCACAGGTACCGATTCCTGCCCCGTGACTCTTCCCACACGTGTGTGTGAGTGTGTGCATTCATGCACGCTGCGTGTCGGAGAAGGGGCGGCCCCTGCCGAAACTGCTCTCAGCAGGTGTGTGTGTGATTTTGCTGACCTTGAAAATCCTCCCAGGGCTGCACCTGGCCATGCCCATTGGCTGGTGGCAGCAGAACAGGGATGGTGACATTGCCATCAAGGGTGGCCATTAAAACCCACCCCTCTGTGCTCAACATAAAACCCATGGCTCCATGCTCAGCACGGTCTGCACCTGCCGGGGCGGGGCCTCCGGGCTCCACCGTGACTGTTTCTTTCTCTCCCGGCCAACTGGGGGAGTTTTCTGAAAAGCATTTCCATTACTTCAACCCTAACAAAAACCAGCATCAGCTCTGCACAGCCAGGGACCCCTGAGCATGAGGCATCGATACCCAGCGATGGGGAAGGGGACGTTCTCAGGATGTGGCCCCGCTGGGGAGTCCAGGGGCTGGTCATGGGCGCTTTGTAGCGTGGGAGGGCAGCCTGGGTCATCTCTGGTCAGAGAGTCTGAACAGCCTCTAGAAAGATCTGTGGTATCACTTTTTCCTTATTATAAAAGTTATACATATTCACTGTAGAAAATTTAGAAACTACACATATGCAAAAAGAAGAAAATAAAAATAACCCATAATCCCACTAACCCGAAATAACTCCTGTGAAAATTTTGAGCATATATACACTCCCAGACTTTCCTATGCATAGAATGTATATTTTGGGTTCTAAGTGGGATCATACTGTACATTCCATTTTCTAACTTTTTCCCTTTTAACTCTATGTCCTACCAAATCATTAAGTATGCTTCCACAGCAGCATTTTTAAATGGCCGAATGAGGCAACAGCTACTCAAGGGACGGTTGAGGGCAGGAGAGGAAATTTCTCAGCACGGAAACTTGCGGTGAAGCATTCAGTGTGAAAAGGCCCTTTGTAAACAAACGTGTTGTCTCTCTTTAGTCAAAATTCTACAATATCAAAAAACCAAAATGTCATCCTGCTTGAGACAGGACACCTCGTCGCCCGTAGCTGGTGACAGCGTCAGGAGGAGCCGGAGTCACTGTTCAGAAGGGCTGCCCGCCCCTCCCTGCAGGTGGGATGTTGTCTGGATGTTTCTGAGGCTGCAGGACGGCAGTCGTCAGAGGGAGGTAGGAGGGGTTAGAATCTGAATCCAAGGGGGTCCCACAGGACTCACATCGGCTCTGGGGAGAGCGAGGTGCTTCCCCCGTGCATGAAATGGGAGCTCTGTGGGGTCTGCCGGGTGGTCCCCGGGTCCTGGAGGGGCTCACACCCTCTCCAGTCCAGCCTCGGAAACGGCCAGAGGCTGTTCCACACCACTGGTCCCTGAAGCTTGGTAGCAAATCCAAGAAAGAGGGTGGCCCCGGGGGGTAGAACCAACAGTGAACACCCATTGACACCCCAGACCCACCGCGACCTAACAGCGGCATCTGGAGATGAAATCACGCTCGTCAAACATCACTGGCCACGCATCGTGTCTCCTTCTCAATGTGCTTTAGGGAAGCCCCTCAGGAAAACGCCCACCTCCCATGTGCAAAATGGAGACGGAAGGAGGTGGTCACCCTCTTCGGAAGTCCGTTTGACAAGTGCCCCAGAGACTGGGCCCAGAGAGACGAGGGCTAAGGGGAGAAGCATGGGAGACTCAGCTCTCGGGGGCTGCCGTGTGGGCAGCTCTCACACCCAGAGGAATCCCAGCTGAATCAGGACGCCTTCAGCTGCACCAACAGAAACCTGACCCAAACTTGCTGAAGCCACAAGGAAGCGTGCCAGTCACGTGACAGGAAGTCCAGGCTGTGGCAGCTGCGGGCCGAGTGATTCAGCCCCTCCCTCTCTATGCCGCAAGGACACGGGTACAGTCCCCTGCCTGCTCTGCTGCCCTCAGCGTTGGCCTCCCTCTTGGGCTAGAAGCGGGAACTCCATGGTAGCACCCCAAGGCCCCTCTCAGAAGCCAAGTGCTGTTTACAGAAGCCAGCTCCCGTTCTCCCTTCCCCGAAAGACACTTTGTCTCATTGGTGGGATCTGGGGATCACCCATAGGTCAGGAGAAGAGGGAGGGTGACAGAGGGTCCCGGAAGTCAGCACATCGGCAAGGCCTCTCTCCAGCAAAGCTCGCTCCTACCTGCCCTTCGGAGAATGTCATGAGGGGACGCAGCCTCCAAGCTCCCGATTCCTTTACTTTCTCCCATGTTGTCCAAGCTAATCACCCCAAATGAATGAGGCCCTCAGATGACCCACAGGGTCGAAGGGGCCTGCCTGCCCCTCCAAGTTTCCTGGGCTTGCAGGTCAGCTGCATGGCTGGGGGGCCTGGCCAGACCACATTCTGGGGGGCTCAGGATAGCCAGCCCGCAAAGTCACAGCACGCCCAACTAGGCAAGGTTGCCTGTGTTGGCGACAGTCATTCTGACACAGGAATAACCTGTCCCCTATGCCCAGAAAGCCTGCAGCGCTGAGCTGTCTGCATTTTGAAGGGCCACCGTCTGCCACTTACTCCAAGGAACAGGGTGGGAAGAGTCCACACAGAGAGGGGCCACGGGTTGGTCTCTGCTCCCCCTCAGTCACAAGCCCCCTCCACGGCACCCCCAACCACTGCACCCCGCCCGTGACCAGCAGCGGCAGGGTCATCTCCATGGGGCCCTCTCTCCACAGCTTCCTAAGCACCAACAGGCCCGCTCTCCCTTCCCTCTCCTGAATTCCATTCCTGGCTAGAATTAAGCTGGCCAGGGAGGGAGAGCTGCAATCCCCATGGCCAGGCAGTCCAGCCTCAGACACCCCGACTCTGTTGCCCAGACTGGAGTGCAGTGGCACGATCTTGGCTCACTGCAACTTCTGCCTCCCAGGCTCAAGTGATTCCCCTGCCTCAGCCTCCCAAGTAGCTGGGATTACAGGTATGTGCCACTACCGCCTGGCTAATTTTTGTATTTTTAGGAGATACAGTGTTTCATCATGTCGGCCAGGCTGGTCTCGAACTCCTGACTTCAAATGATCCACTTGCCTCGGCCTCCCAAAGTACTGGGAGTACAGGTGTGAGCCACGACACCCAGCCCACCTCATTGTTCTAATCACTGTCAGACGTGCCTCGTCTTGCCCTGCACAGGCCCAGTTATGTGTGTTCCAGTGAAATACAGCACTGCGGAAGCCTGGGCATCTGTAATCCGCCAGCCCAGTGACCCCGTTTAATTACAGCTCCAAAAACACCCACCTTGGCTGCGTCAGCCCCGCCAACAGTGATCCACTGCCCTGATGGAAAGCCTGTCACCCTTGGGCCTCCTCAGCCACCGGTGCTTTCCCACTGAAGGAACCAGCCACAGGGCATGCCCCATCCTCGATTAGCACTTTGCAGAGTCCCACACTATATCATCCATTCCTCTAATGGAACTGGGAAGCAGGACAGGGACCTGTTTGGCAGGCATGAGTATGATGCGTGGCTGCCGTAACAAATCACCACAAACTTGCTGGCTGAAAGCAACACACATTTATCCTCTCAGTTCTGGAGGCCAGGGTCTGAAATCAAGGTGCAGGGAGTGCCGTGCTTCCTCCAAAGACGCCAGGGAAGGTCCTCCCTTTCCCCTGGTGTTACCAGCGGTGCTCAGTGCACTTGGCTTGTGGCCGCATCACTCCCAGCTCTGCCTCCATCCTCATGTGCCCTCTCCTGAACGTCCGTCCTCCCCTCTTTTTAGAAGGGCACCAGCCATTGGATTTAGGGCCCACCTCACTTTAATTTGATGACAAAGACCCTATTTCCAAGTAAAGGCCCACTCACATGTGTGGGAGGTTAGGCTTTGGCTGTGAGGGGTACACAGCTGGCCTGCCACAGTGGGTGTCCCCCACAATGCCAAAGGGGGGCAGGGTCCTTGCTCCTCCTGGGCCATGCTGGACACATGACTACCTTAGACTGGCCAAGTTCTGTTTCCCTAGAACCCTCGCCCACAGGTCCTGTTTCTGCCTTTGAACAAAAAGGGACAAATCTACTTCCTCCTGCCCACGACAGACCTTGAAACTGGGGAGCAACGTGACAGGCCTACCCTCTCCTCAGTCCCCCAAGGCTCCCAGCTCCAATTATGACCCCTGCCTCTCCACCCCAAATTGAGGAGGTGAGTCCCTCTGTGCCTAGCTCCTGGGCCAGGCCAGCCCCAGGTGGTCACTGTCTCTCCTACAGCAAGTCACAGAATGGACTCCAAGTGTCCCAGGAGAACAGGCTAGCGGGGGAGGGGGAGATTAGCACACATGGAGGCCCAAGGCATGTCCACACCCCCCGAGGAGAAGCTTCCTTCAAACGTGCATCGGGCACTGTGAGTGGGGGCAGCACTGGGCAGGGTCTCTGTATGCAGCACTCTGGAGCCCGGCACAGGGGTTGGGCAGAGGCGCCAGACAGCTCTTCCCCTTGAGCCATTTGACTATGTTGCAAATGCAAACCCCCAACACGTAAAACCTCCCGAAGAGGAGCTGCCCCTTCTCGGGCTGTGGTGAATATATGCAACCACATGGTGAGTCTTCTTTCCCACAGGGTAATGGCCCCGTGGCATCAGGAGCCCCTGTGTGTGCCTGGCATGCAGCAGGAACTTAGCTAAGCCATTTGGATGGACAGAGGAATGAACGACGCACAGAGGACCTGGCTTCAGCGGAGACAGGGAGCTGGAGGTTCTCCTTCTATACCCCTTTCCCCACGCTGTTACCATCGGACCCCTGGGAGCCCATGAGGCACCTCCCTGTGGTGAAGGGCAAATTCGGCCTTGGGGGAGGCAGGGACAACCACAGTCAGGGCAGGAAGCCTCTGTGCCACCTCCCTTCCAAGGCCGGGTTCCCTACTCTGGAGCTGAGCTTTTCCTGGGCACAGTAAGAGCAGGAGAGGAAAGGCGGGTGGGCTTTGAGAATCATCCCGGCCAACCCCTGCCTTTAGGGCAGTACCAGTGCAGCGACACATTCACAGAGGATCTCAGGCTCCGTGTGGTTCTTTCACACCCAAGATGAGATTGGCAGGCAACAGGTGCCCATGTGTGGGCTGGACATCTGTGATCCCCAGGAGACCCAGAAGGCCACCACTATGAGCTCAGGTCTCAGCCCCAGAGATCAGGGGAGGGTCTGATCATAGCAGCCCAGAAGCAACCTCAACACTGTATGTAAAGCCAAGCATGGGTATGACCCATATGTAAAGAGTTCCCTGAAATTAATAAGAAAACGACCCCATGGAAACAAGGAAAAAGTCTGTGAACACGCTGTTCACAGAAATACATGTGCAAATGACCAATAAACGCACACAAAATACTCAGCCTTCCTGAAGCTGGGAAATGCAACTAAAATGAGGTGTTTTATATGCTCAGACTGAAAAATAAGAAATAAAAACTGCTCAGGTGTGGTGGCTCATGCCTGTCACCCCAGCACTTTGGCAGGCTGAGGCAGGAGGATTGCTTGAGCTCAGGAGTTTGAGATCAGCCTGGGAAACATGGCAAAAACATGTCTCTACAAAAAAAAATAAGAAAGAAAAATTAGGAGGGCAGGGTGGTGCACACCCGGAGTCCCAGCTACTTGGGAGGCTGAGGTGGGAGGCTCACTGGAGCCCAGGAGGTCATGGCGGCAGTGAGCCGTGATTGCACCACTGCACTCAAGCCTGGGGGACAGAGTGAGATGCCGTCTCGAGTGAAAAAGAATGACAATAACTGGTATTTGTGTGGGAATAAAACAAAGAATCACATAGTGTGGAGGGACCTGTCAATACTTTTGACTTTTTATAAAGTAATCCAGGTGCAGTTTTAGGTTAAAATGTAAGACACACAGACCCTTTGCCCCAGTAAGTCTACTGCTGGGATTTTCTCCAGGAAACCAACATGTGGTGCACGGCAGGGTCTGTGCACCGGTTTGGGAGGAGACATTGGTTAACAATTGCAGGTTAACAGTGGCTAACAACTAGAGGTCAGAGGTCGCCCCAGAAGCGTTGGATCCGGCGAAGGAGGAAGCAGACCATTCATTTCACGGTACACACTTCTGTGTTGTAAGAACAAACAAGTGTGTAGCTCACGCAACTGGATTTTTAAATGACCAAGACCGTGATTTCAAAGTAAAGCCTTTCAAGTCGCTGTGCTATGGCAGGTAGGGCCCTAGACTGAGGGAATGGGAACGCGGGGCACGGTTAACTTTGAGTCTCAGATGAACGGCACGTTTTGTTTTGGTTTTTAGCATGAGCAGGTCCCACTCGATGTGTGACACATACCTGCACAAAAAACCTTCATCCTTCACCTGGAATCTGAATTTCACCGCACGGCCTGTGTCTTATCTGGCAACCCACGGGACAACGGGAGGAAAAGGAAGAAACACCTTCATCAATCTCTGCTACGTTAATGGATGCACCTCCTCTCCTTCCTCATGAAAACCTGCTGTGTCCAGGGTGCTGTCTCCTTCTCCGATAATCACACGTGCACACGTACACTCACAGGTGCCGACCACTCCTCATCCTCCAAGAACATTCTGACTCCGCCCCAGCGTTTCCGTGGACACTGATGTTCAGCATGGCTCTGACCTGAGAGCCGGGATGTCACTTCAAACTCATCCTGCTGAGACCTGAGCCTCTGGAGCAGGGTCCGGGGCTCTCCAGCGCTGTGTCCCAGCCTGGCAGTGCCCAGCACAGGGAAGAGAGCTGGCAAATGCAGGGAGACAAATGAACAGTGTGGGCCCTGGCGCACGGCAGCAGGGCTAACACCCACTTCCTCAAGACACAAGGCGTCCAGGCCCCAGTCCCAGGCTCCTGCTCAGCGTGTCAGGCAGGGCTGCCCCACATCTACCCCAAAGCCGGCATCCTGGGGGGTCCGCCCACTGCCAGGCGCTCCTTCTGTCCTGTCCTCCCACACAATGCACACTCCCCCGCACAGAGGGGCCCGGGCCACTGCTTCCCAAGGGAGGCTCCATGTCATGCGTGTACTGCCATAGTACACGGACATGGGCTGCATTCAGGCCTGGAGGCCGTGTGGCCACTAGACCTCCTGGAGCTTCAGTGCTCCCATCTGTAAAAGCAGAGGTCGAAGAAATGTTCTTGAACGGGTTTCTAAGCATTTCCAAGAGTTTAGGGTCGGTGGCCTCCTCAGCCGTCCAATCCAGTTAGTGCCAGCTGGAGTCCACTTCAGAGCGTCCCAGCCGGACACCCAGGACCACGAGCGGCAGGAAAGTTCCCTCTCGCCCCTCTCCTGGAGGCCTGGGTGGCTCTGCAGGCCCCGGTATCCTTCGAGGGACCGCAGCTTAACCCGAGTGCGGTCACAGACGAGACATTAGCGTTACAACCCACACTGATCTTTGTCAATTACGCTCCAGTATTTGAGCTCTAACCAGCTTTAAATTGAATCAGGACAAAATCATCAGAATAAAAAGAGCCCAAGCCACAGCCTTTCAATTCCAGCACTGGAAAAAAAAAAAGTTATACATTTCATAATGGCCTTCTACCCCATAATGAACAGGAAAAATAAATTAGATTCCAAGCTAAGGGTATATTTATGCAATTTCATTATGTGCCCATGAGCAAGCCTGGTTTTCACCAAGATAAAAATGAGCTCTCAGAAACACTCGCACTAAATAAATGGAGTCATTTAACAGCTTAACGGGGAGCGTGGAAGAGGAACTGAAGGACAATGTCAAAAATGAGAAAATAAAAATAACAGAAGCTTACAAGGTACCACCCTACTCAGTATACAAAGTGCCCGTGGCGCCTGAAGCCTGCGGCCCGCGGCGGGTCCACCTGTCCCTTGGGAGGAAGCAGCTCTGTCCTCAGCACTCCAGGGACCCAAAGCCAAGAACGGCGGAAGGGACACAGCTTCTCTCCTTGACACACAAGCCCACGTGATGGTGACGGGAAAGGCACCACGGCTCTCTCTGTACCCCGGTCGGCTGCACTGTTACCATCAGACCCCTAGGCCTCAAGATGCTTCTTCAGGCCCACCCGGGTCCTGGCAACATACCGCACGCCCCGGAGCAGGATTTAGTGGAAGGCCTGGCTTTGTCTCAGCCCTTTCTGTTCTGATCAGTTACCTTTCTTCATCTCCCTGGCAGGGTCCCTCTCCGTTCTCTCTTTTGCTTGTTCTGGGGCCCTCACGTTGGATGGCACCAGTTTTGAGGGCAGAGTGACACCGCCTGCCAATGTCACCAGGTGGGCCACGGAGCGCGGGGCTCCTCCAGGGTCCCCACGTGGGGCTGCCGGGGCCTTCCTGCGAGTGTTTCTTTTCACAGAACGAAAGCACGTTCTCTGCTGCCTTGAAACTGCAGGAGAGCGCCAACGTTTTTTCCATGTATTGTTTACCGTGCAGCGCTCCGAGACCTCTATGTGAAAGGCGTTTTATAAGTTCAGGTTGTTGTGAAGGCTGACAAAATAATAGATTCCTTTTTATTTTTTTCAATGGATATTTACAAAGCTGGAAATTGTTTCCTGAAAACCCTAGCAGTATCTAACGGGGGCAGACGCAAATTCAGACAGCTCAGGGGTCTCTCCCAAAGGGCAGTGGCTTCACCCTCCCTGGCTGCCCTTTGCAGACTCACAGGGGTGCCCCAATGCTGTTAGCAAGGGCCAAGGAGAAGGTAATGGAATTGTGCAGGAAGCTGCGTTTAGACCGGTCTGTCTGACAGAAATAGCATGCCAGTCTCACGGGCAATTTTAAGTTTTCTAGGCTGGGCGTGGTGGCTCACACCTACAATCCCGGCACCTTGGGAGGCCAAGGCAGGTGGATCACCTGAGGTCAGCAGTTAAAGACCAGCCTGGCCAACGTGGTAAAACCCCGTCTCTACTAAAAATACAAAACTTGGCTGGTGTGGTGGTGGGTGCCTGTAATTTCAGCTACTCCAGAGGCTGAGGTGGGAGAATTGCTTAAACCCAGGAGGTGGAGGTTGCATTTTGCAGTGAGCCAAGATCACACCAGTGCACTCCAGCCTAAGCAACAGAGGGGGAGACCTCGTCTCAAAATATAAGGTTGTTTTTTTGTTGTTGTCTTTTGGGTTTTGGTTTTTCTTTTTCACAAAACAAGTAAAATTAATTGTAATCACATATTTAACCCAATATATTCAAAATATTTTTGGGTCCATATGTAAAATCCGTATAAGGGGTTATCGGCCCCATGTTTTGCATGCTTTGTGTGTGTGCTGGGTCTTGGAATTGGCGTGCATTTTTCACTCTGCACACGTCAGCTCCCCAGCTCTCTCCCGTGGCTGGCGGCTGCCATCCAGGTCCAGGCAGGCACAGGCCCCTGCACGTCACAGCTGCCTCCCTCAGAACCACAACCCAAAGCCTAAAAGACAACCATCTGGCCACATGTAACCCAGCATCCAGCAGCTAAATCGTAAAGGAGAATATGTCCAACGCTCAGAACCATCTCTCTGCAACCTCGGTAATGAGTGATTTTCCAAAACCACCAGGAGACCAGCACGAAATCACCTCCGCCACACCTTCCTGAGCATCTTCTCTGTGCCAGGACCACAGGACGGTACAGGTGCGGGTTTGCTGCATCGTCAGGGCTCTGTGAGCCCAATGCTGCCTTCACTGTGACACCCTGTAAGCAGAAGCACAGATAAGGCCGCCCAAAATTGCATCACAGCAGCCCACAGCGAAAGGCTACTGAAACCTCAACATTCACCCACCTCTGAGGGTAGGATTTCCCCTCCTGACAAGCAGGGCCCCCTCAGAACCGCACAGGTGCTCAACACCCTCCGTCTCTCACGGGGGGAGGCTTCAGCCACTCAGCACGGAGCGAAACCAAGGCCTTCTTGCCAACTTCACCAGCTCCTCCTTGATCAGGGCCTCCGAGGAAAAGGAATAAACAAACAAGCTGATAAATAAACACCAACCAAGGTAGACGACATGCTCGGTGAAGATTAAGCATGCTGCACACGTTCCAGCCCCACGGTCTCGGGTACAAAGCCCATTAACTCATTAGTGCAGATGGAGCTTGAATTCCACAGCACGGTGTGATTCTTGGCAACCATCCAGCAGTAATTCAGAGCTACTGGTCAACCAGGAAAGACACAGCCAGGGTGGGCCGAGTGGGGCAAGGGTGGGATGCAGGGTGAGCCCCCCACTCCCGAGCCAGGGTGCCCCCAAGCAGCCTGAGAGGGGTCAGTCGGAAGATCTGTAGCACCAAGCAAGGGAAACGTGCCCCTCAGAGCAGAGGGGCCGAAACGCCCCTCAGCCCAGCCCTGGGCAGCGACAGCTCCTCCGGTGTGCTAAGGTGGAGGTGAGGCCCACAGACAGTCCTGCTCCAACCTCAAAGTGACCCTCGGGGTCAGGCACTTCCATGTTGCCAGAGACTAAGCTGAGCCCAGAGGGCTGGTTGCTGTCATCTCTGGACCGACACTGGCCGGTCCCTGTCTCACTAGCACTTGCGTGGTGTTTCATCCAGCCTCGTGGAAGAAACCTGGAGATCTATACAATGGAAAAGTACCAGAATCAGCCCCTGAGGATGCTGTGAGCTCAGGCGGGCTCGCACACCGGGCCCTCGCTGTGGGCTGACTCTGTTCAACGCAGTGATTGCTGGTGTTGGTGGAAGGAGGCATCGAGGAAATACAGAACACGGGGAAGCTGCCTCCCCAGTCGCTGGGGCACTGATTTGGAGAAGGAGGTGACAGAGAATGAAGAGGAGAGAAGAGAAAGAAGGCGCAGGAGGATCAGGAGGCCCCCTTGCAGCTTCAAGAAGTCTGCTCTTCCTGCCGGGGTGCCCCCCCTTCCACGCCTCCCCTACCAACCCCGACACCTGTCATCCACCTGCCCTCGCCGCACCTGCCCCACCAGAGCCACCAGGATCCCTGCAGATGCACCTGGCCACCTTCCCCAGGGCTCAGGGCGCAAGCCTGCGTCCTCAGACTCTGTCTAGTCCCCCGAGCCGCCTCCTCGAAGCTCTTATATAACTCGGGTCCTTCCTCACCTCCTGAGCAGCGCCGCCCTCCCCCCACCTTCTAGACATGGGGGAGTAACATCTGCTCTCCTCGCTCCTCTTCAAGAGAACTCCTTTCCCAACACCCGCACCCCAAACTCAAACACCACCACCCTCCCCCAAAGCAGCAAGGGATAAAAAATAACATAAAATAAAAACATGCCACCACCGCCACCCACCACATCATTAAGGGGGGGGAAAAAAAAGAAAGCAAGCAAGCTCCTACAAATAAAACTCTTTCCTTCTTGTTCTAGAAAAACAATAATGAATCCTGGGGGGAAGGAGCCCAGAAGGGGGCAGATGAGGCCGCTCTACCTTCTTATCTCCATTGCTGAGAGCATCTTTGATTTGGCTTATTTTTTAAAAAAGAAAGAAAGAAAGAAGTCCATGCAGATCCTTGCGCCTGCATCATGCTAAGAGAAGGTATCAGAATCCCGCTCTGGGAAGGGTGTCCAGGGTCCCCATTCCCGCCCTCTCCCTCGCCCCTGCCAGAGGAGCACGTCTACCAGGAAAGACAGAAGGGGCCAGAGTATTTGGGTTTTGGATCAAGAGGCCAAGATTCGCCTGATGGGAGGCATCTCAGCAACATGGGGAGGAAGAGAAAGCACAGCCTGGCTGGGGACATGGCCGCAGGGGCCCCTCCTGAGACCACCCCAGGCCTTCTGCCCTTGCCCCTGCCTGGCCTCTCCCCACTTCGGCCACCTTGGGAACACCCAGCGTCTGGAGGCCCGGAGGGAGCAGGGGCCTCCCAGGCCTGACTTGGGTCACAGCCTTCCCAGGTCACTTCCTTCCAGGCAGCCAGTTAGCTCAGTGTCTGCCTTCCCTTGCAAACACTTCCAACAAAACAAGAGGGAAGGCTTTAATTCCTTCCCCAGGGGACGCTGTCCAACCCACCTCCTGTTATCCAATTCCGCCTCCCAGCTGAGACTGCCATTCCCCTTACAGCACGTTCCCAGCTGCTCTGAGCCCTCGCCTCCCTGCTCCAGGTTCCCACAGCCATGAGGACGGCTCCGGACAGGCACACTCAGGCACACCCACGCACACCCACCCCACCAGCTCGCTCGGCTCACTCCATTTCTTTGGCGGTTCTCGTGGGGCATGGAAGGTTCTCCTTTGATCATTCCTCTATAGCTAATTGCAAAGACAGACTCTGTGTGTGCGTGCTTGTGCTACTGCACAAGCCATCGTGCTACGATTCGGATAAATCTCAAATGGGTGGCTACGTCTTGCAGATTTGCAATAATGACAAATTTAAAGCAAATAATGTTCAATGGCTATGTGTGGATCTGGAGAGGTCAGAGCCACAGTCCGGCTTCCTGGAATTTCCATCTCCCTGATCTACAGTCCGCTGCCACCGCTGATGAATGACAACTGTGTGGACCTGCCCAGGACGTCAGGGAGAGCCCGAACCACAGGCCGCTCTCCCGCCAACAGGGAGGATCCAGCTTGTCACCCCAGAAAGGAAGCATGGTTGACGGAGCACCGGCGGGTGTCTACAGAGTCTCCCTTTTCGGCCACACAAACGGCCATCAGATGAACCTCACTGCCAAAGACCCGCTGCTGAAGTGTGGCTCTGGATAAACACAGAGCCCTGTCTGCTCCAAACCCTTGATTTCCAGCACCCCAAAGAAGACTCCCCTAAACAGGGATGATGGATGGCTTGTCTGTAGCCCCCACCATGCCCACCCACCTGGTGGCACTCCAGCTGCATCAGACACAGTGCAGGGCTTGGTTCCCCAGCATCTGCCAGAGTTCCCAGCAGTATCTCCCTCAACCTTTTTTTTTTTTTTTTTTTTTTTAAACAGTCTCACTGTGTTGTCCAGGCTGGAGTGCAGTAGTGTGATCTTGGCTCACTGCAACCTCCAACTCCCAGGTTCAAGTGATTCTCCTGCCTTAGCCTTAGAGATTACAGGCATGCACCACCACGCCTGGTTAATTTGTGTATTTTTAATAGCAGCAGGGTTTTGCCATGTTTGAGACCAGACGGGTCTCAAACTCCTGACCTCAGACGATCCACCCACCTTGGCCTCCCAGGGTGTTGGGATTACAGGCGTGAGCCACTGCACCCAGCCCCTTCCTCATTCTTGAGACCTGCTACTCAGCAGGCGCTCTGCTCAGGGACTGAAAGGGAAGGTGGGTGCTGGGCCTGACCCTCCCGTCCAGGGCTGGACAGGGAGCCTCTGGGAGACCAGCAGGTGAGCAGTTACCTTGGGGCACCTGAGTCCACCCTGGGACTCAGAGATAAAAGTATCTTTCAAGCCAACCCCCAGCTGTTCACTTTTCTATTAAAAAATCCGTTGCTTGTGGGGAGGGACAAAGAGACCAAGAACAGGACCTTCAGGAGCTGAGTCTCCAGAGAAGCCCTCCTGCCCCTCTCTCCTCAGAGCTGGAGGTGAGTCCAGTGGCCCAAGCACACACACACCCCAGCACACATGAGAACTGGGTGTGCTTCACTTTCGGGAAACGCCCACTGGGGAGAAGAGACCACAGCACTCCGTCCAGTGGCTGCTGTCCAGCGGCTGCCGTCCAGTGGCTGCCGTCCAGTGGCTGCCGTCCAGCACCTACGGACACCAGCAGAGCAGGAGGGAGGATGGCGGGCTTTAGGGGGCAGCAGGTAGGGGCTGCACCGCAGCCCCTCTCCCTGGACAGGGCCTGGGCTGGGTGTCTGGGCTGCACTCACATCCATGCACACGCACAGATCCCTGACCTCAGCTGACATCCCGGCACCCTAGCGAAGGACTTGAACCTCCAGCCCTCCAGTTGACCTAGCAACCAGTGGGTTCATCTGATGGAGGCACCACCAAGGGCTGGCAGTCCCCCGACTCCCTGGGAGTGACCAGCTTCCCTCCTTGCACTACCCTGGGATACTCTGACCATGTCTTTTCCTGTCTCCCCCCACTTCCTCAAATATCATGAAAACACCAAGTTCCCGGCAGTTTCTACTCAGGGCTGGTGGCTTCTACCACGGGCTTTACCTCCCTTGCAGGAAGGGTGGGAGGTGGGGGCGGGCACAGCTCCCAGCGCCCCCAGCTCCTGCTCAGCTCCCAGAGCCTACCCAGGAGGGCCCAACCTGACTCACAGCAGCTTGTTTCAGAGGTCACCAGAGCGCTGGGGTCTCTGGCCTGAGGCCGCCCTCTCTGGACACGCCCCCACCTCACCCTCCCACGTGCTCCTGGAGCAGAGGCCTGGCTTGCGTGACTCCCAAGGCTCAGAGGCCCAAGTCAGCACCTGCCTGTGGGGAGGACAGCAGCTCCCTTCTCCAAAGGGCCTGGCAGCCCCATGGCACAGCTGTTACCACCCCCCAGAGCCTGGGTACTTTATCTCTGCAGGAACCGCCGCTGCACCCAGGTTGCTGGTATGAACTAAGAGGCTGTTCCAGGAGCTCCGGGAGAAATGCAGCTCTTCAGGCAGCGTCAGATGCTGGAGAAAGGCCAAGCACAGGCCTCGGTTTCCCCAGCTGTAAACTGGCGGACATTCCATCCTGTCCAGGGGCTGCAGCCCACTGCCACCAGGTTGAGAACAGCCTCCTGCCACCTACACGGGGTTTGTGTCTTCCAGAACGTGCTACATGGATTGCTGTATCCCCAGTGCCTGCTTCAGGACCTGGCACACCAGGGCTCAGAAAATATCTGCAGAATGAATAAATGACGGCTACCTCATGGCATTTTATTTTATCCTCATGAAAAGCCTGCAAGCTAGCAAGAGCTGTCAGTCTCTCACTGGAGACCACGGTAACCGTGGCAGTATCAAATCCACATTGACCGTAAGGGACTTTGCTGGCATAACCTATGCCTTCCTCTTCTCCAGGCTGTGAGGTGGTGGAATCATGGTCATTATTTTGCGGATGAAGAAACTGAAGCTTGGGACGGGCAGATGAACTGCCCAAGGTCTCTTGTCCCCAGGGCAGAGCAAACACCAGTTATAACCAGGCCAGGCTTTGTCTGCCCTTCCAGGAAGGCTAAGGAAAGCCTGGCCAGCAAGTGACAGCCACACAGCCTCGGGATTTTCATGAGTCTCTCTGGGTTCTGCCAGGCACAAGCTGGCCTTACTTTAAAGTCCTAGGGGAGGTTGATGGGGCCCAGCCCACAGGTAGGAGCGGCAGCAGAGAGGCTCTGCTCCCTGGCTGACCCCAGCCCACTCCTCCAGGGCTTGTCCAGCACAATCCCAGGTATGAGCAGATGACCTCCCTTTTTCCACTGGAGACAGGGAGAGGGATGTGGCTCCCTAGTAATTAGAGTCAGCTGTGGCTTTGAGGCAGCAAAGCTCAGGCTTCTGCAGAGACCCGAGAGCAAGTGAATCTGATACCAGGGTTACAGAACCAAACACATCTTTAAGGACCATAACAGTGATTTGTGTCTGTGTCAAAATGGAGTGCTGATTCCAGCCTCCCACCCAAAGCGGGGCTCTGGGGACACCCAGGATGATGGGGGCTCTCAGTGGGGCAGGCCTGAGGCCTTCCTGTGGGCACTGGGGGAGGAGCCCCAGAGAGGGAGACAAAGGGAGGCGTGGCAGGTGCTGCCCCCCACAGAGAGCCTCAGGCCCTATCCCTCTGACCACCACCATCGGGCCAAATATCGCAATGGAGGGGGCACAGCAGCTGTGGCCTGGGCCTCAGCCTGGTCAGATCAGGGAACACGAATTGTCATAAAACGTGAGAAACCTCCGGGCTTTACGGACGTGATGGATGAAGCCGTTTAACCAAAAAACCCTCATGATCTGGGAAGACTACACACACCAAAGAAACTGGTGGGCAGCTACCCTGCAGGGCAGGACGTGGGCATACTGACTGCCGTGCCGGGAACCGCCAAGAGCCCTCACGCATTCCTGTGTCAGTTCCTCCCTGTTGGGACCATCTTCCTTTATTTTCTGAGGTCTACACTGGGAAACCGTCCCTGGCCAGGGCCCTCAGCGCTGTGAACCTGAACATGAATAGGAGCACCCAGGCAGGAACACAGGAGCTTGGGGATAAAGAGCACTGGAGCCCAGGGAAACAAGAGGGCCCGAGGGCATCCCAGTTCCCAGGAGCATCACCCTAAAAGCTTATGGAGCTTTTGTGTGTAAAGGGCAGCTCCCTGAAGCCAGACCTCTTCCATGAGAGCCAGCTTATTAACCAGCTCAGGCAGCAGAAGTCGCAGACTTGAGAGATTCCGGTGCAAGGAAGGCTAAACTGATACAGTAAAGGGGGCCCAGACATCAGGGAGAAAGTCCAGATGCATGTCCTCAAGCTCATGGTAAGGAAGTGCATCACACACACACACACACACACACACACACACACACACACACACACACGTCTAGTACCCAAGCCTGGGATAGAGGACAAGTAGACCATTAGGTACTTTTAATAAGTATTTATCAAAGTACCGCTGCATGCTATCATCATTTACAGAATGACAAAATGGCTAGGTAGATGAAAAGATGGATGAGTGGATGGATTATGAGTAGACAGATGGGTGGGCAGATGGGTGAATAGGTAGATGGATGAAAAGACAGATGGATGGGTAGGCAGGTGGATGGGTGGATGGGGAGATGGATGAGTGGATAAATGGATGGAAGAATGGATAAGTGGATGGGTGGATGTGTGGATGAATGGGTGGGTGGGTGGATGGATGGATGGTCAGCGGGTGGGTGGATGGATGGACAGACAGCAGGATGATGCTCTGTTGAGATAAATGGAAACAAATGGACAGAAATAATTTGACTTTGCAATAAAAAATTTCTCAAAATCTAGGACCTGGTATATTCTACATCAGTGCCATCCAATAGAACTTTCTGTGAGGACAAGAATGCTCTCTACCTGCACTATCCAATGTGGTAGCCACTAGCCCCATGTGGCTGGTGAACACTTGAAATGTGGCTAGCATATCTGAACAAATGACACTTTAGTTTTATTTAAATAGTCGCACGTCACCAGTAGTTACCGTATTGGATAGAACAGTTCTAGAGTTTTTCAACACACCTTGCTGGTACTTCCTGGGAAGCCCTTGAGAGTCCAGGCTATGCAAGGGCAGTCGGAAGAGATGACTCTGTGAGAAGCTGATACCAACACGAGCAGGGCGATTACCCTCTTCCCAACCCCTGATTTCTGCTGAACAAGAAGGGAACTTGCAAAGCCAGGGGCTAGGAAAATGCTTTTCAACTTTAACATGTAATATAATTTGGATATTTGTTCCTTCCAAATCTCATGTTGAAATGCAGTCCCCAATGTTGAAGGTGGATCCTGGCGGGGTGAGGGGATGGATGGGTGGATAGATGGGTGGGTGGGTGGGTGGGAAGATGGACAGATGGGTAGGTGGATCTCTCATGAATGTCTTGGTGCTATCCTCCATTTGGGTCATAGGGGTGGATCCCTCATGAAAGGCTTGCTGCCAGCCTCCTGGTAACGAGTGAGTTCTTGCTCTAAGAGTTCACATGAGATATGGTTGTTTAAAAGAGCCTGGAACTTCCTCCTCAGGGTCTTGCCTCCTGTCTCACCAGGCGACACTCTGGCTCCCCTTCACCTTCCACTGTGATTGTAAGCTTCTTGCTCCCCTTACCAGAAACAGATGCCAGCGCTGCACTTCACGTACAGTCTGCAGAACCGTGAGCCAAATAAACCTCTTTTCCTTGTAAATTACTCAGCTTCGAGTATTCCTTTATAGCCATGCAAATGGACTAATACAATATGCGTACAAAGCACCCAAAAATTTTGTTTAAAATGCAGATCCTAAAATTCAGTAGGCGTAGGGTGGGACTCAAACATGGGTATTTCTAAGAAGCTCTTACATGATGCTGATGTTGGTCCAAAGACCACATTTTGAATAGTAAGAGTTTTGGAGGCTTTCCATTCCAGAAAAACAAGGTTTTATGGAGTAGGAGAACGGAAAGACCCTGGAAGACCAGGATTAAGTACAGAGAATCTGGCATATTAAAAGAAAAATTCAAATCTTTAAAATTTGATAATTTAAACAAATTAATGTATTGGAAACTTTCTATAGACCTGTATGCCATGGAGAATGCAAAGAGCTTCTGAGCTAGTTCAGGATGCAAAATAAACATGTGAAGAGTTAAACAGTAAATGACTTAAAGTACTGGCTCAAACAGCACACTTCAGCAAAGCCTCTCACGACCTCCGCTCTTCACACTGCAACCTCAGCCTGGCTCCTCTCCCGGCAGCATACTTTGCCATAAGAATTATCATTATCTAAGTTATAGTACAATTTTCTTATTTATTTTGTTTCCCACCTAGAATGCAAGCTCCAGAAGGGCAGGAATTTCTATCTGTTTGGCTCACTGCTGTATCACCAGGGCCTGAACAGGGCCTGGCGTATGGAAAGCATTCAAGTCAGCAAATATTTCTTGCATTGTAATGATTCCATTGTAATTCAAGAAATATTTGCTGACTTTAAGTCTTGGCTCCATTTGGAGTTTATGGAGGTGTAAAAACGCTCTTCAGGAGTGCTGTAAGTTTTTTGCACATGCATTTTGTACATTTCTTATTAAGTTTATTCCTAGATATTTTATTTTTGTTGTTATCATACATAGGGGCCTTTTCTCCCATTATATTATTATTGAAAGACAGACACATATATACATATGGACATGCATACATGCATACACAGGATTATCTTGTTGGCTGTAGTAGTATTTCATGGATTCTGTAGGATTTTCCAAGTATACAATTACATCATCTAAAAAAGGGTAATACTTTTAGCCCCTCCTTTCCAATATTTATTCTCTCATTTCTTGTCTGATTGCATTGGCTAATGCTTCTGTTACCATACGAAACGGTAGTAGCAAGAGTAGGCATCCTTGCTTTTTTCTTAACTTCAGTGTTTCCACATTAAGAAAAAAATGGGGCCGGGCGCGGTGGCTCACGCCTGTAATCCCAGCACTTTGGGAGGCCGAGGCGGGTGGATCACGAGGTCAAGAGATCGAGACCATCCTGGTCAACATGGTGAAACCCCGTCTCTACTAAAAATACAAAAATTCAGCTGGGCATGGTGGCGCGTGCCTGTAATCCCAGCTACTCAGGAGGCTGAGGCAGGAGAATTGCCTGAACCCAGGAGGCGGAGGTTGCGGTGAGCCGAGATCGCGCCATTGCACTCCAGCCTGGGTAACGAGAGCGAAACTCCGTCTCAAAAAAAAAGAAAAAAATGGGTTTTGAGTATGATTACAGTCATGTTGAGAATGAATCAATTTCTGTTTTGCTGAGTGTTTATCAAGAATGGATGCTGAATTTTATTAAATGCTTTTTCAGTATTAAAAAGATGATAATGTGATGATTCTCTTTATATTTATTAATATCATGCATTATATAAATAGATTTGTTCATATTAAACCATTCTTGCATTGCTAGAATAAACTCCAAGTAGACAAAGGGTATTATTATTTCAAGATGATGCTTGGATTCTATTTGCTAATCTGTTAAATTTTTGTGTTGATATTTATAAGTGAGGCTGGTCTGTAGTTTTATTTTTGTACAGTATTTGTCAGATTAAGAAAAACACTTTTATTCTCACTTTAGGAAAATTACTTAGACTTTTTCTTCTTTATCTCTGCTGTGGAATACTTTAATTGGCATTGGAAGTACCTGCTCTTTAAAAGGTTTTGTTTAAATTCTGCTGTGGGACAGCCCAGACCACATGCTCTCTGTGGGAGTAGCTTAAACATTTTCTATTTTCCACAGAAATTGGTCAGTTTGGTAAGTTATATTTCTCCCTTGTTATTTCTGATTATGTGTTATATGTTCCTTGGGCTTTCTTGACTACAGGTATTGATCGACTTACCACCTATGCAACTTACGACCATTCGACTTTACGACCACAATCGCTAGCCACGACTGCTCCGCGTCTGGCAGATCAAACATTGCCCAGCTGGGCGTATGACAGTGCGGACCAGCTTCCGGCAGCACTACCATCTCCGCGTGCACCATTTCAACTGTACATATAAGCCTACTCGACTTATGACCAAATTGTGTTACAACTGGTCCGGGGGCCCAACAGTGGTCGTAAGTCGAGCACTGGCTGTACTTTTTTTTGAGACAGTCTCCCTGTCGCCCAGGCTGGAGTGCAGTGGTGCATCTCAGCTCACTGCATCCTCTGCCTCCTGGGTTCAAGCAATTCTTCTGCCTCAGTCTCCCCAAGTGCTGCGATTACAGATGCCTACCACCACACCGGCTAATTTTTGTATTTTCGGTAGAGACGGAGTTTCACCATGTTGACCAGGCTGGCCTCGAACTCCCGACCTCAGGTGATCCACCTGCCTCGGCCTCCCAAACTGCTAGGATTACAGGCATGAGCCACTGTGCCAGGCCACTTTTTTTATTTCTAACCTTGACTATATTTGCTAGAGGTTCATCCAACTTTTTTCAGAAAACAGCTTTTATTTACTGGTCCCACAGTCTATTTTGTGGCCCATTCATTATTCCATGAGTTCATTGATGGCTTCCTCCTACTTTTCTTCAGTGTTTTATTTTTTGTCCTTTTTTTTTTTTTAACTTTTTGAAATCATAAGCTTAACTCAGTTACTTTTGTTCTTTCATTTTTGTTGGCTGTGATTTAAGGCTGTGAACCCTCTCCATCCACACTCACGGTCACCCCTCACCCAGCCCCACTGGCCCTTTCTTCATGCGTGCTCTGTGCCCTGTTGTGAGCCTGACGTCCTTGTGCTGTTTACACTATGCTTCCCCAGCAGACTGGGCTCCTAGGAGGTGGGGACCACGTCCTGCTCAGCTCGGGATGTCCAGACAGCACCTAACACGGGGTCTCACATGTGGAAGGTTTTCAATACACGTTTGTGGAAAACATTACAGAGTGGATAATAATTCTGATGTAATATACAATCATTATAATTCTAAAACTAATATTTAAGACTTAATTCTACACCAGGCACTATGTTAGGTTCTGATGAGCATAATTTTTTTAATCCTCAGACACCACCATGAGGTGGGTTTTCCTCTCTCTCTTTTATGGTGTAGGAAACCCGGGCTTAGAGAAGCTAAGGACGTCTCCAAACCACAGGGCAACAATGGACAGAGCTCAGCCTCATCAAATGTGCAGTCACAAAAGCAAAGAAAACCAGCCTGAGGGGAATAAAGAGGGCCCAGAAGGCAGGGCAGTCAGCGCGCAGGCGCGGGTGTCAGGCAGACTGGCGTCGCGGTCAGGTCTGTACCACTAGCTGTGGAACCCAAGTCAAGTAATTTCTCTGTGCTTCAGATGTTTCAACCCTGGAATCGGGAGAAAGGCATCTATATCCCCAAAAGACAGTTGTAAAAACCACATGGGGTAATAGATACCACACACCCAACACAATGGCCCACGGCAAGCACTCGGGAAGTAGTGGTGGTGATGGCCATGGTGGTAGTGGTAGTGGTGGTGGTCGTGACGGCGGTGGTGATGGTGGTGGTCATGGTAGTGATGATAGTGATGATGGTGGTGATAGCAGTGGTGGTGGTGGTCATGGTGATTATATCAGTGATAGGGTGCTGGTGGTGGTGATGGTGATGATGGTGATGATGGTGGTGATGGCCATGGTGGCAGTGGTGGTGATGCTGGTGGTGATGGTGGTGATGGTGATGATAGTGATAGTGGTGGTGATGATGGTGATGGTGGTGTTGATGGTAGTGATGNTGGCAGTGGTGGTGATGCTGGTGGTGATGGTGGTGATGGTGATGATAGTGATAGTGGTGGTGATGATGGTGATGGTGGTGTTGATGGTAGTGATGATGGTGGTGGTGGTGATGGTGGTGATGGTGATGGTGATGATGGTGGTGATGGCCATGTTGGCAGTGGTGGTGATGCTGGTGGTGATGGTGGCGATGGTGATGATACTGATAGTGGTGGTGATGATGGTGATGGTGGTGATGATGATAGTGATAATGGTAGTGGTGGTGATGGTGATTGTATCAGGGATAGTCATGGTGGTGGTGGTGGTGATGGTGGTGATGGTGATGACGATGGCAGTAATGGTGATTATGATAGTAGTGATGGTGGTGATGGCAGTGGTGGTGATGGCGGTGATGGTGGTGGTGGTGGTGATGGCGGTGGTGGTGATGGTGATAGTGGTGATGGTGGTG
>NW_016107351.1:3683311-3687398 GCF_001604975.1 Cebus imitator | reverse complement strand
GTGGTGGTGGTGGTGGTGGTGGTGGTGGTGGTGGTGGTGATGGTGGTGATGGTGGTGATGGTGGTGGTAAAAGGCAGTGGCGGCAGCAGTGGTATTGGCAACAATGACAACAATTACGTCATCCCGGAATTCCAACTACAGCAATGTCGCTAAACTTAATACCATACAGTGAAGACCAGGCCCCACTGGACAGATGAATCAATGCCCACAGAGCAGAAGAAATGGAGGATTCTAGAATGTCAGCGTGGGAAAGCACACTCGCAATCATCCAGATGCAATCCAACTACTTTACAGATGGGGAAGCAAAGACCAGGGTTGGGAGAGCAGTTTACCCAAGGTCTCACATCGGCGACCAGTCAGGCCTAGCGTAGACGGAGTTCTCCAACCCACGCTGGTCTCTACTCCTCCCTGCTGACCCCTCGGACACCAGTGAGCACTCGCCCAGTAGCACTGGCTTAGGTCCTGGAAACCCAAAGAAATGAACACAGGAGGGGATGTCAGGACATAAGGCAAAACAGACAGCAATTCTATTCGGCGGAGGGAGGAGGAGTGCTCTGTGTGGCTCCATAAAGCATCTGAAGGGCCAAGGAGGGGACAGACAGTGCTGGAAGCCAGGTTGACGGAGGTAACTCTGCCCAGGCCATCCACAGGAAGGTTTACAGGAAGCTGCAGGGCAGCAAGTGTTGATTTTAGCACAAATGAGCAACCGGAGGAGGAGCTGTAGCCACCTCCAGAGCGTGTGGGGAGAGGAAATCGGGTATACAAATTAGGGCTGATGTGAAATTAACGGCTACCTAAAAGACTCGTACTAATTTAATAATTTTGTCAGTAATGAAAAAATATGAACTAGGAAGAAATGATGGGCAAAATATTTACTGGCAAAAGGCAAAATAAGAAAATATCTGAGAAGGCAGCACATCCATCAACGTCTTCAGATGGCAAAATTCCTAGGAAGGGAGGGAGTTTCTGTAGGCACAGTCAGCCGAAGGGGAGCGCAGGGGAGAGGACAGGACCGAGGAGTCCTCACTGGCCCGCGTTGCTGCTGCCCAGGGGCTCACCCCGTGTCCACCTGGAGCACAGGGCTTTACACGTCCATCTCCATCATCCCCAAAGAACTCTACTAAGAAACCGACAAGGCCGGGCGTGGTGGCTCACACCTGTAATTCCAACACTTTGGGAGGCCAAGGCTGGTAGATCACTTGAGGTGAGGAGTTCAAGGCCAGCCTGGGCAACATGGTGAAATCCTATCATAAAATATAAAAATTAGCCAGGCATCCTATAATCCCAGCCACTCAAGAGGCTGAAGCAGGAGAATTGCTTGAACACAGGAGGCAGAGGTTACAATGAGCCAAGATTGCATCATTGCACTCCAGCCTGGGTGACAGAGCGAGACTCTCTCTCAAAAAAAGAAGAGAGAGAGAGGGAAAAAAAAGTTGCCCAGAGAATGAGGAGGTAGGCTGGAATTCCAGCCCAGGCAGTGTGGCCCCAGGCCCTGGACGCTCAGTGTCTAACCATTCCGCTCACCCTGCCCACCCACCCAGTGATGGAGGAACCAGCACAAGCCACCCTTCAAACCCTGAGAAGACCCCAGTCCGGTCTGCACACAGCCAAGCCCCCATCCCACAGCCGCAGCCTGAGATGACAGAACATTCCCGAAGAGACCACATCTGAGGGTCTGTGGGCACCCGGGGTGGGGGTAGTGTCAGAGGGAAGAGCAGCAAGGATCAAGTACAGCCACGGACCACCAACTCATTTTCATAGGTGCCACCAAATTAGCGGCTGTTGGTGAGGCCATAAGAATGCATTGAAGAAATGTTCTGTGCGAAATTGGACTATATTGGCTGCAGCATAAACACAGGCACAGGCAGAGCAAGGCTGGACGGGACAAACAAAGGCTAACGGCAGATGTCAGCATACCGGGCAGGCGGGGGCGTCTCGTGGGAGGCCTCCCGGGCCACTGCAAGGCCCCAGTTTTGTTTAATATCCCAGCTAATGATCTGGAAGACAGCAGATAGGTCATAAGCAAAACCTGCTGAGGACGTGGCGGGGGGCGGTGCTGCAGCTGTTTGCTGGGATGGGGGACGGCTGGGAGACAGAGGAGACCTGGAGGGAGGATAAGTAGCTCCCAAGTAAATTGAGATTCGGCTTGAAGACAAATTACAAGCACTCAAACCTAAGAAGAGGAAAAAACAGCCTGAAACCGCTATTTGCTGAGCGGAGGAAACGGAGGAAGCAGGGAGAGGGCACAGACTCAGACCATCACAGGGCCCGTCGTGGGCCAGCTCGTGATGTCACGTGGGGAGGGTGGTTTGTGTTTTGTTCACTGTTTGGGGAAAGACATCCCCTCAGAGGAGCTGAGAGCACCGTGTGGCCCAGCACAGGGGTCTACCTGCTGGCCGCCTTGCTCTGAGGGTTCTGGGCAGAGAAGCAGGAAGGAAAATTGGAGTTCAGAAAAACATATGCTAAATGGAGGGAGTGACAGCCAGGATCCCCTGCCCCATGTGCTCAAGAGCCGACCCAGTGCCTGTGACTGGCACAGAGAAGGGAACCGTCCGGAGGGTCAGACCAGCTAGGGGCAGCTGAGGGGCAGGGCTGAGCGCCCCAGGGTGCAGGTGGACAGGAGGATCTTCCGAAGCAGAAACACCAAGGCCCACCCTTCCCAGCTGCCCGGGAGGGAGGTGAGACCGCAATCAGGACTGGCCCCTCCAAGGTGGCTCCGGCCCCCCAAACACTTCCCTCCTGGCCAGGCTCCCTGCACTCCCTGCTTGAGAGGAAACTAAAATTGTCAGCCTGGACACATTTGGAAATTTACTGGAGCATCCTTCCCCTGCCTTGCGGGGATTGGGTTAGTCAACCTGTTAACCACATATTCTTACCACCCACAGGGCGCGGAGGCTGCGCGGGCCTGTGGGGAGCAGGAGGGAGAGAAGACGGAGAGGGGCCGAGGCCGGCCGCACAAGAAGGACATTGACAAAGGGCGGGAGTCTGCCCAGGGACGCAGGGCTGGCACGGAGGGCGTGGGGGGGCCGCTTGCTCAGGAGCATGACCACTGCGGCCCACGGGCTGTGCTGGCTCCATGTGGGCAGGTGCCCTCACATGGTGAGCATTTACTAGACGTTGCCCATGCCAGGTGCTCAGCTGAGGGGCAGCAGCTGGACTCCTGCGCATCCTCACCAGGAGACCCTGGGAGCACTGGCCAGGCTGTCTCGGGCCTGGGAGCCCCAGCCTCACATGCACAGCAGCGCCAATGACCTCACCCTCTGCCACATCAGTTGTTCCCCCTGGAATAGAGCTCCCTGAGGATGGGGGGGAGGTTTTTTTGTTTTGTTCTGTTTTGTTTTTTTTACCATGGTTAACTTACTCGTGCCTAAAATTATACTTAGCATGCATTAAGTGCTTACTAATTATTTATAGAATGGACGGATGTGTAGATGGCAAATGGTGGGTGGATGTGGCTGGTGGGTAATAGATGGTAGATGGGTGGGTGAGTGAGTGCTAGGTGGGGTGGATGATGGGTAGTGAATGGGTAGATGGGTGGATGGTGACTGAAAGGTAGTGCATCGTGGATGGGTGGATGGTGGGTAGTGAATGGGTAGATGGGTGGGTGGGATGGGTGATTGGATGGATGGGTGGATAGCGAATGGGTGGTCGGTGGGTCGTGGGCGGTAGATGGATCAATGGTAGATGGGTAGGTGGATGGTGACTGAAGGGTAGTGCATCGTGGATGGGTGGGTGGTGGGTAGCGGTTGGTGAATAGATGGATGTTTGGATACATGAATGGGGAGTGGATGGTGGGTGGTTGATGAATGGATGGATGGATGGGTGGAGGAATGGATGGATGGGTGGGTGGATGAATGGATGGATGCATGGGTAGCTGGATGGGTGGATGGGTATCAATGGATGGGTGGGTGGGTGGCTGGTGGGTGAAGGGGTGAATAAATGGATAGATGGGTAGATGGTGAATAGTGGATGGATAGATGGATGGGTGGATAAATGGATGGATGGGTGGGTGGATGAATGGATGGATGGGTGGGTGGATGAATGGATGGATGGATGGGTGGGTGGATGAATGGATGGATGGGTGGGT
>NW_016107351.1:3658017-3683181 GCF_001604975.1 Cebus imitator | reverse complement strand
ATGGATGGATGGGTGGGTGGATGAATGGATGGATGGGTGGGTGGATGAATGGATGGATGGATGGGTGGATGAATGGATGGATGGATGGGTGGGTGGATGAATGGATGGATGGATGGGTGGAGGAATGGATGGATGGGTGGGTGGATGAATGGATGGATGGATGGGTGGAGGAATGAATGGATGGGTGGGTGGATGAATGGATGGATGGATGGGTGGATGAATGGATGGATGGGTGGGTGGATGAATGGATGGATGGATGGATGGGTGGAGGAATGGATGGATGGGTGGGTGGATGAATGGATGGATGGGTGGGTGGATGAATGGATGGATGGATGGGTGGATGAATGGATGGATGGATGGGTGGAGGAATGCATGGATGGATGGGTGGATGAATAGTGGATGGGTGGGTGGGTTGATGGTGGGTGGTGAATGAATGGGTGGGTGGGTGGGTAGGTGGATGAATAGTGGATGAGTGGATGAATGAATGAGCGTGTGAATGAATAGTTGGGCGGGTAGATGAATAGGTAGGTGGGTGGATGGATGAATAGATGGTTGGGTGAATGCTGGGTGGATGGATCTTGTGACACCCCTGTTACATCTTCAGCAACTTCCAGAAAATCAGGTCCAACGTAACAGCCTCCCTCACCCACCATCAATCCTCATCCCAGCCCCAAAAGACTGAATGTAGAAGTGGCTAGGCTGAAACGGTTGCGGGGCGGTCACTGAGCCAGAGCAAAGCACAGGGAGAGGCCAAGGGGGACCCCAAAAGCCTAACAATGCCCAGCTCTCGCCTCCACAGAGACACTTTGCAAACTGACTGCAGAGCAGTGAACCCGCATGGGTATCCACACTTCATTCTCCATCCCACTGCTGGCGGAAGGCGTGAGAGGGCAGCCTCTTCACTTCTCCCTGACTGGAGCCCCAGGACCAGCCAGAACAGGTACTCAAGAAACAACAACTTCATTTTCCCGTTTACTGGGACAGCAGGCACCTAATGGGCAGCTACTGCCCACCCGGCCATGCTGTGTCCAGGAACATTGAGAAATGGGCACTCCAGGAACCAGAGGTTCAGCGGCTCATGTCCCAGCTCCAGGTCCCCAGATCTAAGACGGCCAGCCAGCGCTGTCACGGCAACCTCAGCTCACCACAGCCAGAGCGCTCCTGGCAGAAAGCCGTTCCATCGCCTTCACCCACAGATGCCCCACCCACTTCCCCGCCCATGACAGCACGGCCAGCCTGAGAGCCACGGCATGGCCAGCCCAGGAGCCACAGCTGCAGGTGCTTGCTGAGCCTCCACCTAGCCCTGGGTGAGTGCGGAGGACTTCACCTGCGCCCTCTCCTTTTCTCAGCTGCCCCGTGGGGTGGGAAGGACGCTTGATCCCATGTCACCGTTGGGGACACTGAAGCTCATGGGGATGAAATAACTTCTCCAAGGCCACATGTGTAATAAGAAGTGAGGCCAGCATTCAGGCCCCAGCCAACTCTATAAGCCAGGCTCCCCCTGCCACCACCCAACCAAACACAGCTAGGGACTCTTGGCCTCTCCCTACATCAGCTCCACCCTCAAAGGGGGGATGTGTCCACAATTCAAACAAATAGACCCTGCCCCACAGTAAGTCCAAAAGAGGAGTCCCAAAATCTTTAGAGATTTGAAACGGATGCTTAGAACCCACAAAGGTGACTACTTTGAAAAGGATCCTTTTGCCATTTAAAGAAATCACTTCCCTGTATCTCCCTAGGGCCTTAAGTTCACCACAGTGCTCCCAGGGTTCAAAGGGAGGGTCAGGGATGCCAGCAATGGAGCCCGGCCTTGCCAGGGCTGAGTGACCGGCAAGCCCAGCTTCCAGGAAGAAGCACTGGAGAGTCAGACCTTCCCCAGGCTCTCCAAGTCCTAGACTCCTCTCTGCTTCACACACCCCCAAGGATAGGGGTGAGCAGAGACCACCACCAGAGATTCAGATGACAGAGAGCAGGCGCTGCCAAACTCAGGAGTTCCCAGACACACGGACAAGGCTGACCCCAGACCCCAGCTCCATGAGGCCACTGGGTCAGCACCTTTCCATCAGCTGGTATCACCACTAAACTGAAGAGTGATGTGTGTCCGTGACAGCAGTGAGTGCCCAGGACATGCAGGACCCTCGAGGCAAGCACCACCCAGCTGGGCCTCGAAGCAGGTGTCCCCACAGCACACTCTGCAAAAGGAGCCCTCCCTTCATCCCAGCCCAAGTCACAGAGCAGGGACCAGCATCCTGGGGGCAGCCCTCACCTCTTCCCAAGGGAGGGGCACACCAGGGTAGGGACTTAGACCCAAAGCAGGCCCAGGCTCCCGTCCGCACCTGTGCTGTGTCTGGTGGGGATGGGCAGCATTGCTCCACAAAGATGGCCCTGGCATCGGGGGAGGGACATTGGGCTTTTCCTGCATGGTGCCATGAGTCCCATTGCTGGGTGGGCAGCAGAAGAGACGGGCAGTTGCCCACACAGCTCACCTTGTGGGGACGAGCTAATCACTCCATTCCCAAATGCAAGCTGGCAGCCATCAGCAGCCACCAGAGGCCACCAAAAGAGGAAGACCGGTAAGCCTGTGGCAAGCATTAGCAAATTCATTAATGAAATTAATTCTCCCCTGAACAGCTGAGACTGTTAAGCAGAGCCTCGTAGAATGGTTTGTTGAGTCCTTTTTGCTTTATTCCCGCCTGCGAGGAATAGCACGCAGGCCGCAAACACTGGGAAACCAGGAATGGAAAGTCCCGAGCCCTCACCCGACTCCGTGGCTTCCGCATCCACACAGGGAGCTGAGTGCCTCTCGGGCCAGAGTCCCACGGCTCTGCCCGCTGTCCGTCTCCTCTCCTGAGTACTTGAGTCTTGTCTTTTTTCTTCCTCTCGCCTTGAAAAATCAAGTCGCATGCATGTTGGGTTTCGCTGGATGCTACAGATTAGATTGCATCTGTCTGGATATAAATAATTTACTGCTTGATGGTCAGAGGGAATTTAATTAGTTCTTGTTCTCCTGATAGAATCAGCCCACCATTGCTAAAACATTTCACTCCGAATTAGTCTGAAAGGGGCCAACAAGGCAATGCTAATTTTATACACATGACGTCCCCCGCAGCTTCTGAAAATACACATCCAGCACGAAGCACCGCCCGGGCTGTTGCTGCTGCCGCTTCGGTGTCTGGGGACGCCAGAGAAAGTCCGTGGAGGCTGGGCCACAGCCCCGGCTGGAGAGAAAGGAATCAGGGTGGGGACCAGAACCCTGCTGCCTGCCACGTACAGCCTTCTCCCAGCTCTGGAGAAAAGGAGCAGGTACCTTGATGACGTGATCACGGTGCATGGGGCCCAGGTGAGGGGCTCGCACCCACCGCAGGAACCCAGCAGGAAAGACTCGATAGGGCTGTGCTGGGTTTCTCCCCCTTTGCAGAGTGCGGCTCTGCTGGACGCCTGCCCCCCACCTGCCTGGGGAAATCACAGCTCAGATGAAAACCTGGAGATGAGGCCGGGTGCCAGCCAGCACTCGCCCACCGCCTCCGCCTGGCCCCTGCGCGGCAGCAGAGCGGGTGGGGGGAACGAGGAAGCCGGGTTTGTCCTGAAGTTCCCTTTAGGAACATTTGAAATGAAGCGGATCTCAGAAAACAAGCCAACAGGATCAACAGCCCACAAAAACCACCAACAAAAAGATGTTTTAAAATGTGGGCCAGGTAGCCAACGGGTCCTTAAAAAAAAAAAACCAAGAATCTCTAAGGAATGTTCAATGAGAAGGAAGAGGATGAACAGGCCAGAGGCTGACTCATCTATCGATCAGACTGTCCCTTCCGAGACAGCAGCCTGGTGAGGCAGGAAATGAAACGCCTCGCTTCTGTCTGCAAGGAAAGGGCAGGATCCCTGCACCCCACTGCCCTCAGCAGCCCTGTTAGGGGGAGGACGAAGGCAGCCACTTCTCAGCGGCCTGCAGCACATCTGATTTCATGGCATAATGGAAGGAAGTGCCTGTTTCACCACAACCTCCCCAGCATTGCGCGTTAGCATTTTTTAAAAGTCTTTTCTAACAATGTGGGAAAAGGGGTTTCACGTTGTTGACACGGAATCGGATTTGGCTACTCGTGTGATGTTTTCTTTCCATATACTAGAGGAATAGAATAGGTCTTCATTTGCTCTTTTTCCTTGGCACTTTTTTTTTCCTTTGGAGTTAAACCAATCCATTCTTCCATGCCTTGCCCAAATCCCCTGCTGGCCGGGAGTCTAGGTCTGAGGGCGTCTTGTGGCTGTTTGCTTGCTTGGTACATGTTCTCCACCCACAGAGCTGGCATTTAATAAATATTTGTTGGGCAAAGCAGAGGATGGAGTTGAGGAAGTTCCCCTGTGATTCATAAAAGCATTCTCCACACAGACAAAAGAAACGAGAATGATGATTTTAAGAAAAACATCTCCCATTAATTGAGCACTAAGTATGGTACGCACCCTGTGCCAGCCTCAGTCCTCTGCATATTTCATGGTTTTGCTTCCCCACTGTGACACCCAGTCCCAAAGCAGACGGGGGGCCTGCAGCCTCCTTGGGGTCAGTATCTTACCCAAGGGCACACAGCTAAGGTAAGAAGCAGCATTTAAATCAGGCAAGCTGGCTTCTGGCTCTGCCCTGAGCCACACTGCTCTCCTCTAAGCCCAAACCGTCGGGCTCTTTTTGCCAGGCAGCTCCCATGTGACTTCCTTTCATTCACTGAACAGTCCTTTCCCGTGCGTTTTGGGCCAGATGAAGCAGACAGGGATCCCAGTAACAGCAAACCCAAAATGGCGTTAATCGTGCTGGGAAGAAAACCATGAGCTGGTGTAAAGGGAGCCTGCCTGAAGGGGCAGAATTCTCACCTGTTACCTTGGTGAAGGTGGCGTCTGAGGATAATGGCAGAGCTGGCCTTGCTGGCTGGTGGGCACATGTTAACAGGAGCCGAATCTTCCTGGAGGTTGCCTTAGCAAAACGGCGCCAGAGCCTTAAAAACATTTCTATTCCTTGACCCAGGAATTCTACTTCTAGGAATTGATCCTACAGAAATAATCAGAGGCGCAGACCAAGATTTATGTACAAGGAAGTTAATCACAGGATTATTTATAACGCAGAAAAAAACTGGAAGCAACCCAAACAGCCAACACTGTACAGGAAGGAGGAAACAAATTATGAATTTTGGGGACATCCACAGCACGGGCCAGTCAGCCGCCACTAAAACACGTGGTCGTGGTGGAGGCTTCAAACCACGGAGTGGGGCTCACCATGTCATGCAAAGTAAAAACAGGGTGCAGACCACACATAAGCATCACTCTCACTGTATTTTAAAATCCGTATTTTTTTTAAGACGACTAGGAAATATACTAAAATGTGAAAGTAGTTATCTCTGGGTTGGAAGATGAAGGTAAGGTTATGGTTGATTTTTGTTCCCACCCTCTTCCGTGCCTTCTCTACTTTCTGCAAAGAGAAACTATTTATTATAATCATGGAAAATATTTCTTAAGAAGCAGACGATCCATTTAGCACATCTTCTTTTTCTTTTTTCTTTTTTTTTTGAGATGGAGACTCGCTCTGTCACCCAGGCTGGACTGCAAAGGCACGATCTCAGCCTCCTGGGTTCAAGCAATTCTCCTGCCTCAGCCTCTCACGTAGCTGAGATTACAGGTATGTGCTACCATGTCCGCTAATTTTTTGGTATTTTTAGTAGAGATGGGGTTTTACCATGTTGGTCAGGCTTGTCTCAAACCCCTGCCCTCAAATGATCCCACCCACCTTGGCTTCCCAAAGTGCTGGGGTTACAGGCGTGAGCCATGGTGCCCAGCCTAGCACGTCTGTTTTTTGACTATAGAATTCATTTTGAAGTTTTACTTGGATAATCAAAGTCCTTTTCAAGTAGGGCATAGAGATCTTAACACAAGACGCTGGCAGTACCCTATCTGAGAAAGGGTCGATCAGGGTCTCCTCCTTTCTTCTGCAGACAATACTCCTATGAATGCAACCTAAGACCACTCTGCATTTTGGAGGCAGCTCTGTCACACTGCTGGCTCACACTACAGCTTGCTAAGTCTAACCACCTAACTCTGTCTCACCATCACAGGCTTGGAGATGTTGGCTATTTGGACCCCAGTAAAGTATGTTGGGTTCTACTAAATTGTATTTTGCTGGCTTCACCCTCCCATTCTGGCTGCTGAGATATATTTAGATCCTAAGCCTGTCTGTGAAGCACTCTCACCAACCCTCCCTGCTCTGTGTCATCCTCGGATTTGATAACTCTGCCACCTGCACCCCATCCGAGACATCAGCACCCACAGGGAGCAGGGGAAGGTGCGGATGGAGCCCTGTGGCGCCCCTCTAGAGACCTCCCTCTACGTTTCTTCTACTTCGTAATTAGCTTTCATTTGTTACTCAACCAATTACGAATGATGAACGAGCCCTCACTTTGCGTACGCATATCTTGCAATGGTCCCTATTTAAGCCTCACCAGGCTGGGCCTGGGCTCTCCACTTGTCCTCTGTAAGAAGTGGCCAGTGCTAAAGAGCCTTCCTCAGCAGCCCCATCCTCCATTGCCACGGTCCTGCAGCTCCAGGGGACTCTCAGGTGCATGCAGAAAAATGGGTGGATCGGACTTGGCCCCGCACTGCACCCATCCACATCGGCACACCCTGGAGTGGTCCAGGGGACGGGGGAAGGAGCTGAGGCCCACAGCGGGTCCTAAAGCCAAACCGCCAGAACCCCAGTCCTTCCATGCTTTGAGGAAACTCTTTCAATATGGACAGAATCAGCCAGTGGAGGTGGGGCTGTGCCCCCGGGAACCCAGATCACTCCGGCCAAGATGCCGACCTGCCTGTGGGCCTGTCCTCCACCCCAGAGGCAGAAGCCACGCCTGCTGCCCTTGATAACCAGTGACTGTGGTTCATTCGTTCAATGGGACATCCAGCACCTTCAGCCAAGCATTGCCCCAGAGGGGACATGAGGCCACTATGATGGCTGGGCCCTTCACCTGGTGGGAAACACAAGAGTCACCAGCAATTTGCTTCACTTGTTCTTAAGCAAATTACCTAGCACATCTGCACCTCTGTTCTCTTCTGTATAAAATGAGGTCACACTAAATTACTGTTAACTGAAGTCACCCTGCAGCTGAGACTCACTCCTCCTATCTAGCTGCAATGTCAGGTCCATCACCAACTTCTTCCCATCTTCCCTTCCCACTCTCCTTCCCAGCCTCCAATACCCACAGTCCTCTCTCTGCTGCTGTAAGCTCAACTCTTCTTAGCTTCCACATATATGAGTGAGAACATGAGTTATTTTTCTTTTCTTTTTTTTTTTTTTTTTTTTTTTTTTTTTTTTTTTTTTTTTTTTTTTTTTTTTTTTTGAGACAGGGTCTCTCTCTGTTGCCCAGGCTGAAGTGCAGTGGCGTGATCTCAGCTCACTGCAACCTCCACCTCCCGGGTTCAAGCGATTCTCCTGCATCAGCCTCCCTAGTAACTGGGATTACAGGCACCTACCACCATGACCGGCTATTTTTTTTAATTTTTGGTAGAGACGGGGTTTCCCTGTGTTGGCCAGGCTGATCTTGAACTCCTGACCTCAAGTGATCTGCTAACCTTGGCCTCCCGAAGTGCTGGGATTACCGGCCAGTATTTATCTTTCCGTGCCTGGCTTATTTCATGTCACATGATGTCCTCCAGGTTTAACCATGTTGCCAGGAATGACAGATTTCCCTGATTTGATCATTACACATTGTACACATGCATCAAAATATCATTTTGCATCCCATAAACATGTGCAGCTATTACGTGTCAACTAAAAATAAAGGGAATAGGTAAATAAATAAACAAGGTCACTCCTCGTCCCCGCTGTCAGGGCTGCTGTAAGAATTCGCTGAGATGCTATGTGCCAAGTTCCTGGCAGGGAGGGGCCATCGTTAACAGAGGCCTTGCTGGGACTCCATCTACAGGCTCTCCACAGCCAGGCTGGCCAAGTCAAATCAATAAAGAAAACCCGCTTTCCTTCCAATTCGACACATTCAGAATTTGAAAATCAATCTGAAATTGATATAAAAGAACCTGCCTGACCTTTACCTCTACACTCTCTATGAAGAGATGGTTGACAGAGCAAATCAATAGTGTAAAGTCTTTTGGAAGCCTTCTGGGGTGCTCCGGGACCACACGGGTGCCCACTCTCCAGTGACAGTCACACCACAGGTCCTTCTTACCTTCCAGAGCAACAGCCTGCTGGGGGCCGTGGGGGCTCACCCCTGCCAGCCCCCAAGCTGGGGCAACACGCATCTGGAGCACAGACTCCACCTGGTCTTGGAAGCAAACAGGCAAGGCCCCCGCCAAGCCACAGTGCCGTGAACCCAGTACAGAGACACCACAAGACAGCCTTGTGTCCTGAGAGACAGAACCACTTCCTTTCATCGTATGGCCCGGGCTTCTCAAATCTGAAAATCCAGAATGCTCCAAAATCCAAAACGTGAGCACTGACATGTGCTCAGATCAAATGCTCACTGAAGCATTTCGGTTCTCGGATTTTCAGGTTTGGGACGCTCCACGGGTAAGTATAAAGCAAGTATTCCAAAATAAAATTTTAAAAATCCAAAACCTGAAACGCTTCCGGTCCCAAGCATTTCGGATGAGGGATGCAACTGGCAGCTCTAAAAAGCAAACTTCTGGTTCCTCTGCCTCCCACCACAGCGAAAGCTGGGGCTAATGCCCCTTCTTCAACGTTTCTCCCGTCCCCGCCCTCCGCCCCGCACCTGCCCATCTGTCTTGCAGCACCAGCAGCAGCGGCCCCTACCAATAAACCCATCATCGGTCCCGCCCCCACCCCCAGAACCAATGGGCGCTCCGCTCTCCCGAAAAAGGGGTGTGAATTTTGTATGGAGATGGGAGGGAGCTCGGAGCACCTGATCCCCTGCCTGGGAAGACTCAAGAGACCACCATGCCAGGTGTACTGAACAAAAGGCTAATTTCCCAGCTCTCCCCAATAATAATAATAATAATAAACACCTTTTCCCTGAAGGCGACTGGTTGGCCTATAAGCCAGATTCCTGCATCCCACTCATAAACTACCAGCAAAGGCAAACTGGCCAGACCCCCAGGCCCTGGCCCTGCTCCGTGGGAAGCACCTGAGTCAGTGAGACCCCCGCTGTCCCCACCTCCCAGAGCTCAGGCCCCAGTGAGGATGTGCTGAGGGGCAACCCAGGACACCTCCCTCCTAGATGGGTAGGTGTCTGCCCTCTCAACCCACCCCTCCTCAGGAGGAATACCCCCACGGGCCTGTCAGATAGTTTTCTTTCTTTTTTGAGATGGAGTTTCGCTCTTGTTACTCAGGTTGGAGTGCAGTGGCATGATCTCAGCTCACCACAACCTCCACCTCCTGGGTTCAAGCAATTATCCTGCCTCGGCCTCCAAGGAAGCTGGGATTACAGGGGTGCACCACCACACCCGGCTAATTTTTGTATATTTAGTAGAGATGGGATTTCTCCGTGTCAGTCAGGCTGGTCTCGAACTTCCGACCTCAGGTGATCCACCCACCTCAGCCTCCCAAAGTGCTGGGATTACAGGCGTGAGCCACCGCACCCAGTCTTCGGTAAGGTTTCTTTATTCTTGCTTTAGGAAACTTTTTTCATTGTGGAAACATCTATAGCCCCCCCCCAAAAAAACACACAAAAAAAAAAAACCTTGCCGTTTCAAACCATTTTTCAGTGTACAACTCAGTGGCCTTAATTACATATCAAATGTTATGCACCCATGACTCACTTCCAGAACTTTCTATCACCCCAAACAGAAACTCCATGTGCATTCAACAATAACTCCCCACTCCCCCCGACCCCTGGCAACTGCTCAACTACCGCCTGTCTGTATGGATTTGTATTCCAGTTATTTCCTATGAATGGAATCATGTGACGTGTGGCCTGCTGCGTCTGGCTTCTTTCACTCAGCGGGCCATTTTCAAGGCTCACCCATGCTGCAGCCTACATCAGCCTCGTTCCCTTCTACGGCTACGTAATATTCCATTGTGTGGATAGGCAACATTTGGTCGACCCGTTCATCTGCGGATGGACGTTCGGGCTGTTTCACTACTATGAATCATGATGCAGTGAACACTGGCATACAAGTATCTGTGTCCTTGTTTTCAATTCCTTTGGGTGTACGCCAGTAGATTTCTTTCTTTAATCTGCCAATCTGCATTTATTCCATTTGCTGTTACTTAGGGAGGCCTGCTGCAAACATTGTACCAGTTGCAAGATATTCTGGTGGCCAAGGTCAACGTCTAAGTGTTTGGATGGAGAGAGAAAATTGACGGATGATGGATAGATGGATGGTGTATGAACAGATGAATCACGGATGGATGGTGGATGGGCAGATGAACAGTAGAGAATGGACAGACAGATGGATGATGAGCGGATGGATAGGTGGATTATGGATAGATAGATGGTGGACGGATGAATGGTAGATGGACAGATGGATAATGGATAGATGATGGATGATGAATGGATGGATGATGATAGATGGGCAGATGGGTAATACATGAAGGATGAATGGATGGACGGATGGATAGACATCACAGCCATGTCGCTCCTCCCCTCCCCCTTCTGACTGGCATAGCAGCAGTCTAAGAACTGCTGAGCTGGCTTGCCTTCATTTGCCTCAAAACTTGTCTGTATCTGAGTGATGCTTCCCACCAACAGTGTGGGCTGCCGCTAGCTCTCAAGCCCTCCTGTCCCTCAGGGTCACCTGGACAGCATTTTCAAAGTGATGCTTACAGGCCCCACCCTGGAGACCCTGACCCCTCACTCTAGGGTGGAACCCACAGGTGGTGCTTTTCATGAACTCTCGGGTGGCTTGGAGGATCGGCCAGGGCTGGGAACCCCTGATGCAGGGCTCACGTGCTTCCAGGAGTCAGCCTGCAGGCTGGGTTGCTTTGCATGGCTTGTAATGGCTGTGGGTTGCTTTTAAAAAATAGAATGTCGTGTCTCGGGAAGGATGAAGAAACCTGTAAATCACAGATAAGAGGTTCTTACTGGAGGACAAGGAGGGGCCCTGGGAGGAAAGGATTTTTTATAAAACAGAGTGGCAGGGAGGAGGAGCAAAGCCAGAAATGCTGCGATGAAGTTAATCTATTAGGTAATTATCTTAATGCCAGCTCCATGTCCCCGGCCCTGGCCTAGCTGTCATTTAACTCGTTGAAAAGGATGTTTCTCATTACTGGAATTTTACCCTTTGGACTAACAATCTGGTGGCATCAGGCATTCAAGATTCTCAAGGAATCCCAGGGTCCCCTAGCATCTCTGGGTTCTTGAAAGTCAGCACTGTGTTTTCCAAATAAATATGCCCAAATCAGGAAAATGGTAGAGCCTGCCCTAGACCCAGCAGACAATGGTCCCTGCTGTACAACTGACCCCTGAGCAGAGCTCTGACCTGGCCCCTGTCAAGCCTGGCTAGCACAGGCCACAGCCAGGACCCCCGGCCTCTCCACCTGTGCGGGGTGTGTCATCTCCTCTCCATCGTCGGCCCAGAGTCTTCCTCATGGCCCGGCCCCACCATAAAAGTGATGCAGGTGTTTTTTGTCTGGTTTTGTGTGTGTGCTGTGTCTCTCTTTTCTTTCTCTCTCTCTCCCAACACAGAAACTCAGGTTTAAATGCAGCTGTACCAGGATAATTTGATCAGGGCATCTTAAGCCCGGAGTCTCACATTTGTGATCTACAGTTTTAATTAAGCTTTGACTCTCCAGTGCAGGATCTCATGTTATCTTGCTGCATCGCACCAAGCGGGGGTGGTGGGTCCGGACACAGCAGACCTGGCCAAGACTGGACGTTTGTGAACTTGCCACAGGGGTCCACCTTCCTCTTCCTGTTCCTTGGAGTAGACTCTAATCCAAGGATCCCTCAAGGTTAGCCCCTTTTCTCCTCCTTCCCGGAGGCTGCCTGGGCTCTTTCTACAAGCCTCATTCCACCCAAAGAGGAACAGGAATGCATGGGGACCCAGGGAGAGTGCGAAGTCCTCACCCCACCTCTCAGTGCACAGATCCTGCCCAAAGGCCCTGGAGACGAGACAGCAGCGTCAAGCAGGAAGACTCCGGGGCCTGTGGCTCAGTCACTCAGTCAACATTTCCTGGCCACCTACTACAGTGGTGGACAAAAGATCCGGGCTGACAAAGACAGTAGCAATGACCCTCACCCCTCCAGCCCATTCCCCGTCTCCAGTGGGAGTGCCTGTTTGAGAATGCAGGTCCCACGTGTCAGCCCTGGACTAAGCCTTTGATTAATTTCATCTGTCAATCAAGACTACATATCCCTGCCAAGGGCCGGCTGTCCTGAGCGGGCGGATGTACAAATAAGAGCCCTGGGGCCCCCTTGGTCTTGTCCTTTGGGGACTGACCCTTGGGAGGGTCGAGGGTAACAAGTGGATGAGGCACGACATTGCTGGGCCTGACTTCAAGAGCCCAGAGGGAACAGGGTAGGCAGCAGGAAGGCCTGTGGTGGCGGCACAGAACGGGCAGAAGACTGTGCCTATGAGCCCCTGGTGTGGCCTGCTCACTTCCCCAGCGTCCCCTCTCACTGTCAAGCCCTCACCTTCAGGACTTTTGTCATAAGAACGACATTTGCTAGAAGCCATTGAGTGCGTCGTAACCTGGTGTGAGCACTCCCTCATTAAATCCTCTTGGCCATCCTGGGAGGCAGGTGTTACTATGACTTCCCATCTTACACACGAGGAAACTGAGGCACCAAGAGGCTATTTGACTTGCCCAGGGTCACACAAATATTAGGGCCATGGGGGCAGGGCTGGGTAACAGAGCCAAGCAGCACACCTGCTGCCCAGACCGTGGTCCATTTGGAGCCCAGATCAGGGCATTCCCCTCCTCTGGCAGTGAGTCTTTAAGGCAGCATTTCCCTGCCACCCGGCTCAGCTGTCCCTGCACCCACAGACCTTGGGGCGCTTGGAGTTGCTTCTCCTTGACCAAGGCACTCATAGTGGCCCCGGCACCCAACACCTGGCACATGCCTACCCAGCACGCACACCCATGGATCCCACCCCTCCTGCCCCCTCCCCCACACTCCTCCCTGGTGGGCCCCGAAGGCCTTCCACCTCTCAACAGCGTCAGGGGAAGGAGGAGCAGGGTGAGCCAAACTCAAGGCATTGGGAGCTGGGCACTTTCCTGGGAGGCGGCCCCAGGTGGGTACCACAGCCTTAGGTATTTATTAACAAAGGCGGGGGGCAGGTGGGGGGGGCAGCCAGCCTGTCTGATTACTTTATGGCCTACAGCAGTTTGCAAACATGCATGTTTCCCTCGGCTCATACATCTCTTAGCAAAGGACTGGGGAAGCTCAGCTGCTCATTGGGACTCTGAGGACCCAAACCATGGCCACGCCATGGGGACATGGAAGCTGCCATCCGTGCTGCCCCGAGGTGCCTTCCAGATTCCCCACCCACCCTCACCCCATGCGGGCTTGCCAGATGTCACAGATAAGACAGCATGGCCAGCAAAACACTAATTCCAGAGAGAGGATGACAAAATTATAGGAAAAGTATATCCCATGCAGTCTTTGGGATATACTCATACTAAACGATTATTGTGCATCTGGGATTTCAGTTTACCTGGGCGTCCTGGGCACACCTGGCAGCCCTGCCCCCATGGCACCTGCTTGTACCTCAGTCACTTCCTCTTCTTTGTTTTCTCTCTCCCTGAAGACTCCCAGAGTGGCAAGAGCCAAGCACAGCCACTCTAAGAGTCACCCTCTACAAAGCGCAGCCACAGAGCCGCCGGAGATACTTTCTCCAAGCCTGAGCCAGATGAGGAGAGAAACACCAAGGCTGTGAGGAACGAAGGCAGAGGGAGCTGGGCATGGAGACCGCGCTCTGGAAGGAGCTGCCCTTGGCACCGCGTCCACACGCACCTGCTGTCCACACGCACCTGCTGTCCACGCACCCGCTGTCCACACGCACCCACTGTCCACACACAGCCACCTGTGGGAGGCCTCTGGGCTATGCAGTCTCCAGCCACGATTTGAGGCCTTCCAATCTTGCAGGACCTCGTGCAGCCTGGAGGAGGGGCTCCCAGGCTGAGCACTCGGAACCCACAGCGCCAGAGACCGTCTCTGGTCTGCAGAGGGGCTCCAGGCAAGGAGAGAGGCCTTTCACGGTTTTCACCCTGGCTTCCCCGGCATGGGAAGAACAGGCACCTGTCCCTTTAACAAGCCCTCTCCATCCTACAGCTGCGGCCACTTGATGTGAATGATTGCTGCTGAGAACCTCATCTGGGATTTTCCAATGCAATGATTCAAGTCTAGCTGTGTTCAAAAACCTCCTGTCAAACCTAAGTGATGATTTCCGCCTTGCCATCTTCCTCTGGAATGTTCTGTCCCCTCCCCTCCCCCCTGCATCACCTGCCCCCGAGCTCCATCCTACTTGGAGTTTTTCTTTCTGAATCTGCAAGTTGGGGGAGGGTGTCCGAAGCAGAGCCAGGCCGGCGTGTTCACCAGCTGGAGAAAGACAATGCCTCCTTCTCCTCCCTGGCTCAGAACGACATTCTCTAGGAATAAACGAAATGCGGAGGTGGGAAACCAGGCAGGGAGGAGACAACCGGAAACTGCAGCTTCTCCACCTGTGAAGAAGGGGTTGGAGCCCCAGGGGCGGGCTACAGACTGGAGGAGGTGAGCTGACCCTCGAGGGACCGGGTCAGCAAGGAAAGGATCCAGAAGGAGAAATCCAAGGGATTGTTTAAAAGTCTTCGCGGAGAAGTTACAGAAGATGGATGTTCATCCCTCTGCAACCTTAGGATTAAGGGTCCCCTTGTCAAAGGGAGGGGGGATATAGGTGGGAGGTGTTTGAACCAGGGCAACTCCATCTTGATGAGGGGCTAGGTAGCATGACGCTGACACCTGCTGGGCTGCTTTCCCAGGAGGTGAAGGCATTCCTAGTCACAGGATGAGACAAGAGGTCACAAGACACAGGTCACAGAGACCCAGCTGCTAAAACAGGATGCGGTAAAGAAGCCGGCCAAAACCCACCGAAATCAAGGCGGCGACGCAGGTGAACTCCAGTCGTCCTCACTGCTCACTATGCTCTAGTTTTAATGGATTTGCATGCTAAGAGACACTCCTGCCAGCGCCATGACAGTTTACAGATGCCATGGCAACGTCAGGAAGTTACCCTGTATGGTCTAAAGAGGGGAGGAACCCTCAGGTCCGGGAAATTCCAGCCCTTCTTCCAGAAAACTCATGAATAATCCACCCCTTGTTTAGCATGTAATCAAGAAGTGACCGTGACTCCCCCGCTGAGCAGCCTGTGCCACTGTGCTGCCTACGGAGCAGCCATTCTTTCAGTCCTTTACTTTCCCAATAAACTTGCTTTTCACTTTAAAAAAGAAAAAAAGGCTTCAGAGGTTCATTGAGCAAGAGTGTGGTAAGCCACTGCCACGCTGGTGCTGGAGACAGGCCAGGGTCCAGCTGCCCAGGTGGGACCCGGAGTCCTCCTCAAACTGCCACGAGTGCCCCCAGCCATGTGGGAATCTCACTGAAGGGCAGGTTCTGAGTCAGCAGGTCTGGGCCAGGCCTGAGTTGACATCTCTAACCAGCCCCTGTGTGATGCCGCTGCTGGTCCGAAGGCCATACTTGGAGTGACACGGTGGCACCCAACTCTGAGTGCACACTGGAACCAGCCAATGAGTTTCAAAATGACTGCTACCCTGTGGCCCACCCCCTAGGTTCTGAAGGCAGCATGGGTGCAAGGGCTGTGAAGCCCCCCAGGTGATTCTAACATGCAGCCTGGGCCTGAACCCCTGATCTAACAGGAAAGGCTGCTGGTTCAACACATACCAAGCAATTAGTTTTCAATTACAGTGTGGACGTCCTGCAGACAAGGACAGGTATGGAATGCTTTGAGGGCATGCAACGGGGAAATGGGGGCTTTTGAGTTGGGGAGCAGGAATGAATACTTGGGGGAGGCGGGAAGAGTGGGGGAGACAAAGGAGCCCCTTTCCAGGGCCCTGAGGCCAGACAGGCAAGGTGCTAAGGACTCTGGGAGGCCACAGAGCTACAGGGGAAGCGGGTTGAGGTGCAGGGCAGCTGGCAGGGCTGGGGGGTGGACCTCATGCTATGGCTGGGAGTTCCGTCTTCCAAAAGCCACCGGAAGCCCTTTGAGGGGTTTTGAATATAGTAGTGACAAGATCAGACTTCAGCTTAGAGAACTGGGTTGTAGGGAAGTGCACAGGAAGAAGGAAGGGAGTCATTTAAGTCCTTGTCACTCACCCTTTGAAAAACCAATTCTAAATGAAGCTAAAAACTGGAGAACTAGGGCACCTCTGTCTTAGCACTAAGCACGGGGTCAAGGCACTTCCGACTTCTGGGAAGGAGCTAAGTCCCTGCCAGGGGCAGCCTGCCAGAGCCAACCCGGCCCTAGGTCCATCACATGCTATTTTTAGGCTGGCCCCTCCCCCAGAGGGCTGCAAGTTATTTCAAGGTATCCCTGTGATATGAGCAAGCCCACCCTCTCAGTTAGGCTGAAACCACTGATCAAAACCAAACTTCCAAGCAAAAGTCGCCAGTCCTGTTGGGAGCTTGGAGGGACAATGTGCTTGTCAGTGTTGTGTCCCACATGGCCAGGCTTAGTCTCCAGGGATTCAGTCCAACATGGATTGGGTGTTGCTGAGATATTCAACCATTGTGGTGAACATCTACAATCAGCTGACCAGTAAAGGAGATAAGCCTCCAAAAGGTGGATGGATGGGTCTCAACCAATCAGTTGAAGGTCTGAAGAGCAAAAACTGAGGTTTCCCAGAGAAGAAGAAATTCTTGCCAGAAAACTGCAGCAAAAATCATGCCTGTCCTAGAAATTTCAACTTGCCAACCCCTGTAATCATGTGGACAGATTCCTTAAAATAAATCTCTTGATAGTGTGAGATATGAGGATGGAGATGGAGATGACAAAGAAAATGAAGATCAAGATCACAGAGATGATGGAGAAGATGGAGATGATGGAGATGGTGGAGATCATGGAGGAGATGGAGATGATGGAGAAGGCGGAGATCATGGGGAAGATGGGGATGATGGAGAAGGCGGAGATGATGAAGAAGATGGAGATGATGGAGAAGATGGAAATCATGGAGATGATGGACATGATGGAGAAGATGGAGATGATGGAGAAGTTGGAGATGATGAAGAAGATGGAGAAGATGGAGATGATGGAGAAGTTGGAAATCATGGAGATGATGGACCTGATGGAGAAGGTGGAGATCACAGAGATGATGGAGAAGATGGAGATCATGGAGAAGATGGAGATGATGAAGACGATGGAGATGATGGAGAAGATGGAGATGATGGAGATGGAGATGATGGAGATGGAGATGATGAAGATGGAGATGATGAAGATGGAGATGATGGAGAAGATGGAGACCATGGGGCAGACAGAGATGATGGAGATCACAGAGAAGATGGAGATAAAGATGGGTAGAGATAGCCTACTGGTTCTGTTTTTCCAGAGAACCCTGACCAATACAGAGGCCCACAGCTCTGGCCCCAGACACTTGTAGTCCCCTCCCACCTGGCTATGGCTTGATGTTTCCTGCTGTCCACCTTCCTATCTTAAAATGGAGTTCCTGAAAGCCCCAAAACCCAGACCCCAAAGGCCTGACTAACATGGCGGGGGATTACTCAACCCATAGAACCTGCACACAGGCAGCAGACAGCATGGAGGTCTCACTCCAGACTCTTCACTCCAGACCCCCATCCCAGCCTCTCACTCAAACCCCAGGAAGTGATCTTGGCTTTGATGAAGATGGAGAGAGCTAGCGCAGGACATGTCTGTCTTCCAATGGCCAAGATCTAAACTTTTCTAAAGCCAGATTTCCTGACAGTTCTGGCTAGAACTGAAAAGTAGCGGGTAAATAACACATTGGAGAACCTGGTGGGGTGCAGGATCGCTGAGGGAGTCAGGCACCACACACAGGGCAAATGGCACTCTCCACAGGGAAGCAATTCCCTGAAGATGGAAGAAAGTCAGCAATTCTTCACACGCGCGGGCAGAACCACTTAGGCAGGGGAAATGCACCAGAGGAGAAAGCAGCGATGTCCAAATTTGTCTCTGAGCTTGATTATTTAAACATTTATCATCAAACTTGAAGAAATAAACGCAAAGGCCATTTTAATGGCATACATGGGGATAAGAAAAGTACCCGTGTTTCCAGCGCCAGGTTCCCTGGCATGAGCGACAGAAGCTTCTGCAAGTACAGTCAAAGGTGACGGGCGCACGCTTTGCCAGCGAACATCCCATTTCCAGCACACACGCGTCTGTGGCTTATCCTTGCTGACTTCTTTCAGAATTGGCTCCAGCTCCCGAAGCAGGTGGTCAACCCACCTCCTCCCTGGAAAACCCCAAGGAGAAGGGGAGGGAGGGAGGGAGGTGGATGGGGCCGGGGAGGCCAGTGTCAGGAGGACTCGGGCACGGCACCCTCTAGACCAGAGCAGCATTGAGCGCCCTTTGTGAAAAGCTCTGTGATGCCAGGCTAGGTCCCCCTGGCGCGAGGGTGGCTCTGAACCACTGCCACAGAAGATGGAGCTCAGGGGACCGTGCAAACCCGGCGTGGGCGGCAGTGCCCACAAGCTCCTAAAAATAAGCATCTGCTCAGCTCGAAACCCTGCTGTCCCTCCACCTGGCCCCAGAGTGTCCTCACTTCCTCAGCCTGAGCACTGCTGGCATTCCGGATGGGCAGGAGGCAGAGCTGAGCCCCGCCCGGGGTGGCAGTGGAGGGAAGAGGGGTGGCCCAAACTTGTCCAATAGAAAGGACCACGTGGAGCGCTTCCCTCACCCGTAGTGGGTGTTGGCAATGCCGGGGGCAACCCTCACCCGTAGCGGGTGTTGGCAATGCCGGGGGCAACCACAAAGCTGGGGAAGTCAGGAGCTTTGCAACAAAACCAGCCCTGGGGAGCATGAAGGCACTCAAGCACTCCAATACCTAACCCCAAACAGTGCATGGTCAATCAGGAACGCAAAACAGGCAGCCCATCAGAGACAGAGCAAAACCAAACCAAGGCAGGGCACCCACTGCCTGGCACCTCTTGGTGCAGGCTGCCTGCGCATCCTCTTCCGTGTGGCCACTGGGGTGCAGTTCCTTGGGAAGCTGGCTGTGGGTGGATGCGCACAGTACCTACTCAGCCCCTCGTGGGCTTGTGCCCTCCCCTGGAGGCAGGTGGACAAGGCGAAGGCCCGGACGTGCCAGCCATCCTGAGACCCCGCTGGGCCAGGCCCCTGCACATCCATGCACCTTTTCCACATCCTCAGCAGAGACTCTTGGTCTGGATGCTGCGTGAATTCACCACATCTGTCTGTGGGAGAGGAACTCCCTGACTTGGCTCTGAAAACATAGTAATAAAATAATAATTTAAAACAAAGTACAGCTTCTTCCAGAAAGCCAGAAGTGTGGGTAGCTGGTGTAGGATTTGCTTGGCGTTGGGATTAGAGCACAGCAGATCATTCCAGAATTCCACCATTCTCCTGGCACAGGGTCTCTGCCCAGGGCTAAGCTCAGGGCTCACTCCATCACTGCCTGACCCCCAGTGGCACAGCTGTGGTTACACCAGCTGCAAATTCCCTGGTTAGTGACATTCTCTAAGATGCAGCGGCCTTGACTCGGGGTGGCCGCGCCTCAGCATCAGCCTCCCGCCCCCTCAACGTCCTGAGCATCGCGCCTGGTCCACCGCCCACGTGTCTCCATCGTGTTTCCCCTTCCCTTCTGAACAGGACAGGCCTTCATGTGGTTCTCTTCCTGCCCAGCTCTGCTTCCCACTCCTGCCCTTGCCTAACGGTTCTCCATGCCCTTTGGGGGAACCTCATCGGGTCCTGCCCTGTGGGGAGGCACAGACCTGACCAGACTCACAGTCCCCAGCCCAAGGCGGCCCAGCCTGACACGCCCACTGCAGTAGACATGGAGCTGGCTCTGCTGCCGGCTGCTGGCCTGTGGCTCCTACCAGAAAAGCCCATGGGAGAGGCAACAGCACATCAGCCGCTTTGCTCCCGAAAACCAAGAACTGCACCCCCATTTTGGCCTTAATATTCACGTGTCATTTTCCTTGGATACTCAAGAAGGTTCTGCCTTGCAGAGCAGTCTGCACAAAGCGTGGCCTGGGACCCGCTCGGGGCGGGCAGAGGGGTCAGAGGTGCTGAGGAGCCTGTGGCGAGGGGCACATCAGCATGCCGAGCTCCGGGGCCGGCGGGAGCTGGAGAGGACGGGCCGAGAGCCATCAGGAGACAGAGCAGAACATCCGGCACCATGGCGGAGAGTCACTGGCAAGCTGGTTGGGGAGTCACCGGCTGCCATTTACGCTCCGTAAATAGAGGGTAAATGTGTCTCTAAAATGGGAACCAGTGCCACAGGACCCGCGGTGCCCCCCGGGGTAGCTGCGCCTGGTGCCCTCCCAATCGCACCTCTGAGAACTTGCCATCCCAGCCCCGTCTCCCGAGTGCTCCTTGGGCTCCTGTGCTCCGTCCACCCACCACAGCTTTGCTTTAGGGTTGGTCTTACCTGCAGTCCACCCAGTCCCTGCCCCAGCCCCACCATCACTATCATTGCCTCCTCCTCCTCCTCCTCCTCCTCCCCGTCTCTTCCTTGATTATCCAGACTTGATCTATCAGCCAACAGCTCGCCCCCAAGCAAAAGTGTGTCCTATCTTTTTGTAGGTTTAAAGCACAGCCCCCCAGCCAGGCAGGCAACCCCATTCGACCAAGACAAAACCCAATCCCATTCTTACGGCTTCCATCACACTGGGCACAGATGACTACTGAGCAGTGCTGCCCGAATCAAACCACTGCCAAAGGCTGAGGGACTCCAACCAGGCACCCCGGCCAGTCAGGAGCGAGGACGCTCCACTGCAGCAACAAGCAGCTGCCAAATCGCGTCACCTTTTACGGCAAAGATTGTCCTGCCCACACCACGTTCTTATCATGGGTCCATCTTGCTGCTCACACAAGGGGCCAGGCTGATAAAGCAACCTCTTTCTGGAACATTCCTGGTGGTCGTGACAGAAGGAAAGAGGGATGGACACACTCCATCCTAACCTGTGGCAGACGTGACTTCCAGTCCCATATCTACGACTTTGGTCACTGACCAAAGAAAGGCACAGAGCTCCATGACAGCTCACAGCTGGGCAGAGCAGAGACACCAAATACTTGTGACCAAAGTGAGCCCGTCTCAGTGACACTAACCTCGGCCAACACAGATAATCAAACACCCGCCCACTCAGGATGTCACCGATGCCTCTGGGTTTGCAGAAACATGAAGGAAGACTTCCACTCGGGCTCAGGTGGATCCGACCACTCCTCCAGGGGTTGCCCTTAGCTGGGCCAGACTGCAATCTGGATGCAGGAAAGAGGATGAGACGAAGCAAGAGAGACCATTAGAGTCACTATGTCACTCACCTCTTCCATTTCCATGCACGTGTGCACCATGGCAAGACAGGCAGCCCCACAGAGAGGGACGTGCCTTGTAGATGCTCCCTGGCCTGCCCTGCCCCAGGGCTGAGGATGCTCTGCCCACTATTTGCTATGCGGGAGGTTTCCACTTGGTTTCCTGTTGCAGGAAGAGAGGAGAGCTGTTCTTGTGCCCACACAGCCAGGGGCTGGAGGAAGGCAGGTGCCACCTGCTCCGGACCTGGCAGGGGACCATCTCTTGCCGTTCCAAGGAGTTTGGAAGCTGGACCCAGAGGGACTTGGCATGGTTTCCATAGACACTGCCATGGAGCATCTGCCATGGAGCCAGAGCCACTTGGCCACCATAGAACCGTACTAGCCCAGAGACCAGGTTGCCTCTCTGTTAAAGCCCCCCACGTGCCTGTGTGTGCCTGTGCCTGCGTGTGTGTGTGTGTGTGTGTGTGTGTGTGTGTGCACGTGTCTGGCCCTGGAAAAGTGGGCATTCAGCCTCACTTCCACTCTGTGTCTGCTCCCCTTCCACCTCCCCCCAGCCTCTCTTTGTCCATCCCTGTTGACTTGGGGAAGGGGAAGGCAAGATCTTTCTCTTCTCAATAAATCTCTGATCAAGATGCAATTCCAACCATGCGCAGTGGCTCATACCTGTAATCCTAGCACTTTGGGAGGCCAAGGCAAGAGGATGGCTTGAGCCTAAGCGTTTGAGACCACCCTGGCAACAGAGCAAGACCTCACCTCTACAAAAAATAGAAAACCAGCTGGGCATAGTGGTGCATGCCTGTAGTCCCAGCTATTTGGGAGGCTACTTAAGCCCAGGATATGGAGGCTACAGTGAGCCGTGATCACGCCACTGCACTCCAGCCTGGGAGTCAGAGCGAGACCCTGTCTCAAAAAAAAGATGCAATTCCTGGAAGGACCTGAGTGGCTAGCAGCCCCTGCCCTGTGTGACAGCCCATGGGATGTGCTCAGAGAGATGCTCGTTCCTGAGGCAGGAGTTGCTCTTCAGGCCTGCCGCAGCTTCCCAGAGCCATGGACCTCTGGCACCTGCAATGGCCCTCTGGTGCCCGCCTCCAGCAGGGCTTCCCACAGGTGTGCCAAAGCATAGGCTGTCATGGGCTCTGCAGGGGACAGGCAAGCCCATTTCTGAGGGTCCACATCAAGCATGAAAGACCCAGACACACGGAAAACAAGGAAAGAAAGCCATGCCACATCAGCACTGGGCGCTGGGGGGGACGGGAGGGAGGAGTGCTGAGGACTGCGCAGTGTGGACCCAATGGCTCTTGCTTGACATGTGACCCTGGCCCCCCCAAGCCTCGGCTTCCTCGTGGTAAAGCGGGCTCCTCTTTCGCTGGGATGCTTTGAGGATGCAGTGAGCTGATGTGTGTGAAAGTCTCCGACACATCCATTCACGGACGATCTCAGCCACTGTTGAGTCTTTAAAGAGTGAGCGCCATGGCAGGTCCTGGGACCCCGTGGTGACTAAGGTCAAAGGGCCCCTGACCTTACAGAAGACAGACAGATGTCACACAGTGCCCCACAGCAACTGCGCTCAGCTGGGGTCAGAGCTTCAGGGGGCACGCAGGGTACAAGAGGAGCTAACTGGGACCCCTACGTGGGGACAGTGAAAGAAGTCTCCTTAAGGGAGTGACATTTGAGCGGAGCTCTGAAGACCAGGTTGGGATCAATGACAAGGCCAAGGGGAGAGAGAGAGGAGGCACTCTAAGCAGGAGCTGCCTGTGCAAAGGCCCTGAGGCCCCCAGAGTGCACCTCTGGAGGAATGGACCAGCCAGGAGGAAGGTGGCTCTGGTGGCATTTTGTGAAGCTCTGTGATCATGTTTGCATTTTTAAAAGATGCTCTATCCATGCTCCCCTCCAATCCACCTCCCACTCCGCAGCCAAAGCCTGTCAACCCAGGCAAGAGGCCAGGGCCATAGTCCAGGCTGGAGAAGGTGGTGGCTGTGGGAAGGAGGGAAATGAACAGAACGAGGGCTTTCGGAGGTCAGATGGGCAAGGTGTGGGGGTGCCTTGAAAGCAGAGGTGGCAGGGGGTGGACGGCACAGAGGGAGGTGCCCAGCCTCTGCCTCGTACAAAAGCGCAGTGGGGCGGAGCTGTCCTCTAAAATGGAGAACACTGGGAGAGGAGGAGGCAGGAGAGTGGACCACAAAAGGCCTGGGGCTAAGGACAGGAACAGGCCGTTAGAAAAAGAAGATATACAAATGGCCAACAAGCATACGGAAAAACGCTCAGCATCACTAATGATCAGGGAGATTCGACTCAAAACCACAATGCGACGGCACCTCACTCCCCAAGAACAGCCATAACCAACACATCCAAAATAAGAGACGCCAGCGTGGATGGGTGATCAGGGAACACTTCTACCCTGCGGGGGGGCATGTCAACTAGGACAGCACCGGGAGACAGTGCGGAGCGTCCTTAAAGAACTACGAGTAGATCCGCCCTTTAATCCAACAATTCTACCAGGCGTCTACCCAGAGGAAAAGAAGTCACGGTGCAAAAGAGATGCCTGCGCGTGCTGTTTATATCACACACCGCCATTACAGAAACGCGAAACCAGCCCAAATGCCCGTCAAATCAACGAGTGGGTAAAGAAAATGTGATCTGCACACGTGCACACACACACACGTGCACACACATACACACAAGCACACACATACACACAAGCACACACATACACACACATACACATACACACATGCACGCGCACACACATACACACACAAACACACATGCGCACGCACATACACATACACATACACGCACGCACACATACACATACACACACGTGTGTGCGTGCACACACACACACACATATACACGAACGTACACACACATGCACACACACATGCACACACACATACACATACATGCATGCACACACATACACATACACACACGTGCACACGCGCACACACATATACACACATGCGCGCACACACACGCACACACACACGTGCGTGTGCACACATACACACATGCACACACACACTCGCACAGACACATACATACACACACACACACACTCACCATGGAATACTACCCAGCCATAAAAAGTAAGAAAATAATGGCATTTACAGCAACGTGGACGGAACTGAGACTATCGTTCTAAGCAAACTAACTCAGAAACGGAAAAACAGACGTCGTGTGTTCTCACCCATAGGTGGGGCTAAGCTAGGAGGATGCAAAGACACAAGAATGATCCACTGGACCCTGCGGCCTCAGGGGAAAGTGCGGGGGCAGTGCGGGATGAAAGAACACACATTGGGTACAGTGTCCACTGCTCGGGCGTTGGGAGCACCAAAACCTCAGAAGTCACCACTGAAAAGTTTATTCAGATAACCAACACTACCTGCTACCCCAGAAACCCACTGGAATAAAAAAATTAAACAACTAAAAAAATTTTTGTTCTCATACTTTAAAGGATTTATATTTTTTTATTATAAACGTGACTGCACACAACTAAAAATTTTTAAAAGGCCAGGTGGTGGCTCACGCCTGTAATCCCAGCACTTTGAGAGGCCGAGGCGGGTGGATCACGAGGTCAAGAGATCAAGACCATCCTGGCCAACATGGTGAAACCCCGCCTTTACTAAAATACAAAAATTAGCCGGGCGTGTTGGCAGACACCTGTAGTCCCAGCTACTCAGGAGGCTGAGGCAGGAGAATCGCTTGAACCCAGGAGGCGGAGGCTGCAGTGAGCCGAGATCATGCCACTGCACTCCAGCCTGGCGA
>NW_016107351.1:3598599-3657972 GCF_001604975.1 Cebus imitator | reverse complement strand
AAAAAAAAAAAAAAAAAAAAAAAAGGAGGGTGATGCATCGAGGAACTCCCAGCAGCAAAGTACCGGCAGAGGATGAGCCCAGGAAGCAAGAGGGTCTGAACTCAGCATGGACAGATGAGCCTGGTGGGCCGAGAGACAAGAGAAGGTGAAATGGCAGGACAGGGGGACGGGCTGGGTGAGGCCGAGCAGTGAGCGGGGACGGGGCTGGAGAGGAGCTGGACACAGGCCTTCTTTGATGAAGTCTTCCTGTGTCATGGCAGTGACCCCGGTCACCAGCACCCACCCCGGCTATCCAGCACCCACCAACCAGCCTTCCCATCTCCCAGGCCGGGGCCCTCGGACCGGGGTGATTTTCAGCATGGATGCTTGCACCTGGTGTGGACTGAGAGCAGAGATGCCCCAGCTGTCCATGGAAACAGTCCCTTTGCAGTGTGGCCAGGCAGGGTCTACTTCCCTGCCCCTTGAATCAGGGCTGGCCTCCAGACCAAATGATGTCTTAGACACGAGGGTGAACAGTTCCAGGTGGGGCCTCAGCAGGCCTTGCTCACTTCTGGTTCTGTCTGGGGACCAAGGCACAGGCGTGTGAGCAAGCGTGAGCGAAGGAAGAGCCAGGAGAAGCAGGCTCAGTCAAGTCCAGCAGCCTCTGGCCTGCCTGCCAGCCGACCACAGAGGCCCCACCAAGCCCAGCTGGAGCCAGCCAACCATGGCCCAGCCCCACAGAAGGGCCCAGATGGTCCCTAGACTCATGGGCAAGAATGACAACGCCGACTTCAAGCTACAGTGTTCTGGGGCGTGTTTGTGACGCGGCAGTCGCTAACCGGTACACCCTTCCCCCAGGGGCATGAGGACGCTCCTCAGCTTCATCCTGCTTCCCAGGACTAGCTAGAACCCAACAGAGCCATGCGGCTAAATCCATTCTGATCAGGCTTGTAATTGAGGTACTGGGTGAGATCTTCAGTTTTATTTTCTCTTTTCGTATGTTTTCAATCAGAAATATCAGAAGCTGTTTTGAAGGTCCCTGCAGAGCTCTCAGAAGCACCCTCTCCGGGCTGCTCTGGAGAGCCCTTCTTATTTGTTGGAGAGTGTGTTCTCCTGCAACTTTTTCAAACGCTCCATTCTCCTCTGACGGCAGCCGGGGCACTTCATCGCCTGAGAGATGGTGACGTAATTGCAATGGCCGTCGATACTCCTTTATGACTCTGAATTTGCATCTGTGCGAGGCTGGTCATACTTATCTGAATTCCAAGCACAAACAAATGAAACTTATTTACAATAACTGGGAAAATTCCACACCAGAGGTAAAATTAAACATGGCTTTGCTGCTACAGATGCAGAAACGAGTCCAAGCAAGACCATTGGGAACTGACTCAACACCTGGCCGGTCCCAAGAATTCTGTTGCCTGAATGACTGGTGGGGGCAAGGCAGGAAGGTGGACGATGGAGGCCCAGGCCACCCACCCTGTGATGCCTCCACTCTCCAAGACCCCCCGCAACCCCGAGAACAGGAAGGTGGAGTGAGAAGAAGGGAGCACAGCTGGTCACGAGGGCCCCTTTCCGCTCTTGGTCACTTGTAGCGCTGGCATCCTTCCTGTTAGGGGCAGCGTAAGGGGCAGCTGTGGTGCCACAGGGCACGGGAGAGGCTCCGAGGAGCCAAGGTGGCGCAACCTTACACAGCATGTCCACGGCAGCCAGATCCCAAGACCTCCATCTTGCAGTCCAGTGTCCTTTGCAGGTGATACCAGCAAGGCTGGGGACCAGTGCCTGCCGTTTTCATCCTAACTGATCTGTTTTGATGGCCAGGCCAGTCATGTTCAGGAGAAAGCGGGGCGGTGAGAGTAACCAGGAAACCCCAGCATCATCTACAAACCTGGCGGAGCCACTCAGCCAGGACCCTCAGCCCCACGCTGCACAAGCCACTCAGCCAGGCGAGGCCCCCACACAGAGCAGCAGGCTGGCCGGAAAGCTTCAGACCACAAGCCTCAGACCAGGTGGCACCTAGGAAGGGGGAGGGTATATAGCCAGGGTCCCCCTTGGAGGCAGGGGAAAGGCTGAGAGAGTAGAGATGAAGGAGCCCCAGGGGGAAATGGGCAGAGCTGCTTCATGGGAGGACGGAACATTTGAGTAGGGTCTTTTTTCTTTTTAGAGATGGGCTCTCACCCAGGCTGGAGTGCAGTGATACAATCATAGCTCACTGCAACCTTGAACTCCTAGGCTCAAGCAATCCTCCCACCTCAGCCTTGTGAGTAGCTGGGACAACAGGGGCATGCCACCATGCCTGGCTCTTTTCAAAAATGTTTTTGTAAAGAAGGGGTCTCACTATATTGCCCAGGCTGGTCTTGAACTCTTGAGCTCAACCCACCCACCCCCCTCAGCCTCCCAAAGTTCTGGGATTGCAGTCGTGAGCCACCTTACTCGGCCTGAGTTGGGTCTTGAGGCATGCATAGGAGTTTCCAGGTGGGGTGCGGTTGCTGGAGGTGGACCACGCAGCCCCAGCTCTGGAGCTCACGGTAATGTTCATAAACAAATGAGCCCTACGTGAGCCAGGCCCGAGACTGCGCATTTTCTCCCGTGTTTTCTAACGCACTTGGCAACTTGATCTTACTCTCCCTGAGGGACTCTCCGTGTAAGGAGACATTCAGGGCCTCATCCTGCCACTAAGATCAAAAACATCCTGAGGGCAGGCTTGGCTTGAGATCCTTCTGCAACTGCAGGAGCTGAACACAGACCTTGCTGCAGCCAGGAAAATCATCAGAGTTGACCAAGTACTGACCACCCTCCCCCAGGTCAGGAAGGACCCACACGCCTATTTCTCTTTGATCTGTGGAACGATGGCCCACCCATACCCACTCACTGCTGCTTGCTTCCCTAAGGATGAACAGCAGCCTGCAGCTGTCCCCACCCTGAAGCACGGCCCTCCCCCAAAAGGGTCCAAGGTCCTGAGCTTGGACATGGGCGATATAGCGAGACCCCATCCTGAGCTCGGACAGATTTTTCAGGGAACAGCAATGCTCAAGGGTGGGGAACTTAAGGAAGTGCCTCGGAGGGGACATTCGCGCTGGGGCTGCCATGACACAGGACCACACACACTGGCAGCCACAAAGATGACGTGGACCCCCTGAGCTGCGGGAGGCTGCCGCCCGAGTTGGGGTGTGGACTCCTGCAGGTGGGCTCCTTCCGGGGGCTCTGAGTGAGAATCCGCCCCAGGCCTCTCCTGGCTTCGGGTGCTCCCCTGAGTACTGGGAGCCTGTGGCCGACTCGCCCCAGCGACGTGGTGTCTTCCTCTGTGTCTCCACATCACCCTCCTGTTTGTATCTGTGTCCTGATTTACCCTTCAGATGAGGACATCGGTTCTGTTGGATTAGGGTCCCCCATGCCCTCGTTCTAACTTGTCCCCTCTGAAAAGACCCTGTCTCTAGATAAGGTCACATTCTGAGGTCCCGGGGGTTAGGACATCAGCATGGCTTTTTGGGAGGACATGATTCAGCCGGAACGGGTAGCCTCTTCCCTCCCAGGCACCTCCCTGCTGCCTGCCCAGGCTCCTGGAGCGTCCCAGGGAGGGGTGGGGGCCACACCAGAAATGCACGTTGAGGAGCTGGGACACCCTGGAAGGGGCTCAGGAGAACAGCAGGGAAGAGGGGCCACACATACCCCAACACCCTCCGTGCACCCCGACACTCTCCATGCACCCCGACATCCCCCACACACCTCGACACCCCCCACACACCCTGACGCCCCCACGCACCCCAACACCTTCCATGCACCCCGACACCCTCCACGTACCCCGACACTCCCCACGCACCCCAACACCCTCCACATACCCCAACAACCCCCACGCACCCCGATGCACCCCACACACTCCGACATCCCCCATGCACCCCGATGCCCCCCACACACTCCAACACCCCCACGTGAGTTTGGCCTGCATCGTCCCACCAGGGGGGGTCTGTCCTTCCAGGTCTCAGCCAGGCCCGGGCACGCTGGGGAGGACTGTCAGTTCAAGGGTGGACACCAGCGTTTGATGTGGAGATTTGGCAGCGAGAACGGATATGCCTCAGCACGAGGTTTATATAAAATGACAGCTTCTGGAAAATGAAGCCCTCAGATTAAAAAGGAAGAAGAAAAGGAAAGAGAAGGAAGAGGGCAGCAGGGAAGGTGCCCCCATCCCCCATGCATTCCCTGGAGGGCACTGCAGGGGCCGGAGAGACCGGGAAAGAAATGCCCCATTTGGAGGTGTCCAATGCGCCTTAGCTTTGCCCCAACACCGCCTCCCCCTCTCCATTCAGGTCAGATCCCCCTCTCAGGCCACATGCTTCTTCACAGTCTGATCCTTCCTGTGCCCATGGTAAGAACCCCAGGGGATGAAGCCCTGGCAGGGGACAGACAAGCTCCAAGACAGCATGTGGTCACTGACAAGCAATTATTTGGAAACTTGCACATTACCGCCGTTTTAAAAGGGTGGGGGCTAGATGGAGGCAAAGACTCAAGAATCCTTCCCAGGAAACCCACAAAAGCCAAGACGATCGCACACAATTGCCCTTTTGTTTCAGAGGCACATGGATATTCCTGCAGAGCTGGAAACTCACTCTTCACACAAATAAGCTTCCAAAAATTGCGACTTATTTGTGGCCGAGTTTGGGACTGTTATTTCCTTCCCAGCCCCCTTGGGTTGCTTTTTTTTTTTAATGACCCGAAATGTAAATTGCCTTCCCTGTGAGTCTCCCAGGCTGGGATGAGGTCTTGGGAAGTCTGCCTCCCAGGACATCCCAGCTGGAGCTCCTCCAGGAAAGGAGGCTTTGGAAAGTCCAGGAGACCAGTGAAGTTCATTCTGGTGCCTGGCACTGAAAGTGGAGCAGGGGGCCGGACCTCTTCCCCTGCCTTCTCCCTGGACGCCCAGTGTCTACCCCCTGGTGTTCAGATGGCCCCTTTCTCACCAGAATGGAAAGGACTCAGGGACATCAGCTCAGCCCTGGGGGAAGGGTTCTCATCTCCACAAGGCCTGGGGGAACAATGGCAAGCAGAGCCAGCATGGACCCCACTCCAAATCTCAAAGAAATCTTCAAAGAACCCCAAGAAGGGGCTTCAAGACTGTAGCCAACTTGCCAGAATTCACCAAACATCCAACCTCTCAGGAGTGCACAGAGGCCTGACAGCAGTTTCGCAGCCATCAGAGGGACAAGTCATTCCTGTGCCTGCTGGGGCCCCTGGGAGCAGGGAACTCTCACTGTCCCTTCCTCGCAAGCCTGCTTACTGTTCCAGAAACGAGCCCAGGAGAGCCAGGACAGGGGATGAAGGCTCCCGCAAGAGGAGAGATCCCAGAGAGGCCGCCTGAACCCGGCAGTCACGCAGTCCCAGGGGTCAGCACCCACGGCCGTGTGTCCCCCGTGGCACAGGTTTTAGAAGTCGCTGCTGCAATGAGCCCACTTGCCTTGGGGGCCTCATCTCAAAACTCAGGGTGTTGTCACAGCCACGCTGCCACTCCAGAATTCCTGAGGACAGGAGACACACCATGGCCAGTCCTGGCACCAAAAAAGGAGAACTCTCGGCCAAGCTCTGCCAACCCGAACACTGATGGACACCAGACTCCTTGGTACACATTTATTGGGCACCTACTGTGTTCCAGCCACAGTCCAAAGTGACAAAAGGTCCCAGCAGAAGGTGGCAGCCCCCGCCCAGCCGCCAGCGCCATCTCCGTCTTCTTCTCCCTCTCGGGCCTCCTGTCCCCTCTGGGATTCAGCCCCAAACAGTAGTTCGTTCTCTGTCGGGTCACTGCCTTTGCGTGGAGCCCCTGAAAACAGAGCCTGGGGCACAGATTGCTGCTTTGAGGGCAAGGCCAGGAAGCCGGTGGGAGGTTATCCGGAAGCCTGACGAGGATGGAATAAAAGCTGCGTGTGCACGTGTGGAGGGGTGTGCATGTGTATGTGTGTGCATGTGTATGTGTGTACATGTATGTGATATGTGCAACGTGTGTGGGGGTGAAGTATTGTCATGTGCGCACACATGCATGCATGTGTGTGTGTGGTGTGTGAACGTGTGCGTGTGTGTGGTGCATGCAGTGTGTGATATGTGTGGAATGTGTGTGCATACATGCATGCACATGTATGCATGTAGGTTGTGTGTGTAATGTGTGTGTGTTGTCATGTGTGTGGTGTGTGAACGTGTGTAAACAAGTGTGTGGTGTGTGGTGTGTACACATGTGTGCATGTGTGTGCACGTGTGTGTGTGTGTGTGTGGTGTGTATGTGTGTAGCATGTGTGGTGTACGTGTGTTTATACAGTGCTATTGAACAGGTCACTCTGTAGACAACTGGAGCTTGATCCCTGGGGACCTTCCAGGGCACCCTGTCAACTGCCTGTCCCTGGGAAGGCTGGGCAGGGAGTGGTTCCCTCCCCACACTCCCACCTGTGAACACACTCCCTCCTCTGCCACCAAGCTGAGCCCAGGACAGCGGGCTCGGGGCACTAGGACTCTCCCAGGACGGCCACTCCCAAGGTGGTCCTGGCAGGCCCCAATCAAGGCCATTGTCTGCTTCAGACTGGGTACTGCAGGATGAGACCCAGGCGGTCCTGGCACAACCCAAATGTTCTCCACGACGGCAGCATCCCAGGGCCACATGCTCCCCTGCCCTTTCTCCCTGCCCAGCGGGAGCCTGGCACACCCCCCAGCCCCCACCCCGCTCCGATGGCCTCCTGCACTCCTGACCTGGCAGACCCCAAACCACAGACTGCGTAATGACAGCAGCCACAGAGAGAGACGCATGTGTGCTCGGAGGTAGGGGTCAGGGAAGGCAGTCCCCACTGGGCTGTTGCCACTCTCGGGGACAGAGGTGGGTGGCATCTGCTCCAGGGAGGGGCGCAGGTGCAGGGGAAACCCCTGAGACAGGAAATGTGTGTCCACAGCCCACTCTTGGCAGGCAGATGCCCCCAGAAGACCCCACATCCCACCAAGACGGACACCACCTGACCTTCCCTGGCGGCTCCTGAACCTTCCCCCTGCCTCTGGCTCTTTTTTCGTAAACTAAGTCTCCTGTTCCTGTAGGGTGCGTCATGTGTGCACGCCAATACATGCGTCCCGAGTTTTTATTCCAATCCTTAAATGAGGTCTTTGCTGAGAATTTACAATTCCCCTGTGGCCTCAATCTTGCAAAGATTGCTTTTTTAACGCTGTGAGGCCTTAATTCTAATAAGCCTCCTCCTTATTACAGAACCAGGTCACACAGCCTTGACACCGCCAGAAAATCTCTCATCGGCTGCTGGAGGGTGGGCGCGGAGAGAGGGGCTGCCAGAGGAAGGGGCAGAGAGCCGGGAATGCCGGGGAGGAATCCTTTCTTAATTCAATGAAATTCTAAAATAATCTAATTTCTTAGAACCAGAGTGGCCTGCTCACTTTGGATAACTTTGTGAGGCGGTTTATGGCTCCTACAAACGTTCATTTTCTTTTTTGTGTCTTGATCTGAAAATGACAAGAGGAGCCGGGGAGCGCCAGAACCCGACGGGCACCCCGGACACCGGTTCAGGCCCCGGCCTCGGGCGGTCGGTCATCTGCGGTGACCCAGCGTCTGTTCTCCCTGCTTCCAGGGCCAGGGGAGGAAATGGAGGGAGGATGGCACCAGCAGGCTCCAGGACAGAAACCCTAACCCGCGGGCACCTGCTGGGGCAGGAGGCACTTGGACCAAAGGGTTTGGGCACCTGGGAATCCATCAGTCAAACTCGCCCTCCCCCTCTTCCTGAGGTAGTTGTGTTTAGGTCCAAGGGGACACAGGGGAAGCACGCAATGGAGAAAAAGGAACCTGCCTAAGTCTGACTCGTCAGGACAGAGCAACAGTCCCTCCTGCATGGATTAAGCGCCTACTATGTGACAGGGAGGGGAGAGGCCGCCTCCTGACCCCCCTTCTCCTCCAGAAGTAGAAGGACCTCGGAGCTAATGGCTGAGATGGTGCCGGAATGTTCTTTAAAACCCCTGGAAGTGTTCAAGACTGCGGGGGTGAGTTCAAAAACAAGGTCTTTCTTCTAGAAGGTTCTGCATAAGGAGCTGTGGAAATGACACTCTGCAGGGCAGTGGGGACAGACGAAGAGGTGGAAGACACAGCCCCGACCCGCTGGAAGCACCCAGGCCACAGCAAGGAAAGAGAAGGGAACGCCTTGCTGCCACCACCAGCTAGCCCCGTCCAGGCCCTGCCTCCCGCACGCTGACTCCAGAAGCTGTCCACGCAAGGCCACCCGGGCCTAACGCCGACTGTGCGGGCTGGCCCCTGAGCAGGGAGACCCAGCGCCTTCAGGCTCTTGTTCCTGCCCCTGGACCTGCAGGACCCAGCAGCACCCTTCCTCAGGGGTAGCGGGAGCAGGGCCAACTTTTTAAATGTAGAATTGTAAATCAATGTGGCATCTATGATCAGGCGCCTTACAAATCAGAGGCCATTTCTAAAACTTGGCTGCCAAAGAGTGCCACGTCCAGGCTAAGGGGTGGAAACAGCTGTGAGGGCCCCCTGAACATGCAAGGAAGCACCCACCCAGCGCTTCCCCAGCCTCGGCGTGCCCCAGAAGCCACCCTCAGCAGCCTCCACTGGAAACTTCTGAGCTATCACATGTGGTTCCTCTTATCCTCCCTCCCTGTGGGTGCCACAGAGGGCCAGAAGGTTTGCATGTACTGGGTCCCCAAAGAGGAGACCAGACTGGACCAGGGTTGGCACCAATGCTGACCAAGACAGCCCTGAGGACACACCCCCTGGATGACGCTCCCTATCCCACCCTTGGAGTAACAGGAGGAATGACCCCCACCCCACCTGGAGGGCCATTGGTATTGAGAATAAGGAGCCACCTTCCAAGGCTGACCATGATGGAGCCACCAAGGCGCAAGGTCAAGCTGGCCAAAAAGAAACTGGCGCACAGACACGCAGCTTCTTGGAGCAGACTTGGGTCCCCAGCCCGGAACCCGATCCCCCAACTGAGCCCCACAGTGCCCCAGCAAAGAACATGCCTAGGTCAGCAATCGCTCACAGTGCACCTGCTTTGTGCCAGGCACTGGCTTACGCACTGAGAAAGCCAGGTGAAGATGAGGCCGTGCACCAGGTCCACACGCTTCAGGATTCAGTCACACTGACGGTCCTGCCATCTTTCTTTTCCACCACATGGACTGTGGCTTCCACATCCATGGAAAGCAGCCGCTTAAAACCCACTGTGTGTGTGTGAATAGTCCATTCCCACTCTACTGCTTTGAACCAATCTCCTGCTGCAGGGAGCGTGGCAGCAGTGGGGACACCTGTGGGAGGTGGCGTGCCAGCCACGCAGAGGGGAGGACGGACCTGGCGCCTCACTCAAAGCCGGCCGCCAAGTCACGAGGGGCTCCTGTGCATTCCAAAAACCCTCCTAGAGGAAGAGCAAGGTGGCAGCCCTTGGCCCGTGGGCAGCAGATTCTTGGATTCTGCAAAACATAATTGTGAAGCCCAATCTGCCAGCGGAGAAATATGCAGCGCATTCACGGGCTAAATATAAATAATATTGATTCGTCTGCCATCTTGAATTATCCATTTCACTTCTGCTTTCCATTAGCATCAATAATCACAAGCGGACTCCCCTGTGGACAGAGTCCATCACGCTTCAAAGGATGCAGCCAGCTCCGGGGTCACACATCTGGAGGAGCCTCGGGATATCTTCCCAAAATATCTGGCATCTTCTAGAGCAATTCAGAACCTTCCTGACACTTTTTCCTCCCTCCAATCTACTCCTCACTCCAAGCCCAGGGAAGAGGGGTGGCTCAAAGAGACATCTGAGACCCCCTTTCGGAGGCAGTCTGCTCTAGTTGGCAGCTGACTCTGGGACTGGGAAGCAGTTGCACACGCTCCAAGGTTCACTTCCAGGGAAGGAGGGGAGGAAGCTCCTGGGGCTGATCACAGCCCAGCTAAACCCACAGGGCAGAACCAGGGCCCACTTCCTCTCCAGGCCAGAAGCCACAGTGGCTTTCCTGCAGATCAGCGGAGTCCTTGTCCCTCTGACAGCCCTTTGCCCCCAGGCCTTGGACTCTCTGATCAGCAGGCAGGGAGCATGCCCAGCACCAGCCAGGAGTGGGCCAGGGACTCCGGCACACCCTTCCATGCCAGCTCAGCGGAGCCTCTAGAGACAGAAATAACCAGGGCACAGAAACCCACCAGGGCCACCCATCGTGGGTCCAGCCAGGCCACAGAGCTAATGAGGCGCAAAGGCCCCTACCCCCCAGCCAGCTGTCAGAATTCAGCAAACGTCAATTGAGAACGGACTGTGAGTGGACAGCCTCGCTAGGTGGTCTCAGGAGGCGTGGATCAGCGGCGGTCCCTGCCCACGAAGCACCTACAGCCCAGTACGGGAGACAGAGCTGCAGACGCCCACCAAGATCTGTGGTTTTTTGCTCTTCCTTCTCAGTGCTGATTCCAGCTCCAAAAAAGCAGGTGCTGACCTCAGGCCCAGAGGGAGGCTTCTCATGTCCCCTGCCTGCCTGTCGACATCAGTACACCTCACTGGCTCACCGCCTTAGATGCACCCAGCGATAACCTATGACCTCGCTATGTCCCATGTTGACAGAAGGATCTAGAACCTTCCTTCTGGCCTTAACCATCTACTTAATGAGCCACACCACTCCTAGGATTCTGCAAGAGAAATGCCGGGGCCACTCCTGGCCTCGGCCTCCCTCCTGCTGACCACACGTAAGAAATGACTTCACAAGGGGGACCCCCGTGGCTGCCACCTACGTTCACCCCAGATGCTTCCTGGAGAAGGCATCTGCCCTCACACTGCGAGCTCAGGAATCTGCCAGAAAGACAATGCAGGAGCCTGAGATCACCTCCTGTCTTGCTGCTAAAATATCCCTGCGGTGGAAAAGCAAGACTGGCCCAAACTGGGGGATCTGGTCTTGCCAGCCCCGCTGAGCTCCAGGGACTCTGGTTTGCACTGGGAATGAAAGGGCTGGCCGGGTAAGATGGCAAGAGACACGTCCTCCCACGGGCTTGTGGAGGGGCTCTCTGCCCACCCCCACCCGGAGCAGAAAGAGGGGGCACAAGGGAAAACAAGAGCCCGGCCAAGAATAAGCCCCTGCTGTCGCCTGTGTGTGGCCTTGCAGCCCAGCACCAGGGCAGAGGACAGTTTGCTCTGCCTGACAGGAGGAAGGGATGCCCCAGTGAGGTGGGGAAACAGAGGCAGAGGTTGAAACCACTTTGGACAAGAAGGGCCGTGGAAGGTCCTCACCTGTCACTACAGCTCAACACTTGGAAGGTACTGCCTGATTTCAGCCCCTGCATCCACGACCACCTACTAAGTGCGTCCCATGGGCAGGGTTGGCTCCTGCCTTACCAGGAGAAAGGGAGGACAGCCTCACCCTGGGGCCAGCAGGGAGCAGACACCTCCAAAAGCCGCTGGGGCTACAAGGCCCCCCAAAGTGAAATGACCTGCCACTCTGTCCATCCCATGGGAGAGAACCATCAGACCCTGGGCAGAGGGCATTTAGGGCAAACAGCTGGCCCGCAGCACAGACTGTCCTCTTTGCAGCTAATTTTTGGGCTGCATGGACTCCCCATGGATCCATGGCATGTAGAAGGATGGAACCCCACTCTCTGAAGAGCAGAGAGGAGCCCGGCCAGAAGGAACCTTAGTTTCTTTATTCCTCCTTGACCCACCCTCTTCCCACCATCCCTCACTAGCAATTGTCCCCAAAATCCCCTGCAGAAATCCGCCCTCCAAGAGCATCGCCCAGGCACAAGCCACAAGAGCAGGAAGCGCTGCCTGCTGGAAGCTGGCCAACAGGGGCAGGGGCCTCAGCTGCCACTGCCTTTACACACATGGCCAGTAAAAAAGAGCACTTGGAGAGAAAGCTGGTGGCAATGCAGAGACAACCATACGCACACACACATGCACACACACACACGCTCGTGCATATGCACACAGGCACGTACACATGCACATGCACACACACATGCTCATGCATATGCACACACATACATGCATGCACACACATGCACATGAACACATGCTCATGCATGTGCACACACATGCACACATGCATGCACACACATGCACGCATACATGCACACACACATGCACACACGCACACACACGCACTCATGCATATGCACACACATACATGCATGCACACACACACATACACAGGCATACATGCTCATGCAATGCACACACACATGCATGCATGCACATGCACACATGCTCACGCACAAGCACACACACATGCATGAACACATACATGCACGCGCACACACGCACACATGCTCCTGCACATGCAAACACATGCATGCATGCATGCACACATGCACACATGCACACACCCTCCTCATTGTTAAGGACCTTAACTTAGAACCATATATTCTCTGTTCTCCGGGCTATAATTATTTTAGCGTGGGAGACAAATTCTGTCTCCAGCATCTCAGAAGTGCAACGTTGAAGAATCACACCCCGTGGTCCTGGAAGATCCCTACCTTCTCCAGCTCCTTTCCTCCATACCAGAGCACAAACAGGCCTTCTAAGGGGTGAAGCTCGGAGGCTTTCATTTCTCCTCCAAACAGCTCCACGTAGAGCAACAGACACTCGAGGACTGTGCAAGTAACCATGGCAACTCCAGGAAGTTAAAAAAAATAAGTTTGTGAGTTGTTGAGTTATTTGGTGCTTAGGTGGGTTGGACCCTTGCCTTCCTCTTTGAAATGACAAGGCCTCTGAGTGTGCTTTTCATGAGCATTGTGGGTACCTTGCGGAAGGCAGCCCCTGCCCCCAGACATCTCATGACCTTGGAAGGGGGAAGCAAGTGTCTCATGTCAGTCCCACAAAGTCCCAGTCAGGTCTGTCCTCAGATCAGGTTGCTCCCCGTGGGATGACCTTGAGCCAGTGTGGCCCCTCCCCAACCTTCCACCCACCCACAGAAGTGCTCCATTCCTCCCCGACCCAGGAGACCTGACATTTACAGGAACTCATACAGTGCCTGCCTACTCCACCATCCAGACCCCCCAGGATCCCAAATATTCATCCCAAGACACCCACGGGGGCAAGTTCCCACGCACACATCTCTTAAGTCGGGAGAGGATCAGGCTAACCCTGGGAGTGTCCTGATATGCCAGCCAGCATGCATATGTGTGTGTAGAGGAGACCAGTACAGCCACCCACACGCAACACGACCCCGCCACCCACACTCCGAAACTCCCAGGGCCCCTCGAAGGGCCCAGATGGCCTCAGTGGAGGAGAATGGGAGCCGCTGTCCTGGGGCTAGCCCTTCTCTATGCAGGCAACATGCCAAGGGTCATCCTCACACATACCAGTGGGGTGTGCATGTGCTCACACAGGCACAAAAGCATGCATGCCACCATCCGTGCCGTGACTGTGAAGCCACCACAGCAAGCTGTGTCCTGTGGCTCCCAAGGGCAGGCTGCCTTGACCGCCCGCTGAGCACCTCTGGCAGAACAATAGTGGAGCCCCAGCCCCCCAGCAAGAGTTTGTTGCAGGTGGGTGCCAGGAAAGCTGAGGAGCAGTTGGGGCCAGCGCACCACTTGGGCCACGGCAACAGAGGCAAAGGGCTGGGCTACCTGGCTGCGGAAGAAGTCATCTTTTCTTAAAGGGAGAAAAATCCTAAATGGCTCTCACAGCCTCTCAGCGCACGTAATTGTAGTATCCAAGTTATTGAAAGGCCTGGCACATGGGCAAACACTGGCCCTGCACCTCACGTGCAGCAGCTCCTAGAAATCAGACCACAGCGGGCAGGGGCTGGGGGCGGAGGCAGGAAATAAAGAGCGTTTCCAGGAATGGCAAGTCTCCCACGCGGGATCATATCATCAATTAGCCAGTGGGAGGGCCGAGGAGCACTGGCATCTCATTTCCACAAAGACAAAGTTTCCTTGAGGAAATTGCCAGAGTCTTCAAGGTACTGAAATAACACACAGAACAAATGAGGAGGGACGGCTGCAGGGCTTGGCTGATGCTCAGAAGCCTGGCTCCTGGTGGCCTTGCAGAAGTGCGTGTGGGTTTAAAGACACAAGAGGAGCCTGCGATGCCCAAGAGGCAAGCACCGACACTCACACATGACACACATGTGCTCACACATGCACTGCACACATATGCTCATGCATGCACACAGGTACATGTGAGTGCACATACAAATGCAGAAACACACTTGTGCGTGTGCACATGCATGCATGCATACACACATACATGATGCACACCTGTGTGCACACTCTACACACTCATATGCATACATGTGCACATGCATGCACCTGTGTGCACATACGTGTGCACAAGAAGACACAGGCACATGCACACAGACACTATGCTTGCAAGTGGGGGTCCACCGTCCTGACTCCCAAACATTTAGGATTGAAGCTCTTGCAGATGCCAGAGGCCATGGAGACAAATCGCCCTCTAAACGCATTACCCAGAATTTTCCCTTCATTCCCTACAGCACATGCCCCATTTGTGAGGAGACCCCCAGGGTCTTCAGGCTCTGACTCTGATGGAGCTCAGAGTATGTCAAACCCTTGAACAATCCATTCCGGAACCTTCAAATCCACACCCAAGGGGGCTCCTACCTCGAAGGCCCGGGGAAGCAGTCTAGCTCAGCCGTCTAAGTGGAGGTGACTGATTTATTCTGACCATCCTGACTCTTAACGACACTGCTCTCCTCCAACCGTGCACGGCTTTAATTGTCCATCAAGCAGGGCAGGGAGGAACCGTAAATCTTTCCTCCTGCTGCTCTGAGCTCAGCCTGCTTGACCTCCAATTGCCAGCCCCTCGCCTGCAAGCCGCCTAGAGAAGTCCGCTGGCTCTGAAGGTGAAGGAGGGGAGTGAGGAAGGGGAACGCAGGACAGGCAGAGGCTCGGGGTCAGGAGCGGAACAGAGAGAGCCAGGCAGGCGGCAGGAGAAAGCAAGCGGCCGGCCACCATGCTCCAGCTGCTCCACCCCTGGGCCGCTGCGGAGGAATGAATGCCTCAGCCGGACTGCGGTGGGACCCTGATAAAGTGAGCCGCCCCCAGGCAGTCTTGTCATTCCCTTGCCAGGCTATAAAACATCACAGCCCCAAAAGGAGTCCCCTGTCGGGGATACTGCTTCTCCATCCAGGCGTGCAATTGGGCCCCAGCCAGGAACACAGGAGCCCCTCTCAGGGCAGGTGACTCTGCAAGGGCAGGGACAAGCCAGGGGCCACATAGCCCCAGCCGTGGCCCAGAGAACCGAGCTGGTCCAGGAGGTTTAGCCACAAACTACAAAGCATGCCCCCTCCCCCTGCGGCAGACTTAATATTTTCTGTAATTTTCGCATGTATTAATGCATTTCAAAGTGGTGAACATTATAGTTATGATTATTACCTAAAGACTTCCTTTATAGCCTTCATTTTCTAGTGCTCATTACTTTCTGAAAAATTATCCTTGGGGCCTGAAATTTCCCCAGTCTGGTCTTGTGAGTTTTCTTCTTAGGTTTTGAGCAAAACATATCCAGGAGGAGGAGAAATGACTTCTCCCAAAGTCAGTCTCCTTGGTGACTTCTGCCAAGGGAAGAATCCCATGGCAAGGGGGCAGCCTGTGTCTTTAGCATGTAGATACTGACACTGTTATCAGTAACCTGGCCTGAGGTGTGCCTGTCTGTTCTGGAGAGACGGCCCTATTTTTAAAGTCTAAGAGGCGGGGAGGCACCACACGACATTCATCTTGCATATGCTGAAGCACGGACGAGTCGGGACAGTGGATGCTTATTGCCATGTTGCCAATGCACACACAGGCAGACGTATTTTCCAACACGAAGGCAGATCTGCAGAAAGGCCCCTGTCCGTGGCCTGGGGACACTGGCAGAGTTAAAAGCATGCAGATTCTAGGTGTATCTTCAACTGTCCTAGGATGAGATCTGCCGGTGAGAAAGAAAAACGTACCTCCTGGAAGATGACTTCTAATCTCCCATAAAGTTGTCCCAGACACCATCACGAGCCTTTAATAGTGAGGAAAAGGGAAGCTGGCTCCCCCATCAAACACAGGCCACCATCCACCTGCTCTCCCGCCCACCCTTTGGCCATCAGCTAAAGGTTCCCAGCAGTCAAGATATCAAACAGACTTCTGGACGATACAGCCTGACACAGCATTGGCTATCTGGGAGTGTTGATTATAATGTTACGCCACTGACAACAGTAATTCTCACCTTAAATTTCTTCTCTTTTCTGCTAAGATTCCAAAATACTTGAATAACGTACCCTTGGATAGCACCCCTGTGAGGTGCACAATCAACCACTATGGGTCTCCTCCCCAGCAGCTAGGAGCACCCAGCCAGGAAGGCGGGGCCACCGCACCCTCTGTCCCAGGCCTACAAGGAGCCTGTGGTCCCTTGGGCCTCTGGTTCCACCTCACCTGTCCCTGCCGTGGGCCCCCAGCTGTGCCTGATGGCATCACGTGGCTGATAGAGAGTCACTATTCCAGAAAGACAGCACACCCTTTGTTTCTTTCTAATGGGCTTTGCAAAGCTGTGCTTTGGTTTCTCATGAGTTGAGACCTGAAATCCAAAAACACCTCCACGCAGAAGGCAGGGGTGGGCTGGAATCGCTCAGCCTGCCCGGTAAGCGATGTGGCAGCAAACTACAGGCTCAGAGGAGCCGGGAAGGGCTGGGGAAGGGAGGCCGTGATCCGTCTTCCTTTCCTATCCCTCATGAGAAATCCAGCTGGCATGGTCTGGAGCCTCATCTCTGCTCGTCCAACGCCACTCCCTTTGTAAAAGCAAGAGGACCTGCTGCAGTCCCCCTCCCCTTGTGATACTTTTTTTTTTTTTTTGAGACAGAGTCTTGCTCTGTTGCCCAGACTGGAATGCAGTGGTGTGATCTTGCCTCACTGTAACCTAGACCTCCCGGGTTCAAGTGATTCTCCTGCCTCAGCCTCCCAAGTGGTAGGATTACAGGCTTGCACCATCATGCCCGGCTAATTTTTTGTACTTTTAGTAGAAACGGGGTTTCACCATGTTGGCCAGACTGGTCTTGAACTCCTGACCACAAGTGATCTGCCCTCCTCGGCCTCCCAAAGTGCTGGGATTACAGGCGTGAGCCACCGTGCCCAGCCTCCTGGTGGTACTCTTGACACCCCACTGGAAGTGGAGGCATAGGGAGAGGGCAGCGGGCCCATCAAGGGGACACAGCAGGAGCCCGGTGACCCCCTGGATGGCCTGATCAGGGTAACATCTGAGTCCGCGCCCCACAGGCAGGGCCTCCGCTTCCTTCTGCCTGGCCAGAGGGTGCTTCTAAGGACATGGGCTGCTGGGGGCCCCTCCAGGGAGCCCTTCCAGGTCGCCCGAGGGAGTGAGGGTCTCCTCATGACCCCACCCTCTCCATAGAGGCGTACAAAGAGTTGTTTCCATCCTGGCATCTGCAAGTAGATCAGAAACTCTTTTAAAACAGCGTCATATTGTAGCCACAGGAAACAGAGTCCGTTCCTTAACCCTGACCACCGTAGCCACATGCTCGTTCCTCTACCCGGTGGGTAGCCCGGGGAGAGTCCCACTCACCAGCACTGCTGCACATCAGCAACTTTGCAGAGATCACCTAGTCCACACAGCCATCCCTGCTTCTCAGCTGGGTACACTGAGGTTCCAGAGCCTGCCCTGGGTGACAAGGCTGGGAAGAGTGCATGCCTCCCTAGCGGTATGCTGCAGGCACACTGCCATCATCAGAAGTCAGCTCTGGCCTCAGGCTGTCCCTGGACAGAGCCCTCCCACCAGCCAGCACGTGCAGGCTGAATCCACTCACCACACCCATAGGTTGTGTGGCCAGTCCTGATGGGCTGTGAGGTCTCATGAAAGGTAATGTATGAACTGCCTTGTACAGAAGTCACTTCCATTTCAATGCGTGTGTAACTGTGTGGGCCCTGGGGGCAAAGGGTGATTCTTATAAGAATCAGCTGGTGGGAGTGGGGAGCTGCCAAGATGGACAACCTCAGAGCCTCCAATGAATAAGGAAACTAACAGGGCAGAGACTTGGCCACGCCTCCAGGGTGAAGGGCAGGTGTCCAGAGCAAGTCAGTAGTCTTCCCAGAGCCCATCAGGAGCCTGTGCGCGGACCCAGCTTAAGGCATATTCTGGGTTTCGTTTTTTTTGCTTGGATCTCAAGGTGACAGGTAACATCGGGACATAGCAGTGTGTGTGGCTCTCACGTGATACATTAAAAAGTCATCCTCATACCTCACTGCTGAAAACCAAAAGCTAAAAAGCTCTTCTTGCCGTTGCTTTTTAAAAAGGGGGTGGGCTGGGGTGGGGAAAGAGAGGTTTTCGGCAGATGCTTGATTCCAAGGTTCCCAGAAGCTCTTAGGAACAGGCCCTGCAGCTTCAACCAGCCCCCAGCCCTCAAAATTTCCCAAAAAAATGAGTTATTTTTTATGCAATCTGGGAGATAAATCTCTAATTTGCATTGAGTAAGAGTTGGGAGCTCTGAAAGTTTATCGAGAAATGATTTCTAAGGGCACCAGGATGTTTGTACTTCTTTAAATCCTTCTCCAAATTGTGGACCTTTCTAATACAAGGAAACTCTATGTCTTTTGGCCTCAAACGAGGTTCCTATTTTTCCATAAAAAATCTCATTGCTGAGAACAGCCTGCTTCTCCATGTTCTCATGACCTTTGCCTAAAAGAAAACAATCCCAGCCAGGCGTGGTAGCTCAAGCCTGTAATCCCAGCACTTTGGGAGGCCAAAGTGGGTGGATCACATGGTCAGGAGTTCGAGACCAGCCTGACCAACATGGTGAAACCCTATCACTACTAAAAATACAAAATTAGCTAGATGTGGTGGCTCACATCTGTAATCCCAGCTACTCGGGAAGCTGAGGCAGGAGAATCACTTGAACCCAGAAGGTGGAGGCTGCAGTGAGCTGAGATCAATCACACCATTGCACTCCAGCCTTGGTGACAGAACAAGGCTCCATCTCAAAAAAAGAAAAAGTGATCCACAGATATGAGCCTGGCCCAGGAATCAATATCTGTTTGGTGTCCAAGGATGTGAACTGCAGGATGCGAACTTCAGGATGCGAGCAGGGGCAGGAGAAGCACCCGGACTCTGGAAGCTTCTCCTACAGGAAGCACCATTCCTGCCATCCTCATCCCTGAGTCTCACCTGGTGTCACAGACAAGGAGGCGTGGGTGAGAAGCACTGCAGTCCATGGTGTGTGCCAGCTGCTCCCAGGCAGAACTCTGAATGTGCTCTCAGTATGCGTGGTACTCTGCCTCCACTATGCATTAGTGGCCCTGCAGAAAAGAACCTGACCTGGGCGTCTGGGTTACTTTTGTTTGTTTGTTTTGATGGAGGGAGAATTTTGAAGCAGGACAAGATGGAGAAATAAAGGCACACAGGATTCTCCTGTTACAAAAGATCTCCACCAGGCCCCCAGACAAGGACTTGAAACTGTTCAGGGTCTGGCTGATGGCAGTTTTCTATGCTCAGGCAGTTTCCTCGCCTGCAAATGGGATTATTTTCTCAAAGGGCTAAAATAGACATACCCGGCCACCTTCCTCGCCAGCTGGTTTCCACTCACAGCCCAGCACTCCGGGAAGGGTGGGCTCACTTCCCCAAGGAAGCAGCGGCCAGCCCTGCAGAGGCCTGTGCACACGGAGCTGATGGCCAGCAGTAGATCCAGGAGGGAGGTGGCCAGGTCCAGTGCGGTGGCTTCGCCTAGGCCCCTGTTCTTCTAGAATCTTGGGAGAAAGCTCTCAGCACAGCCTCTAACCAAAGCCATAGGCAAGTAAACTCCTGCTAAAAATATGTATATTCTCGGTCTTTCTTTTTTCTGCTGGGAATATGTTCTGAGCACAAATAATTAAACCTTAAAAGAATACTTGCAATGTCAACTGCTTGGCTCTTGGTGGTAAGAAGAAACCACAGAGGCTGAGGACCCACAGCTCAAGCTGACACCGGCAAATTACAACCCACCTCTCCGGTGGATTCTGTGGGGCCTGGCCCTGACCTACACGGAAGGAGTGGACACTGGATCCAAGGGAAGGCTGATTTTCACTTCTCCACAGCCTCCCCGGGTCGCAGCTTGCTCTCCCCACAAGGGGAGCCCTCCCCACAGAGGAGACCACCCATCCCTTGTTCTTCTGCCACCTTTCCTCCGACTGCAGAGCCTTCGATGTCACAGTCTTGTCAATGTTTCGAGTGCAGAGAGTTGGCAGGGGCGGCAGCAGTGAGGAGGGAGAGGACGGGCAACGAGACCACCTCTAGCTGCTGGTCTGTCAAAACCTAGAGGCCAGGAAGGAAGAAACCAGAAGGACGCCCGGCCACAACAGTCAAGGCCCCCACGTGTCTTACAGGTAAAGGCCAGGACCAGAGGCCTGATGACGCTGAGCTCCCTGCACCCGAGAGTTGCCCTTTGCTTTGGGAGAAAACATACTTGTCCCCTTATCACCTATAATTTCTGTACAAGTCCTGTCACACAGTGGAGCCCATCCCTAGGCCCCTAAATTTAAAAGATGATTGATGGTCCCTTCCCAGGCCAAGAGGATGACTCCCCTGGCTCCCAAGCAAGAAGTCTCCAGAACGGCTCCTTCCACCTAGACCCTGGCCATGCTTTCCAAAATGCAACTGACAGACTGTGAGCTTGCCCCGAGCTACAAATAAAGTCACAGACTTGATGCTGTTTATGATTCCGGTCTCCTTCTAGGGCGTGTTTTGGTGTCAGTTTATGTGTTGGAGAAACTGTGATAGCAAACTAATTTACTAAGTGCATTGCACTTCAAAACGTCTATTTTATACACCAGATCAGTCTGCGTCATGTAATATTTCTTGAAGGGAGGTGACTCATCTGTCTGCAGGTCCCCAACTCGGAACAGGCCCCACTGTGCATACAGTCATGCCCGACATGCAACTGATAACCGAGAGCCATCCTCGACGCTCACGGGCTGTGCACGGAGGAAGCCACGCACCAAGCATCCATGCCACTCACAGAGCACAGGACAAAAAAAAAGGAGCGGGGAGAGGAAGGGACAGACAGACAGGGAGAGAGGGAGATAGGCCCAGAATGTTCTAGAGGACAGCCTACTTCAGAGAGGCAGCAGAAAGTAAGATGTTGATGCTTGAATGTTTCATGAGCCTGAGAAAATACTTCGCTGCTTTAGCAAAGAACGTGGGGAGAGGCTGCAGCTTACCAAACGGTGCAGGAGCAAATGGGGGTGTTCACAGGGCCGGTGCCCGTGCTGGGAGCAGAGGCCTGTGGCAGGCGGGGGTTAGGGGATGGCAGTTTCCGCAGGAAAAGGGTCCCTGCTAAAGGTGGGAGGGTGGGTTTCAAGATGGTTTTTTCCCCTTCACTTGTTTAAAAATAAAAAATTCCTCACCAAATGTCAGCTGCTGTCAGGTTCCATTTGTCTTTATAACAGAGTATCAAACAGGAGTGTGGAAATAATAAACACAGGGAGACAACCGACCAGAACTTGCAGGCTCTGGGCTGGGCTGGGCCGGGCCAGGCTGGGCTGGAGGAGGGAAGCCCCACCCTGCAAGGGCTGAAAAATAAGGTTACAATTTTGCATTCAGCACTGGCACTGTGGCCCACGGAGATGCTGTCCTGTCTTTACTGCCCCGCTCCCCACCGCCACCACTCCGGCACTTCTGAGCAGGACAGGAGCGTGACTTGTGCACTCCTTCATTCCAAATTGCACAGGCAGCATGGGTCAGACCATGCTCTGCATATATGGGGAGGGCCCCTGCCCCCAGCAGCAAGGCACCTCCAACCGCCACACACCAGTGTGAAGTTGCCTTAGGCCAGGGCTGAATGTGGCTGGGAGGCAGGTGTCAAAGAAGGCCGCAGGGGAGAGGCAGCCGGGCTGAACCAGCCAGGGAAGACGGCATTTTCTCTGGCCACTACGGCGCTTAGTGCATCCCCGGACACCAAAGAGCCCGATAATCTCTCCATTTCACCGATGCGCCATCAGCCACACTCCAAGTTGAGTAAGTGACAGGCACAGGACAGAAGACCCACTCTGGAATGGCACCCAGGAGGCCTCCTGGCTGTAATTACCTCTTCGCAGGCCCTGTGCTTTGCTGGCTCTTGAATGAGCCTCCGGAGCCCTCCCCACGTCCTCAGCAGCCTGACGGCAGGTGCCCGCAGCGCCTCCAGTGGCCCCAGGACCATGTCAGAGGAGGGAGGGCGATGAGGGCAGGCAGCAGAGCCCCCAGCCCTGTCCTCGGTGCTGGCGCCCGCTGTGCACCCGCTGAGCCACTCAGAGGCAGGGACAACCCATGCCGCCCGCTTCCTTCCAGCCCAGCCTCTGGTGCCTGTGGAAGGGCAGTGAATACTCCCAGCCCCTCTGTGGTTCCCGACCTAGGCCCCTGGGTACGGAGCGTTTGCAGCAAAGGCCCTATTCGAGAAAGGGGCTGAGCCTCAGGACTTTCCTGGACTCCTGGCTCCTCCTGGCAACCCAAGGCGACCTGAGGTCCCTGGCTTGGGCACGGGTCTCTCTAGACCCCAGGCCCCTAAGGGAAGGTGGATCAAAGCCATCATCCAGGTTCCCTTTTGTTTGGGGTGGGCGGGAGGGGGGGCAGCTGATAGAAATAGGCAACTCACACCAGAAAACCCCCAAGCCGTGCAAGGGCAAACAGCCCAGAACCAGTGGCAACCCCCACCGCCCGCAGGCAGCTACCTCGCCAGGCCCGGGCCGTCTCGGCTGGAGTGCAGGTGTGCCCCTTCAACAGTGCTTCTGCTCCTTAACCCCTTCGGGAGTCCCCATGTCACCCACTCTGTCATCCTCCTGGGGACAGCCTTGCCCTCCCAGAAGCTGTCAGACAGGAAACGAGGGGTTAAGCGTGGGTTCCAGGAGTGTGAGCTGAGCACCATGCCCCCTCAGGAAGGCCTCCAGCCTCCGGGGAGGGGCGGGGGTGTCAGCCTCGGTCCTGGGCCGAAGGGAGCTCCTTGCCCGCAGGAGGCGGAGAGGGAAGGCTCGTGCCCGGATAGTTCCAAGAAGCCTCCTCTCCTCCGCCCCCACCCCACCGGCGCTCAGCGGCCTGGGGTGACCCCCCCAGCAGCCCATACCCGGCTTTCATCAGGCAGGCCCTTCTCGGCAACTTTTCTCCCTCTCTCTCTTCACAAATTTCGCTCACCTGGAGGGTCTGGTTTTAATTAGTGTAATATCCCCGTGAACAACACAGCCTAATTAAGACATCCGCCCCGAATCCGCGATGCACACTTAATGAGCAGGCTCTGCCGCAATGTTTATACTTTTATTTTTTCATTATTTTTTGCAGACCAGTAAAACCGAAGCCGACTTCCGGCTGAAAGACCTCATTACGGCGACCCCACTCCATTAGCCTCCTACCTGCTCCACGCTAAGTGCCAGGGGCTCCCGGGTGCGCGCCCAAGGCGTCCCCGAGTCCAGCCTGCGTTTTCAGCAGGAAATTAGCGACCGCTGCGCCCGAGAAGCGACTTCGCCTCGAGCTGGGGCAGGAGGGGGGACCTAAGCCCAGGGATGGATCCCTTGGGTCTCTGTCCTTAGCCTCCACCGCGGGGTGTCTCGCGCTTCAGGACCAGCGGCTCCGCGGGAGTCTTTTTTAAAAGTGATCATTAAATAAATCAGGTCCCCTGCCAAAGCTGGAACGGAAAGCGGAGCGGGAGGCAGCTCTGTCATCCAGGAGTTTCTCCCCACCTCGCTGGGCCCCCGCCCTGCCAGTGGACTCCGGGAACATCCCACCCCCACCTCATGTGAGACTAGGGATCCCAGGGCCGCTTGGGGACCCGACAGGTTCCCGAAACCCCTCCACGCTGGGCGCCGCGCCTTGGTCCGCGCGCCGACACTGCAGGGCTGCGCGCCACGGAAGGCTCCGCGCCCGGGGAGGGAGGCTGCGACCTGCAGCTCCAAAATGACCACCGGCCTGGCGCCCCACCCCGCCCCACAGGAAACCACCCTCCTGAGGGGACGAGCCCCAGACGCCCCTGGTGAGCCCTACCACCGCCCGGGGCCACCGGGGCAGAAAGTTTGGGCCAGGGGTGTGCCCGATTTCCCAAGCCTGACCAGGCTGCTCGAGCCCCTGGGGGCGGCCAAGGCTTCGGAGAGGCAGCCTCCGCTCCCGCCGGAGCCTTCCTAATGCGCTCGCTCGGGGACTTGGCCGGGAGCGCCCCCAGCCCGCCCCCTGGAGGGCCCTGCGCGCCGCTCGCTGGCTCACACCTCGCCCCCGCGCATGCTGCGGCGACCCGGGCCCCGCTCCTATCTGGGGAGCTGTGGCAGCCCCTGCCTCCCCACAACTCCTTTGGGTCATCAACCTCTCAGCGACCCTCCTTCCAGAGGACCCAGCAGGGCTCTCTCGGGGCCTGGGGACCGCTACAGAAGCACTCTGCACCACCGCCGGGTCGCCAGCCCCTCTCCCACCCGCGCGGGCTCCAGCTGCCTCCCCGGACGCGCCCCGCGGGGCCGGGATCTCCGCGCGCCTCGGCCTCCCCCCGCCGGGGAGTTCCCCGCGCCGGGCATTGTGCCGCCGCCGCCGCCGCCACCACCGCCACCGCCACGCAGCGCGCACGGGACTTCCCGGCGTCTCCATGGAGCCCGACCCCCGGGCCTTCCCGTTCACAAAATCGCCCCTCTCACCCACGGCCGGGCGGAGCGTCCGGACCCCAGCCCCAGAGGGACCCAGGGACCCCGACCCCGGGCAGGGACCCCTGACCCCGAGGGCGCCACCCCTCCCCACGCGCCCTCAGGTCAGCCCCGGCCACGCTCCGCGTTCCGAATCCCGCCGCAGGGTCCCGTGCGCCCCTCCCCGACCGTGACCCCCTCCCCCAGCTCAGCCCGCTGGTAATGACCGCCACAGGGCGAGGCGGGCGACAAGGGTCGGCTACTCACGGGCTCAGCGCTCCCCGCGGCAGATGACGGGGGGCCGGCGGCCATGCCCCGGCTGCATCCCGGCCGCTGAGCGGGCAGCGGAGTCCCGGGGCCGCACTGGCACCCGCGAGCCGGCGGCAAGGGGCGGGCGAGGCCCGGCTCTGGCGGCCGCGGTGGCAGCTGCTTCTCCTCCGACCACGCAAGCTGCTGGGGCCCGGCTGGGGCAGCTGTCCGAGGAGGTTCTGCTGGCTCCGGAGCAGCCCCGCGCTTGCTCTTCCCTCGCCGCCTCCCTTCTCTTCTCCTCTCTCTCTCTCTCTCTCCCCCCCCTCCTCTCTCCGCCCTCCTTCTCTCTCTCTCTCTCTCTCTCTCTCTCTCTCTCTCTCTCTCTCTCTGTGTCTCTCGTTCCTCTGGCTCGCTCGGCTGGAGCGAGGCGGCAGCAGGAGCACGCGGCGGCGGCGGCGGCGGCGGTGGCGGCTCCAGCCGAGCGCGCAGCGCGCTGCAAGGGAGGGGGCTCAGGCGGTTGCGCGGCCAGGGAGGGCTGGGAGCGGGGAGAGACATGGCCGGGTGTGCCTAGGCCGTCAGCACCCTGCGGCCTTCAGCGCCACCCCTTGGGGCAGGAGCTTGGAAGAGGTAGGTACACAGCGAGGATTCCAGAACCCAGTGGTGCCCTGGTCCCCTCAGGGGCAGCCCCAAGCCCACAGCTTCTTTCCACCTCCAGATTATCTTGGGGGCTGTCCAGCCCGGGTGACCCCTAACAGGACCCCTGACCTGGTGACTCACTGTCCCTAAGGGCCATTTTTCTGTCCCAGGCCCAGGGATCCCCAGCAATGGGATGTGGTCACCGAGCATCAGGGACCAATGCCACCCCACCCCACATGCCATGCCATGCCTTCGAGTGGCCCGAATGCCCCATACCCCCTTACTAGGCCCAGGTGCCCTGACTTCTGGGGGATCACCGGAGAGGACGCAATCGGGCCCACTCTAGGTTGTTAGTCCAGATTGGCCAACCCAACCCATTTACAATTGTCCACCTGCACATGGCTGGAGAGGAGGGGCTGTGGGGGTCAGCTTAGGATTTGCTAAAATCAGAAGATCAGGCAGCTCCTGTCCCCAGTCCCAGCCTCCCCCAGCCTCTAGGGTAAGGGGCCTGGTGTGGGGTCTGGGAGGGTCTCTATCCTTGGTGCAGAGAGAGCAGGAGAGCAGAGGCTAAAGACACGGTGGAATGGGGACCCTCTGGACAGGCAGGAGAGCTCTACCGCTGGGGTCAGCCCACCACTGGCACGCCGCACCAGAGGTGGGAGAGGTGGGCAAGAAGGCCCAAACAGGTTTGTGCAGGCCTGAGCAATCGTTTCCAAAACAAAAGGCATTCTGGTGCAGCACCCGGGCTGAGGAACTGGCCTGTACCCTCGAAGGACATTCCTAATCTAAACCTTCCCGGGGTTGCTTTTGCTCCTGAAGGCTGCTTCTGGAACAATTAGCCTCCTCCTCACACCTGACTGTCCTGCTTTTCCGTGGGAGGCAAAAAGCACATCACGGAATCTGGGGTTTGGTAGGGGTCTGGAAGACCCGGAGGCCGGTAAGGGTGGGGGCATGGACTTGGAGCTTCTCCGTGCTAGGGGCTCTGGGCTGCTGGCTGCCCGCCCTGCAGGGCAGCAGAGATGGTGGCCAAGACAGTGGCTGCTGCCCTCTTACGAGCTTCATGTTTTGAATTTGTGGCCCTCCAGCCTGTCTGGGTCACTCATCTGTGTTGGCTGGTGGGAATCATGTTATACAATTCCAAGCATACAGCTAAACACCCTACAGCTAACCAGCAGATAAACGCCTTGTCTACGAGCAAGGCAGCTGCCTGGTTGACTGAACCTTCCCCAGCCCCCGGATTCGAAATGGCGCATCCCAGCTCAAAAGCCCTAATTGGGCCTCTCAGTTCTCTGCTGTCAGATGGTCCAGGCTTCCTGGCCTCCAACTCCCCGGCTGGGCCCAGCTACTGCCTGGCTGGTGCCCGTCTCCCTGAAGGCAGGGCTGTGCCAGCAGTGCCCCCTGTCGGTCCCGCCTGTCCCCTGCCCACATTTCTTCTCCCCTGGGAGTCCTTTCCTCCCTGGTCCAGACCCTACTGCCCTTCGGAGCCTCCTCACAGAAGCCTCTCAAAGAATGAGGCTCGAGCCCACCTCTGTCTCCCTTCGGCTCCGCATGCAAGTTCTGCGTGTGTCTGTGAAATGGGGACACATTTACCTGGCACAGCTGTGTGCCTGAGTGGAAAAGGTGTCCCTGCAAAGCACAGGACTCCATAAGTCACTCCTCAGGGACGTTCTAGAAGAGCTCTCTCAAAACAGCACCAAATCTTATTCCAGGCTCCACTGGGCCCAGCCCCATACTCAGGACACAGTGGCCCTGCTGAGACACCCGGGTGGCGAATTGAAATTGGCCTCTGTGGTTTAGACTGGCCACAGGGCCTGCATGTGAGGATGCCCCTTGGGGACAGGCCCCTGTCAGGCCAGCTTCATGACCAGCCCCAGAGAGTTTGCCCTTCACGCTCAGCTGTCATAGACGGATCTGGCTGGAAGAGAGCGCGTGTCGGGGCCGGCAAGACGCCCCAGCACTAACCAGGAGGGTTTCCATTTGGGGATATCATCTAAGAGAATTTTTTAAACCTCTGATTTAGAAACTTTAATTTTTAAAGAGTGAGCACATGGGGAGGACTGGAGCGTCCTTGGCAATACTCAGGAGGAGAGAAACACAGGGAGGCTGGGCTTGGGGCCAACAGGACAACTGAATGCACAGAGCTCATTCCGTCCCTCTGAAAAATGCCACTAGAGCTACGAAGAGAACATTTGTGAAAGGGGCTGGGTACGGTGGCTCATGCCTGTAATCCCAGCACTTTGGGAGGCCGAGGTGGGTGGATCACTTGAAGTTAGGAGATCGAGACCAGCCTGGCTAACATGGCAAAACCGCTTCTCTATTAAAAATACAAAAATTAGCTGGGCACAGTTGTGGGCGCCTGTAATCCCAGCTCCTCGGGAGGCTGAAGCAAGAGAATTGCTTGAACCCAGGAGGCGGAGGTTGCGGTGAGCCGAGATCGCACCACTGCACTCTAGCCTGGGCAACAAGAGCAAGACTCTGTCTTAAAAAAAAAAAAAAAGGCATAAACCCCCAAAGACCTGGAGAACAGGAGAAAATAGAACAGTCACTGGCGTGGGCAGCAGGGAGGCACAGGATAAGTGGCAGCTAGCCCTCGCAAAGCTGAGTCTTGGCCCAGCGGCAGGGAAGGCTGACAAAGGAATCTCCCAAAGGCTCAGAACTAGCGGGACCCCAGACCTGGGGAAGCCTGGCCCTCTGGAGATTTATTCCCTGGGGATGCTGAAGCGGCCTCTGTGGCCTGGGAGCCACCACACACTGTGGACTGAGGGGCATCCTGCATGGAGAACCCCCTTCCCCCCCACAGCATCTGTCAGGATCCCGACCTCCAGACCCCAGAATCTCCTCTGGGGAAATCTGATCAGCACCCAGAGGGGAAACACGAAGACAGAGCTTTGCTGCTTCCCAGCGCAGGCGGGGAGCTGCCAACCAGCTTTGCAGCCCCCCTAAGCTGAGTAGAAAGCCAAGGAGGACCAAACACCTGCGGAAAGCCTTCCCGAGAAAGAGCTGCCAAAACACCCACAGCACGGGGCCAACTTCGAGGAAACAGCCATTAGGCAGGGAGGAGAAAATATCAGAAATAGTCGTACTTAATATCCTCCCAGAGATCAGAGGACACACTGCATCCGTGAACCAAGAGCAGGTGCTATTTTAAGGAGAACATTTAGAGAACAAAAAAGCTGGGAAGTTAAAAGCATGAGAGCAGAAACAAAACATCTCAACAGACTGGCTGGAAGAAAAAAGCAAGGGAATGCCCCAGAAGGCAAAGAGGAGAAAAAGAAGAAAGACGGGATGAAAAACTAGATGATCAATCCGTGCAGCTCAACACAAAAGGAATCTTAACCCCACCCCCATAGAGCCCCCAGAGAGAAGGAGGAGGAAAAGAAGAAAGCAAATCATCATTTAAGAATTTGTTTTTTCAGAAATAAGTTTCCAAATTGCCAACAAAATCGATGGAAATTGGCCCCTATCAAGGCATATTATCTTGAAAAGCAAATCACTGGGGATAAAAAAATAAAGCTTCCCCATTTCCAGCCACCATAAAAAAGAGCAGGAATGAGAACAGCTTCAGAATTCTCAAAACAGGGCAAGCTAACCAATCATGGAGCGTGCCTTCAGAAGCTGACAGAAAATGATTTCTGGCCTGGAATTCCTCACTTTGCAAAATTAACAATCAAATGTGAGATTGGAACAAAGATATTTGCACACGCAAGGTCTCAACAAAATTATTTCCCGCACTCCCTCTCTCAGCTACCAGAGGATGTGCTCCAACAAAACCAGGGCGTAAAGCATGAAAGAGGCCGATGAGAGATGGAGGAAACAGAGGATCCAACAAGTGGGGAGGGATCCACAGGGTGGGAGAGGAGGGCTGGCAGGAGGGCAGCTGTGTACCAGGCAAGGGGTTCCCAGTCCAGATGACAGCAAGGTGGCAGCATGTCCAGGTGGTGGCATGTCCAGCTGTCTAGGGCTCAGACACGTGGAGTGCTGTCATTACCAAGATGTCTACTGCCATTGTACCAGCCTTTCAATGCCAGGCGAGCCCAGCCCCTGCACCCCTCTGAGCCTGGCAGCTCAGGCCATGTTGCAGTGGAGTGCCCATTTGCCTCTATGCCACCTGTGTGAGCTAAAGACCTTCACTTCACCCCACAGAAGCATCTACTTTGATCTACTCTTAGCAACAGGAGGCAGTCATGGGGAGCAAAGAAACAGAAAACACACATGAGCCCAACAACCCCCCAGATGTCCCAGCCGAGGAGGCCCTTGGTTCCCCAGGAGTCCCTCATGCCTTGCTCACGAGCTCCCTAAAAGAGGCTCCTGTAAAGTGTGGGGCAGCTGCGGTCCCAGACTTTCACCTTCTCTTCTCCCAGGCTCCTCCGTCTAAGGGTAGCAGCCCCAAATCATCACGGATGGAATCATGGCCCCACTTTCATATTCAGTACTGGACACGCCCACAGATAGGAAGCAGTGAAGGTCCAACTGCAGAAGAGTCAAGGAAAGCAAGACATCAGGGGCCAGCTTTTCCCTTGCTGGACATGGATGTTCTTGTGAGGTCCACGGACGGCCAGGCTGTGGCAGAGCTGATGTCACGGACGGCCAGCCTGTGGCAGAGCTGATGTCACCCCATCAGCGGCCTCGCTTGCCCTCTCAGCCCAACAGAGTCCATTATAAGGTTACTCAATACAGCTTCAACCTCCTTGTTAAGAATGGATCACTCGGCCAGGCTCAGTGGCTCACACCTGTAATCACAGCACTTTGGGAGGCCGAGGCAAACAAATCATCTGAGGTCAGGAGTTCCAGACCAGCCTGGCCAACATAACGAAACCCCCTGTCTACTAAAAATACAAAAATTAGCCTGGTGAAGTGGCAGGCACCTGTAATCCCAGCTACTCGGGAGGCTGAGACAGGAGAATCACCTGAACCCGAGAGGCAGAGGTGACTGCAGTGAGCCGAGATCACGCCATTGCACTCCAGCCTGGGCAACAAGAACAAGACTTTGTCTCAAATAATAATAATAAAAGAATGGCTCTACACACACACACACACACACACACACACACGTTTCGACTTCCCCACTACTGTCAGGCCTGCTAACCGCTGTTGTATGCCTCAGGTCTCCCCTTTGGGCCACTGTCCAGGCACCCTGTGGGACCCTGTGCAGCCCCCCATCAATAGCTCCCACTTAGGGAGGGCCCCACACACCCTGAGGGAATGTATGACCAACACACCCCACTACTGTTTCACAAACACACGGGCAGACGGGCAAACATTGACACTCTGTTGGGCTCTTGGGGGTTGTGCGTCTGTCTGGGCTCCGTGCAATGTAGGTCACAAGGAGACGCTGGAGGTCAGAGACGCCGGCCAGCTAACCTCAACGATGACATCACAGGCCAGGCCTCGCTCTGTCCGGCAGCTGGAGGAGAGGCGCTCACACACCCAGCCTCAGCCTCAGCTGTGTCCGCCGGCTGGCTCTCCCCTCTTCACTTTGGTCCCAGGGTTTGTCATCCCTCGTTCTCCTGACCCTTTTTCCTAGCAGATGGTGGCACAGTTTCACCTGGAAGCTAGAGCCTTCCGATGGGAGCAGCTCTCTCCCTGCACGCCTTCTTCCAGCGTCATCTCGCCTTCCTGCTCCCTTTCAAATTCTCCTTCCGTTTTCTCCCTCCATCCAGCCCTCTCTTGCTCCATCCTCTTCTGTCTCTCCTGCTCTGGGAGGTGTTAGCCCACCAGCCTAAAAACCTTATCTGGCCTTCCCCATCCTTCAAGAAGCGTCCCTAGATGCTCCGTCTCCCCTTGTTCCCCTGCCATCCTCGCCTTCCCTTGACCACAAGCACCCCACCTCCACGCCCACACCCACTGACACCCCAGGGAAATGGCTCTCTGGGGTCACCAGGGAAGGTCCAATTAGCAAAGAGCCAGGCCTGTGCTCCCTCCTGGGTTTACTTGATTCTTTACAGCAGGTGCCACCGCGGCTGAGTCCCTTTCTAGAACCCTCATCTTTATCCTTCACCGCCGTGCTGTCTCCCACTCTTCTCTCCCGAGGTTGCACGGCAGGATCTCCACCTGTCTTTCTCTGCTTCTCCCTAACCACCAGCTTCTCCTTTCTCCCAGGTGTTCCTATTTTTCTCCCTGTGAGCTCCTCCGTCCAGTGGTCTCACTGTTGCGGAAGTCATCCCTGCATTTTGAGCTGGAAGCGACTTCAGAGGTCATGTTGCACAGCCCCCCACCCCCATATTACAGATGAGAAGACTGAGGCCCAGCATGTCCCAGTGGCTTGCCAGCAGCTCTGGGCTCCCGGCCTGGGACGCTGCCGACTGCGCCAGCCCCCCCGTTCTGCCGCCTCTTGTCACATGCGGGGACCAGGCAGGCACATCTGCAATGTCACATGTGCGCTTCCAGGCTTGATATTTCATTTAAGAGCGTGCAGCTCCATATCAGTGCCCAGTGGCTTTCAGTTCTGACATTTATCTTCTTGAGAGGAAGATGAGCCACTTGCACGTCGCCCGTCTCTCCTCCCACGTGGCTGGGAAATGTCAGAGGGAGGTCCAGGCAGTCTGGGGTCCCACGTCCATACCACGAGGATTTTCTTTTTTTGTGCAGCTGCGTTTGGGGAGCGGCAATAGCCTAAGAAACGCACAGGTGGAAACAGCAAAGGTTTTCCGAGGCACCACCAACTTCTGCAGCCGAGACAGTGGCCAGTGTCTCCTGGAACCGGCGCCGAAGTCCACTCGGGGGCCCACGGGTTCTGCCTCATCTTCCATCTCCTTGTCTTGAGTGGGACATGAGCCGTATCTCTGAGCTCAGCCTGTGATTGCACAATAATACTACCCAGAAAACAAATTAAAAATAGGAAAAATCCATCCAAGCCGTGTGTCTGCTCAGGCAGAATAGTGTCAGATTGCTAGGCAACTCCAGGCAGTCCTGGGGGAAGGAGGGCCGTGCTCAGCTTGTTCTGCAGAAGTAGAGTCCTTGTCCCTTTTGTGTGGATGTGCTCAGCCGAATCTCGGCAAAAGTCATGAACAGAAAGGAGAGGCGGGCTGCACAGGCTGGCGGAGCGCACATCCGTCTGGACAAATGGATTTTCCGGAGGCCGGAGAAGAGACGGGGGCGTCCACATGATGAGAAACATCTGGAGACGGGCTGGAAAAATCAATCTGATTTCTCCGTGCTTCCCGAGATCCAGGTGTTTATAATCGTGTAGGCAAAGCGTCTGAATGTTAATGAAGCCTTTCCTCCCGATATCCTGCGTCTCCTTCACCAGAGGCAAATGTAAACTAGGCTCGGCAGGCCTGGGAGAGACGGGGAGCAGGAGGAGGAGCGAGAGAGACCCAGGCAGGGGAAGCCGGGAAATGGAACTGGGAGATCACACGGGCCCAGTCGGGGTTTCTGCTCCCAGGAAGGAGATGGAGGCAGCAAGGCAAGAAAGACACGTGCGTTTCCACAGTTCAGTCAGAACCATAATCACATCAACATGTTAGTGGGTGCTAAGACGCTGGCTATAAGCTCTCTAAGCATCAAATACTTTTCAAAGAGGGAGGCAGGGGATGGGGCATCGTGAAAAACAGCACGCATTTTCCATTGGATTATAAGCTCTTTAGGACGCCCGGAGAATAGCGCCTCAACAGCATCTTCCCATTTAGGAGCTGCAGAGACTGCCCAGGGCCAGCACAGAGCACGGATTCGCGTCCTCGGGCTGCCACAGCAAAGCCCCACAAAATCCGAGGCTGAAAACACAGAAATGTATTCTCTCACAGTTCTGGAGGCCAGAAGTTTGAAATCAAGGTGTCAGCGGGGCCGGGGTCTCTCAAAAGGCTCCAGGGAGACTCCCTAATGTGTATCCCTCCTCTCCCCTGGGGGCCATGGAAAATCCCAGGTGCTCCTGGGCCTGTGGCTCGTCCCTCCAGCCTCTGCCTTTACGTGGCCTTCTCCGCCATCCTTTTGTTTTACAAGAGCAGCAGTTATTGGACTTGGGGCCCACCCTGATTCTGTACGACTCCATCGTAGCTAACCATACCTGCAAAGGTACTGTATCCATAGAAGGCAGGCTGTGACGTTCTCGGCGGGCATGAACAGAGGACGGGGAGCGACTCAGCCCACTACAAGGGGCTTGTTAAGAGACGCAGGCAGGCCTGGGGCAGGTGGACTCCAGCGATCCTCTCATCTCCTCCAACACCCCTGATGGACAGGGTGTTACCCAGGGAGCACTACAGGGACAAGCCATCCACCACCTCCCCTCCCCCAGCCCTGGGGGTGCCCCCTCTGCTGGAAAACGTCCTTTTCAGCAGCAACCAAAGTTTCCCGTCTTCCAGTTTGTGGTTCAGACCTACCTTCTGTAGTAACAAAAACAGCGATCATGGCTCCTTCCTGTAACATAGAGCCCAAGCCAACCACACAGATGCACACACACACACATGTGCAGATGTGCACACACACGCACATACACACATATGTACACACTCACATGCACACGTGCACAAGTACACACACATGCACATGCACACATGCAGACACGCATACATACACATGCACATGGACACTCGCACGCATACACACACGCACACACACATGCACACACATACATGCACACACATACACAGACAAGGACACATGCACATGCACACACGTATATACACATACATGCACACACATGCAGCGTGCATACACACACATGGACGTGCACGTGCACATGCACGTACACACGCACATGCACACATGTGTACACACCATCCTGTAGGTATTTCCAAATGACCCCCTTCACACACTGATGCCCTCCTGGAACCCCACACGATCCTCTGGCGGTTCCTCAGTGGACTCAGACCTGGCTCCACCCTCCACAGCAGGGTGAACGGCAGCCGGGGGACCATCATTCCTGCCCTTCAGACCCAAGCTTTCCACTGTGGTGTCCTCAGAGGCCACATCACATCCGATCTCATTTCAGGCTGGTTTCTTCTACACCATTCCTGGGCACATCCAAATATCAAAGGGGCACTTATTCGCTTCCTCCTGTTAAAGTTAATCCAACTGGCCATCTTCTGTGTGTGTGTGTGTGTGTTGCCCAGGCGGGAGTGCAGTGGCAAGATCTCGGCTCACTGCAACCTCCGCCTCCTGGGTTCAAGTGATTCTCCTGCCTCAGCCTCCCAAGTAGCTGGGACAACAGGCACGTGCCACCACTCCTGGCTTATTTTTCTATTTTTAGTAGAGACAGGGTTTTACCATGCTGGCCAGGCTGGTCTCAAACTCCTGACCTCAGGTGATCTGCCCACCTCAGCCTCCCAAAATGCTGGGATTACAGGTGTGAACACCACACCCAGCCTGTCATTCACTTTGTATCATCCCAAAGTTGAAACCCAGCACTGAAGGGTTTGAAGTGAGCCGGGGGAAAGTGTTGAGCAGGAATGGAGCCCTGAAGAACCCTGCAAAGCCGATGATACCCACCGGGGAGCCATTGTGAATCTACACATTTTAAAGGTACAGCTATTAAATAACCACGGTAAAAGCACGTCTCTACCAATAGGCAGAAGCGAGGCTTCACCGAATAGCATTGGATGGCTTTTGTCATTAAAGCTTGCAGTACACTGAGTGCCTCAATAGAAAATTCCGACCTGTACAAGTGTCCGTAAACTTCTCCGTGATGACGCCGGGTCAATGTCAGTTTCATCCAGGCATAACCGGGTGTTTTCAGAAACCAAGTTCAGGACTCATGCATGCCACTGAATGCTCACGTGTGAATGCTGGGCTCAGGGGGACATGGTTGTGAGGGGGGCACCCCCTGTGGACAGCCTGCTGCTAGCATGAAACTACCCTCACCCGTGTGAAGACACAGACGTTATACAAGATGGAGCATGTGTTCATGACCCCACTTAAGAGACACCCAAATCTGGGGAAAGGATGAGGGGCAGGCAGTACAGAAGACGGCAGGCTGCCCTCAGACCCCTCAGTCCCTGAAAGGTGAGTGTCTTTGAATTCACCCTTAACGTAAATTTCCTTCTCCTTAGTTCAAGATCTTTCCAAAGTAGGCATTTTCTAAGGTGTCTTCCATGCTCATCCTCCTCCTGGAGACTCTGTGTGGGCTTCTCTTCAGCCGTGCACATGTTTCTAGGTGACGCAGGCTAACCCAGCCACCACCCACAGAGGCAGCAGCTGCTGGTCACCACTGCCAGCCAGACTCACATCTTGGCACACGTCTGGACCACCTGCCCACGGAGCCTGATGGGGTGGGGGGTGGTGGGACTGGGCCCCCTCCTTCCAGTTCCAACCTGCTCTTGGAGAAACATCTGTGCTGTGGAGTAGCAGCCCTGCACCCTGCACCCCCCCGGCCTCAGCAGAGGTGGGGCTGGGAGAGGGCCACTGCTCCCCTTCCCCCATGTCTGGTTGGCTCAGGCCAGCGTTGTAGAGGACCGCAGACTGTGGGTGTAAACACTCATTCTCCCGCAGATCTTGAGGCCGGACGTCCAGGATGGAGATGTCAGCAGACGGCTTCCTTCGGAGCCCTCTCTCCTGCTGGCAGCTGGCCGTCCCCTCCCCGTGTCCCCCACAGCCCTCCCTGTGTGGCCTGCATTCCCTCTTCCACTGTGGACACCAGGCAGGTTGGATTAGGGCCCCTCCCACCACGTCATTTCACCTGAGTCACCTCTTCAAAGATCCTCTCTTCAAATGCGGTGGCATGCTAAGGTCCGGGGGGTGAGGACGGCACCATATGGATTTGAAGGGCCCATAATACACCTGCTTCTTCTATGCGTGGCCTTATTCCACCACAGCCACAGTGATTCCTGTTCTGCAAAACGGCAGAGACACCGATCCTCCTTCCCGTCTCCAGCTGCCATTCCCCGTCAGCCACAGGTACCGTATCTACCACGCCCGTCCTCTGTGCTCTCCCGGCGCTCCCACTGCCTGCCCCAGCCCAGACCCTCAGCTCCCTCCCCCACACCGATGTTCGTGCACACCTGCCAGAGGAGCCGTGACCGCCCCGCAGAATCCTTCCAGGCTGGAGAGGAGGCCGCCTCCGCTCAGGACCCTTCCCTGGCCTCTGCAGGGGCGTCCATCCCCTCTACAGATTAAGACACTGAGGACTTGATAGGCACAGAGTGGGGTGTGGGGTCAAGACTGGGCTTCTAGAAGCAACCAAAACTACCAAAAACCTGATTCAAGAACACCACCATGCCCACTGCTGCCCTGAGCCTGGGCACTGAGTTAGAGATGCCCCACAGGAAGGAGGTAGAATACTGGCCCTCAAAATGCCCATGTCCTAACCCCTGGCACCTGTGACTATGTGAGGTTACATGGCAAGGAGGAAGGAGGGCTGCAGATGGGATTGGGGCTCCTCACTGGTAATCTTGAGATGGGGGTGACCCTGGATGATCCGGGGGGCCCAGTGTGGCCACAGCGTCCTTAAAAGTGGAGAAGACCGGGCGAGGTGAAGAGACCGGGCGAGGTGAGGAGACCGGGCAAGGTGGCTCGCGCCTGTAATCCCAGCACTTTGGGAGGCTGAGGGGGTATAACTTGGGGTCAGGAGTTCAAGGCTAGCTTGACCAACATGGTGAAACCCTGTCTCTACAAAAAAATACAAAAAAAAAAAATATATATATATGTATATATATATATATATATATATATATATATATATATTCACACAAAATTAGCCGGGCCGGGTGGCACATGCCCATAGTCCCAGCTTCTTGGGAGGCTGAGGCAGGAGAATCACTTGAACCTGGGAGGCAGGCTTGCAGTGAGCCGAGATCGAGTTACCGCACTCCAGCCTGAGCAACAAGAGCGAAAAGCCATCTTAAAAAAAAAAAAGTGGAGGGGGAGGCAGGAGAGTCGTGTCCCAGACGATGTGATGATGGAGGTGGGTCCGGGAGAGCTGACTGCAGGTGAGGGTGAGGGCTTCCGTCCTGAAGAAGGAAGAGGGAGCTGGGAACGAAGGAGCGCAAGCAGCCTCCGGAAACCAGAAAAGGCACAAAACAGACCGCGCCTTAGACGCTCCAGAAGGGCACGCAGCCGTTCTGCATTTTAGCCCACGTTGGACTTCTGACCTCCAGGACAGCAAGATAATGAACTTGTGTGTTTTAAGCCACTGGGTTGGTCGCCATCTGTTATGGTGGTCCTAGAAAACTTAATCTACCACGTCTGCAGCAAGAAGGATGACGCTTCAACCACCCCTGCTCCAGCCTCCCCGAGACAGAGGGGATGCCTCGTCTCTTTCCCTGAGACCTGTCAGCTCCTGGACCGAGGCCTGCCATGGACAACCTGCTGAGCCAAGTCCGGGCCACACGGCTGGCCCTGGCTGCAGGGGAGGCGGAGGAAAGGAGGGAGGCAGCCCTCACCCTACGAAGGTCCATCATTACAGAAAGTCCCGTATCACAGAGGGGCCTCCAGTTAGCAGGCAGCCAGAAAGACGGGGAGGAGCCCCTCGGCAGGGGATTTGGTGCAATCTGGAGACCCGAGTCCAGTAGAAGTCACAGGCGCCCTCTCAGAGACCAGCAAGTCTGAACTCAATCCAGAGCCAGGGGAAGGGGGCAGTTCAGCCCAGGTGCCTGGAGCCACCTCTGTCCTCTGTCCAGAGCTGGATGAAGGGGGCAGCTCACCCCTGGTGCCTGGCGCCACCTCGGTCCTCTGTCCAGAGCTGGGTGAAGGGGGCAGCTCACCCCTGGTGCCTGGCGCCACCTCGGTCCTCTGTCCAGAGCTGGGTGAAGGGGGCAGCTCACCCCTGGTGCCTGGCGCCACCTCGGTCCTCTGTCCAGAGCTGGGTGAAGGGGGCAGCTCAACCCTGGTGACTGGCGCCACCTCGGTCCTCTGTCTCCATTGAGGATTTTCTCGTCACCTGCTTTCCCTTGTGTTCATGGCGGCCAAGGTGCTTTGGCACTTTTGGAAGTGAGAACCCTGCCAACCCTCCACACACAGGCAGCCCTTGGTGCCTGCAGACACCTCCCCCATGTCGCTGGCTGTTCTCCCACCTCTGAACTCACCCTTAGAAGGCATCCCCCCATCCCTCAAGGAGAACCGTATGGAGCTCCCACTTTGGGCATACTCACTGCCGACCAAGTCCAAGGCGGGGGGCCCACCACAAAGCACCCCAAGGGCAGGGCTCCTGCTCCGTGGACTCAGGGACTCAGGGGAGGGTGTGTGTGTGTGTGTGTGTGTGTATATGTGTGTGTGTATGTGTGTGTAGGGGTGTGTGTATGTGTCTGTGTGTATATGTGTGTATGTGTGTGTATATGTGTGTATGTGCGTATGTGTGTATGTGTATGTATGTGCATATGTGTATGTGTGTGCGTGCATGCATGTGCATATGTGTGTATGTGTGTGTATGTGTGTGTGTATGTGTGTATGTATATGTGTGTATGTTGGTATATGTATGTGTGTATATGTGTGTATATGTGTATGTGTGTGTATGTGTGTATATGTGTGTATGTGTGTATGTATATGTGTGTATGTGTGTATGTGTGTGTGTATATGTGTGGATGTGTGGATGTGTGTGTGTATGTGTGTATGTATATGTGTGTATGTGTGGATATGTGTGGATATGTGTATATGTATGTGTGTATGTGTGTATGTGTGTATATGTGTGTATGTGTGTATATGTGTGTGTGTATGTGTGTGTATGTGTGTATGTATATGTGTGTATGTGTGTATATGTGTGGATGTGTGTATATGTGTGGATGTGTGTATATGTGTGTATATGTGTGTGTATGTGTGTATGTATATGTGTGTATGTGTGTATATGTGTGGATGTGTGTATATGTGTGTATGTGTGTATATGTGTGTGTATGTATATGTGTGTATGTGTGTATATGTGTGTGTATGTGTGTGTATGTGTGTATGTATATGTGTGTATGTGTGTATATGTGTGGATGTGTGTATATGTGTGTGTGTGTGTATGCGTAAAGGGCATGATTGAGGTATGACTGGCACGCAGCGCACAGCCCATGGTTAAAGCGTACAGTTTATACACTGTGGCACGCAGATATGCCTGTGAAACCATCCCCACCATCAGGATAGGGAACACACCCATCACCTCCAAAGCTTCCTCCTGCCCTGAGGTGCTCTCCCCACCTCCCTCTTCTGTATCCTCCATCCCCAGGCAACCACTGCTCTGCCGTCACTGCACATGAGTTTGCCTTTTCTGGAGTTTACATAAGTGAAATGACACGGTGCATGCTTCTTTTCTGTCTGACTGCCTTCCCTGAGCACCCTTCCCCCAGAGATGCAGCACGCCCTTTCTTGCACCAAAGGTTCACTCCTTTTCATTGCTGAGTAGTATTCCATCACATGGATGTGCTACAATTCGCTTCTCTGTTGTTGGTGTACATCTGAGTTATTTCCAGGTTAGGGCTACTGTAAATCAAAGCACTATGAACATTTGAATGAACATATGCTTTTATTTTTAAAAATAAATGAGTTGGGGCTGGGCGCAGTGGTTAATATTTGTAATCCCAGCACTTTGGAGGCTGAGGTGGGACGATCACCTGAGGTCAGGAGTTCAAGACCAGCCTGGCCAACATGGTGAAACCCTGTCTCTACTAAAAATACAAAAACTAGCCAGGTGTGGTGGCAGGTGCCTGTAATCCCAGCTACTCAGGAGGCTGAGGCAGGAGAATCACTTGAACCCACTCAGGAGGTGGAGGTTGCGGTGAGCCAAGATAGACCCATTGCACTCCAGCCTGGGCAACAAGAGCAAAACTCCATCTCAAAAATACATACATACATACATACATGAGTTGGGTAAAGGTGGGCATGTGGCCCACTCTCACCCGCCCACACACATGTAGAGGGGGGCAGCCACGGCCACTAGGGCACGGGAGGCAGTGCCCTGACTGTCAGCAGAAGCCCCAGCTTTGGGAGCGAGGGGGTTTGGGGGACCAGGCGCTGTTTACGGTTTGCAGTCGCTGCAGGGGAAAGGCGAGCTAATGAACAGTTAGTGGGAAATAGTTTATTGAAGTGAACAGAACAAGAACACATTAAAATTATTCAGATTGTGGCCTGGGGCGGTGAGCGGCATCCTGTTTTCTCATAGTTTAGATGAGAGGGAGAGCACAGGAGGCGGGGGGAGGAGGCTGGGGGGAGGAGATGCAGGAAGGCCTCAGCCAGGGGTCAGGAGGACCAGAAGCTTCCTCTGAAGGTGAGCATCTTCTAACAGACCCTCCAACCTTTGCACCTCCCACCCCATCCCACTCTGGCCACAGCAGTGCCTCCTAGCCACCTGTCTTTGCTTATTAACAGAAGAAAAGGGGAAAGCCTTTCTTCCCAGCCAGGGCTGGACGCTGTCACACCACCTGCCTCAGCGGGCCAGCCCTGTAAGCGGGAAGCGGCCACTGTGCCTTCTGCAGGGAAGGAGAGGGCGTCCCGGGTCCCTGGGGCTCGTTCAACACTAAAATCGTCATCTCCCTTCCAGAACCGGGATTCTCTGAGCCCCACTTGCATTCCCCTCTTTCGTGTTTCAGCTAGGCACCTCATGTCCAGGGTAACGACCATGCCTCCCGGGCTGGGTGCCATTCTGTCACTACACTCCCACCGATGGGATAGAAACGGAAGTGACAGCTCCAGCTCCCAGGTCACGCACGGAAGGGGGCATCCCCCCATTTCCACCACAGCTTTGGAACATGGTGAATTTCGAGCCTTCTTGGGCTAAGCATGTGGGTCAGCACCCTCAGGACAGGAAGTTCCAAGAGAGAAGGACCCCAAGCCTCCAGTGACCTCCCGGGGCTCAGCCACCTGCCTGTGGATGGTCACTTCAGAGAAAATTAACTTCTGACCTGTGGAAGGTCCACAGAAGCCTGGAGCCTCCGCCATGCTCAGCCTCATGTATGTCTTAATGGAAACAGCATTTCTATCTCAAGTCTACCTCAGTTCCGCCTCCAACCGCAGAATGAACCAGGAAGGCGCACCTGGCAAATAATACTTTTGACATGTGACTAATAAAATAAGGAAAGGAAAAACCTGGGGCTCGATGGGCATCTGATTTGCCAAGAGCCACACACGGAGATGTGACAAGGCTGGGGACCGTGGCAGCCCTGGCCCTCCCTGTCCAAGGAATATGCCCTCTGAGGAGGCAGGTCTGTGACTGTTTCCAGAAGCAGTAATAAAGGACCTGGGCTCCCAGGTTACTTTGACCACCTGATGCCTTTTCCCCCCAGGTGCATCTTCAAGATAGCTGCCCCCATCCCCTGGAGTGTCCAAGCGGCGACAGCTGGGGCCCACGGCACCTGAGAAACACAGACACAGCCTCCCCGCTGAAGCAGAGGAAAGTCTAAGCCAGGACTCAGCCTGTGCCGAGAGCCTGGGAGCCTGGCTCAGCTCTGCCTGCCTGCCGGGGTTGGGACCAGGGCTCAGCTTTCTCCTCTGCTAAGGGGAAAGACCCCACAAGCCCTTAGGCCTGACTCCAGGAGTGAGACCTGTGATTCCATCTGCAACAGCCCAAGGCTGCCCACGACAGCCAAAGAATAACAGCCCATGCCTCTCCAAGGCTCCAAGACCCACGCAGCCTGGTGCCTTCTGCAAAACCTCTTGCTGCTTCTCTCCTGCAGGGAATGGTGGCGGAGGTGGCTGGGGCGGTAGGGAGGAGGGATGAGGTGCTTATTGTTGGAGAAGCCTTTCCTCTCCCCTCCTCCTTCTCTGGGCAGCTCGTTCTTTTCCAAAATAACTCCTCTGCCTCCCTCCCCGGGTTGTCTAGGTTTCCAAGTGCCCCTACAAGGGCCGCCGGCGGAGGGAGCTGGGGAGACCAATGTTCTCAAGATGCGAAAGTGCAAGTGTAGACAAGGAGATCCCCACGGTCCCCCTCACCCCTCACCTCTGGGTGAGCCCCATCATCCCCCTGGGCTGCCTCTCTCTCCTGGCGGCAGACCACCTGGACAGAGGCTCTGCTCAGGCCTGCTCCCTGTCCAAGGGTCCCCACAGCATCCCAGGGCTCGGGGAAAGGGGCTGCTTGAGCATTCAGAAGCCCCTACAGGGCCAGGTGAGGTGGCTCATGCCTGTAATCCCAGCACTTCAGGAGGCTGAGGTGGGCGGATCACAAGGTCAGGAGTTCAAGACCAGCCTGACCAACATGGTGAAACCCCATCTCTACTAAAAACACCCAAAAAATTACCCAAGCATGGTGGCACATGCATGTAATGACAACTACCCAGGAGGCTGAGGCAGGAGAATCACTTGAACCCCAGAGGCAGAGGTTGCAGTGAGCCGAGATTGTGCCACTGCACTACAGCCTGGGATACAGAGTGAGAATCCATTTCAAACAAGCAAACAAACAAATAAATTGAAGCCCCTACAGGGTCAACTCCCCCTCCTCTGCTCCAGGACCCCCAACTTCAAACAAACAGGTGTGCTGACCTACGCTTGAGCAGGCTAACGCCCCCCCAACCGCCCTTGGCTCAAGCCACCCCCCAGCCTGGCACATCCTCCTGTTCCCCACCCCGAACAAGGACAAGCCTAGGGATGACCAGCCCCGGCCTGGCCCTGATGCGCCTCCTGCTCAGACCTCTGCAAACCAGCTCATTTCTCCCTCAAAGACTCCCCTGGACTGTGAGACCCCAGCTCTGATCTGAGCTCTCAGGGCTGACACAGGAAATTAGGGATGGGTTCATAGATGCAACCCCTGTTTCATGCCATGGCGACAGAGTCCTTGTCTGCCATGACGTGCCCGGGGTTAGACTCTGAAGGGACAGGAGCTGGGGCCAGCGAGGGGAGCCCTGCACTGTTTCTTTTAATGGAGGTGAAATGTATATAACATAAAAGCAACCATTTAAAGTGTGCAGTTCAGCAGCACTCAGGGCATTGACAGTGGCGTGCAGCCAGCACCTCCATCTTGCTGCACCTTCCATCATCCCAAAAGGAAAGACCCCACCCATGAGGCAGCCACTCCCTGCCTCCCCCCACTGGGCGTTTTGTTCTTGATGATACATAGACAGGAGGCAGCCTTCTCCTGTTATTCTTGCTTCACAGCACCAGCTCCTTGGAATAGGAGCACCACACTGTCCTTGTCCCCTGGGCTTGGCCACTGCCCCAAGCAACACGATGGGGCGTGAAGACCACAGCAACGTCCTGAGCTGCCTTCGAGATCAACTTTGCCATTTGCCCAAAAAAAGGAGAAGCCTGTGAAGGCCTTCATTCATTCATTGACTCAACAATTATTCTTCGGCACCTTCGAAGCACCCGGCTCTGGGGCAGGCAGGGGCCCACAGGCACAAGCAAGATGCAATCCTGCGCCCTCACACTGGGTGTGGAGCTGCAGAGACAGATGGGTGAACAGTGGATAACAAGACCACCTGGTAAGTGCTCTGAGAAGAACTTGAAGAAATACTCAACCTACGGGATGGCTTCACCATCTTCTCCCAATATTGTTGCCCAAATTTCATGCAGCCATCTTCACCTCCCCAGCCGTCTTTAAATACCTGCCCCAGGGCCACATATGCAGGTGGCATCTCAGCATGCAGGGACTTGAAGAGGCCACGCACCAAAGAAGACTGAGAAATGACCCCAAAGCAGGGACAGTGTCGAATCCCACCCATCACCAAAGCAATGCAAATCTAAACAAAAAAAGCCTGCTGCCATTTTTTCCACCTGCCAGATTTTGAAAATGCCAATTCCACCCAGTGCCCCGGGGGGTGCGGGAGACGACCTCTCATTCGCTTGCTGGTGGGATTCAGTCAGTGCAGTCTTTCTGGAGGGCAGATTGGCACTCGGATCAACAGCTTTCCAAATGTGTTTAACCTTTAACTCGGCAATTCCACTTATAGGAATTTACCCTAAGGAGAAACTCAGGAACAAACCCAAAGACTGATCTGGGAAGATTTATGTACTAGAATATTTGCACCATTGCTTATAACATCAAAAGACTGAAAACAAGCTCAATGTCCAACTCCAGGGTGCTTGGTAAATAATTTGTGCACTCATTAAAAACCCGATTGTAGAAGAATATTGAATGCCATTGCAAAGCGTTCATATAAACCATTAAACGAAAAGATTTCTAAAACAGAATGTGCAATGCAATCCCATTAGACGCCTCAAGCCTCCAAAGCAGGCTGGAGGGACACGCTCCTGGGCCTGACGGCGGTTGCCACTGCATCAGCGGATGACGGGTGATTTTGTATTTTCTTTTTTGAATTTTATGATTATATTCTAAATTTTCTACATTGGGCCTGAATTGTATTTGTCATCAGGAAAACCATAAGGAAAATGTTTTTAAACTTGATTAGACATGTCACGGAGCCAGTTTCTCCCCCCGCTGCCCTTGGCTCAAGCCACCCCCCAGCCTGGCACATCCTCCTGTTCCCCACCCCGAACAAGGACAGGCCTAGGGATGACCAGCCCCGGCCTGGCCCTGATGCGCCTCCTGCTCAGACCTCTGCAAACCAGCTCGTTTCTCCCTCAAAGATTCCCCTGGACTGTGAGACCCCAGCTCTGATCTGAGCTCTCAGGGCTGACACAGGAAATTAGGGATGGGTGCATAGATGCAGCCCCGGGTTCATCCTGTGGCGACAGAGTCCTTGTCTGCCATGACGTGCCCGGGGTTAGACTCTGAAGGGGCAGGAGCTGGGGCCAGCGAGGGGAGCCCTGCACTCTGTTTCTTTTAATCGAGGTGAAATGTATATAACGGAAAAGTAGCCAGGGGAAGGAAGACTGGAAGGCTGCTCCCTAATCGACATGGGGTCCGCCTGTAGGGTTTCCACGATGCTCCAGAACCCCACAGAGTCTCAGGCCTTTGACCAAGAAGACTCCAGAGCAAGCACCTTAGGGAAACGCGGCTGGCCGAGCATGAGCGCCCCTGTGTCCTGACTGGCTATGGCACGAATGATGCAAAGGAGTCGTCGCTAGGTCGGGGGATTGGGCCTTGTTGCTGTGGCTTTTATTTGTCTTTCAGTGGCCAGACGCAAACGTGTTACATAAGAGCCGCCCAGAGGCGGCCTGCGCTATTCTCGGAGGAAGTGTGGGTACTGAGTCACTCGATCCTGCCTCTTGACAGTCCTTTCCAGGTTCAAGTTTAAACGGGTTTGCTGGTAAAGGCCGGGCGTGGGGGCTCACACCTGTAATCCCAGCAGTTTGGAGGCCGGGGCAGGTGGATCACCTAAGGTCAGGAGTTTGAGACCAGCCTGGCCAACATGGTGAAACCCCGTCTCTACTAAAACTAATACAAAAAATTAGCCAGGCGTGGTGACAGGTGCCTGTAATCCCAGCTACTCGGGAGACCGAGGCAGGAGAATCACTTGAACCCAGGAGGCAGAGGCTGCAGTGAGCTGAGTCTACACCATTGCACTCCAGCCTGGGTGACAAAGACTCCTTCTCAAAATAATACTAATAACAATAATAATGGGCTCGCTCGTGTCAGGCTGTTAGGGGCTCTCCAAATGCCGGTGGAGCAAATGGTCCATTACAGAGACACGTTTCTAACCCTCCATCAGGGCTTCTCAGGAAAAGGCCCAACCCACAATTATTATTTGAACACAAGTTCTGGAAGTTTCATTATTACAAAATAAATATTTTTAAAGCTGATGGTTCAGGAGAGGAAGAGAAGGAAGTAACACTTATTGACTGCCTACTATGTACTAGACACCTAACGTGTTTTCTCATTTAACCTTCAAAACAATGCTGTGGGGTCTGCGTGACCGATCCCAGTTTATAGATGCGGAAACTGAGTCTCTGAGCGTCTAAATGATCCAGACCTGCCAGGTTTGCTCAGCACCCAATTGCAGGCTTCCACTAAAGCAACCCGGAAAAGAACAAGAGCCCCCGCCCCCCAGGTGGAGGCTGCAGTCTCTTCATAACCTCACGGCCGGGGACAGCCATCAGAGCCAGCGTCCACTCAGACAGGAAAGCAAGTCTTCTCCCCACGCCTCATACCAGTGGCTCTTGCATTTGGATTAACCAGGGTGATTTCTAAGTCTGGACGTCCAACCTGCAGCCCACACAGGGTGCAGTCAACCCCCAGGGTGGGGAGGCTCACATCAGGGCGCTGAAAGCTCCCCAGGCGGCTCCAGTGTGAGACCCACTGCAGGTGTGGGGAAGGAACCCTCCAGTCTCCAAATCACCACACATGCCTTAGCCATTTCAAGAAACTCATCAGGAAGTGTAGGCTCAACACTCTAGAGATACCCCCAGGGTCAAGAAGGAGACCTGCGCAGTGAGAGTGCTTCCAGGAAGAAAGCCGTCGACTGCAATACACATGGTGCAGGGGGCTATTTGGAGGCTTAGTGGACCCAGATGTGAGTTTAAAAGCCAGTGTCAGACAGCAGGTCATACACTCATCTGCCTTTCAGGGACTAGGACCTCCCAGACCAAGAAGGCATCCACCTTCCACACCCAGACTGGGGTCCCTGAGGGACTGGCGGAGGTTGACCATACAGAGCTGGGAAGCACCACTGTCCCCGCTGTTTCTCATGGCACTGACCTCTGATGGTTTATTTCCTCATGTCACCGAGGAAGTTTCTTCTCATCACAGTGTCTCTGGAATCTCCAGCGACCCTCCCCAGTGGCTGACCTCACATCTCAGGAGGAGATGCCCATACCTCCCTAGAGCTGGGAGCAGAAGATGGAGAGATGATGGAGACCCATCTTCACAGGTCTAGTTCCAGGACACGGGCAGGCCAAGCCACCCTCGGGCTGCTCCCGCTAGAGGAAGGACGCCGGCTCTGTGGGTCCCTGGAGTGTCGTTTATAATTGCCCTTGCATGGCACCGTGACGGGGAGTACCCAGCAGATCCCTAAAGGTTCTTGCTGCCCCCAGAGAATGAACGGCTCAGTGATGGCAGAGCTCTGTGTCACACGCCACCCCCTGCCAGGGCACAAGGGATCCTGGCAGCTGATGCACTGTGGTGCCTGCAGCAGGGCAGGCTGTCCAGGGAGGCAGGGACCCCCGCCCCCGACACACTGCGCTGCAGGAACGAAGGCCTCCTTCCTGGAGAATGCAACATTTCAGCAACCAAGAGACAACTCAATTGGGAGAACAAGAGCTAATTAAATTTACTGGGATCACTGAAGAGGAAATGATTTAATATTCTGAGCAGAATGTAATATTTGAAAGCATGAAGCCTTGGTCCGTTGTAGACGGGTTTCCCACCACTGGGGTCTGCACCAGGCAGGGTCCATGTACAGATGAGGGCTGGGGCTGGGGATGTGCTGCTTCTGGAAACTAGAGGAGATGGGAGGGAACTGGAAACGGGCAGGAGGGCAAAGTCCTCTTCCGGATCCTGAATGATCCTGCTCCGCATTTCCAGAGGGGCCCCTGTTGGTGCCTCTAAAGTGACGGAAAATCACAGTTGCGGTTCTGGGACCCCACGTTTGGGGTCTCTGACCGCTGTCTGCCTTCGCTCCACCTATCTGTCACCCAGGGTCATTGCTGGCCATGTCACATGGCGAAGTCAGAGGATCTGGAAGCAAATGCTCTTCCCTGGCAGGCATGAGTCCCTGGCCACGCACTCCTGTGGCGGGGGGCAGTGGCTCACACCTGTAATCCCAGCACTTTGGGAAGCTAAGACAGGCAGATTGTTTGAGCCCAGGAGTCCGAGACCAGCCGGGCAACATGGCAAGACCAGGTATCTACTAAAAAAAGAAAATAAAAAAGTTAGCCAGGCCTGATGGTGCCCACCTGTGGTCCCAGCTACCCAGGAGGCTAAGGTGGGCAGATGGCTTGGGCCTGGAGGTCGAGGCTCCAGTGAGCTATGTTCACACCATGGCACTCCAGCCTGGGTGACAGAGCAAGACCTGCCTCAATTAATTAATTAATTAAAAACACTCCTGTATCCCACAGGGGACACTGAAAGAGAAATGGGCGCTTTACCAAGTCTCTAAGATACCCACATTTAAACCCAGTCAGGAGTTGCTCAGCCGTCCTTCCTAATGTCACTCTGCAGACCATCCACGAAGTCCTTCAAGGAGAATTTCTCCTAAAGGAGCTGTCAGCCCATGTTGGCAACACCCCACAGCACTCATGGGGCCACGACTCAGCCTCCAGAGTCCGGGGCTCAGTTTCCCCAGATACCCTGGAAAAACTGTGAGTACAGATCCCCGGAGCCACAGCTAAGATTCAGACACCTAGGGCTCCTGCACCGGCAATGTGGCCACCAGGATCATCCCTGGAGAGCTTGCCCGTGGGGCCCCAGACTGGAGCCACTGTCAATGCCAGCAGGCAGGGCCACCACCAACTGGGGCCGGTCTGGGCTCAGATCACACTCTAAGTGTACCCCCTCCCCGGGAGGCAGGGACAGCTGCAGAGAGAATGTGTGTCTGTCCACTGCAGGGAGGTGGGGCTGGGCAGGCCAGCCCCAGCATGAGCCCTGCAGGGCCCTGGTCTCATGGATGCACAGGTGAGCCACCTCCTCACTGCCTGACCAAACCCCAGATGGGCAGATGCCACAGCAGGCCCCAGCAGGACTTGGTGCCAACCAGACTCCAGAGGCTGTTTTTCTAACCGTAAGGGATTCTGTGTGCTCCACACCCTGGGGGCCTGGAGATGGACATGCCTCGTAGCTGAAATTAGAAGTCAATAAACTGAAGGCCAGGTGGGTCAGTAGACTATCCCATCGTGAGGGCTCGGAGGCCGCTCCCGGTGTGCCATCCCTGGCTCCTTCTCCGTCCTTCCAACCCTTCACCCTGATGAGCGGGAGTTTCCAAGAGCCCTGTGCCCTGATGTGCCAGGAGAACACAGGGAGAACAAAACCCTGAGACAAGCTTGTATTTCCTTTTTTCAATTGTCTCTCCCACCTTGCTTCCTGTTCAAACAGCTTGTCATACACGTCTGTGATCCCCACTTAAGCACCGAAGACCCCCTCTAAAATACCCTAGTACAGCGAGTGCTCGACTTACGACCATGATTGGGACCGGCAGACTGGTCGTAACACGATTTGGTCGTAAGTTGAGTAGGCTATATGTACAGTTGAAATGGTGCACGCGGAGATGGTAGTGCTGCCGGAAGCTGGTCCGCACTGTCGTCCGCCCAACTGGGCAACGTTTGCGCTGCCAGACGCGGAGCAGTCGTGGCTAGCGATTGTGGTCGTAAAGTCAAATGGTCGTAAGTTGCATAGGTCATAAGTCGATCAATACCTGTAATCGATTCCCACTCGGGTCCGCTGCTATTAATGTGTTTGTCTTCGATGCCTTTGGCGGCTCATCCCCTTCCTTGCTGAGCTTATCTGGCTTGCCCGGCATTGGGCATCCCATCCAGACGCGGGAGGGGCAGCCGCCTGCAGCCTGGAGGGCAGGGCCACCTCCATACCTCTCCCATGCTTCGCAGATGCCACCTGCACACTCTGCTTTCTGTACTGGTGGAGATCGGTAAGAACTGCAGATCCACCTGCCCGTGGCCATGCGTCAGCCCTGTCACCTCACTGTCAGAGCCACTGGTGAGCAGGAAAAGCTGGGGACACCTCCCCTCGTCTCCCGATAGGAAAAGTGTGAATCCCACTTTCACCTACAACCCCTATTCCATTCCAGGGGATCCAAAGGCCTTCCAACCCTGCTGTCCCCACAACAGGCTCAAACCCACACCCAAAGTGGGCTTTCTGGGCCAACCAACCATGGATGCAGTGCAAAGCCTGCATCCAGACTGCAAAGCCTCCTTGGACCTCAGAGCTGCCCCAGAACCCCAGCGTTCCCACAGACCTGCAAATGGGGGTCTACAGAGCACCCACTGCATGTGCAGCTCTGCCTAAAGACTTTGCGTAACACATGAGATGAGGCACAGAGGGTCCTCAGGGAGCCTTCCGGGTAACTGACCAAGTCACCCTAAAGACAACGGGACGGAGCACATCGTCTGTGAGTGGCTTGGCTGAACCCAGAGAGGTCTGTTCTGCCATTTCCCATCCTCACATCCTGAAACTTTCCTTCCATTTCCTCAATTATAAAGCTGGGGCCAGGCACAGTGGCTAACGCCTGTAATCCCAGCACTTTCAAAGGCCAAGGAGGGCAGATTGCTTGAGGTCAGGAGTTCCAAACCAGTCTGGCCAACATGACAAAACTCCATCTCTACTAAAATTACAAAAATTACTCAGGCATAGTGGCGTGCACCTGTCATTCCAGCTACTTAGGGGGCTGAGGCAGGAGAATTGCTTGAACCCAGAAGGCAGAGGTTGTAGTGAGCTGAGATCACCCCACTACATTTCAGCTTGGGTGACAAAGTGAGACTCCATCTCAAAACAAACAAACAAACAAAAATGGCACTGATATAGATGATATCTAAGGTTCCTTCTGGCTCTCAAATTGTCTGCTTCTGTAATTCAGCTGTGAGGCATGAGTAAGATATCCCCAGAGTCTCAGTGGTGCCTAGTTAAGGGCTAGAGGGGGCAGGGAAAACTTCCTGGCATCACCAAGATGCAGCCCAGATGACCACAGGCCCTGGCACCTGGAACCATTTGCTCAAAGGCATCATGTGGCAACCTGACCGTCCTGTCCTCTCCCAAAGCCTCAGAAGAGCAGCTGAGGAGTCCTGGAAGCCCTGTCCCAGTGCATAGGTGCTTCCCTGCCACGTTTCCTTCCTGCCTCCCCACAAACAATTCTCCTGGATGCAAAGCAAGAATCGGAGGAGGCTGAGAGAAAGCCACTTTCACCAGACGATAATATCACACATCATTTTAAAATCGTAGCATGGAGAACAATTAAATGCTGTGTAAAATGTAGAAGACATTAAGGAAAAACTTTTGGCTAAAACTAAACAACTTCTGTACAGGAAAAAATACAGACTATAAACAAAGATAAAAGAAATATTACACATAACAAAAAGTTATGGCATATTAAAAAGTAAAGCATGAACAACCAGTGGGAAAATTGCTGTTTCACAGAAAAATATCAATGGTCATTAAACATAGGAAGAGAGGTTCTACCTCCCTCACAATTAAAGAAATTTATCTAATAGCAAATTATGATTATTAAGCGTCAAAGTGGCAAAAATATTAAATAATACCAGTATAGAATAAGGTATGCACAAAAAGACGTCATTTGATATACGGCAGGTAAGTCTATAAATTGATTTTAAAAACCACTTGGAAGACCTGTTTGGTGACATTATTTTTAAAATGTTTGTGCCTTTGATCTGAAAATTCCATTTGCAAGAATCTATCCCACCGATTTACCCTCACAAATCAGCCGAGATGGACATACAATGTGGAAGTGCAACAGAAACAGGAAATACACTATAGGAAGACGTATTTTCAAAATGAGCTAGAGCTATATGTGCTGACAGAACACTATATCCAAGACATATTGTGACCCAAAGAAGTACACATAAAATTCCATTTATGTAGGGAAAAAAGGATTATAAAGGATCACATGTGTGTACAATTTTCTGAATATATATATGTATTATACACATACATGTATAATTTTCTGAAAAAATACATTACCAATTTTACTGTGGGAATAAAGGGGCCATTAAGAAAAGTCAACCTGGGAGATTTTAGTTTTCATTCTTTAATATTTCTATACTGTTTTCATGTTTTTGCTATGAGAAAATATAATTTTTTCATAGAAAAGTGGTTTTAAGAGAGATTTTTCTTTAAAATGATTTTAAGAGCAGAAAGTATTTACTTTTACTTAACTTCAATTGCATACAAAACTTGTTTGTATGTAATGTGATCAGCTTTAAATAGACTATTATGACTAAGATGTTTTATGTAAGCCTCATTGTAATCACAAGGAATAAAATCCCTAGTGGATACACAAAAGAGAAAGGAATCAAAGTATGCCACTACAAAAAAAAATCAACAAATCATGAAGGAAGACAAGAAGAAACAAAGGAAATACATAACACTCATGAAACAAATTAATAAAATGACAAGAGTAAGTTTTGACTTGTAAATACTTACTTTAAATGTAAATAGGGTAAATTCTCCAAACATAAGACACAGAATGCCTGAATAGATTTAAAAAACAAGATTCAGCAATATGCTGCCTATAAGAGACTTGCTTTAGCTTTAAGGATGCACTTAGAATGAAAATAAAATGATGGGAAAAGATATCCCATACAAATGGTAAGAAAAAGAGACCGGGGTGGCTACGCTTATGTCAGAAAATATGTACTTTTAAGTCTGCCAGGCACAGTGGCTCATGCCTGTAATCCCAGCACTTTGGGAGGCCAAGGCAGGTGGATCACCTGAGGTCAGGAGTTCCAGACCGGCCTGACCAATATGGAGAAACCCTGTCTGTACTACTAAAGACACAAAATTAGCTGGGCGTGGTGGCACATGCCTGCAGTCCCAGCTACTTGGGAGGCTGAAGCAGGAGAATCACTTGAATCCAGGAGGTGGATGTTGCAGTGAGCCGACATCATGCCGTTGCACTCCAGCCTGGGCAACAAGAGCAAAACTCCGTCTCAAAAAAAAAAAAAAAAATAGACTTTAAGTCAAAAACTGTTATAAGAGAAAAATGTACTATATCATAAAAGGGTCATTTCTACCAGAAGATATTACAAATATAAGTATACACGCACTCAACATCAAATCACCCAGATATATAAAGGAAACATTGACAGATGTAAAGGGAGAGATAGCAATATAATAGCAGGGGATTTTAATCATTCGCTCTTTATAGTGGATAGATGATTTAGACAGAAAATCAATAAAGAAACAGCAAAACTAAGCAATAGTATAGACCAAAAGTACCTAACAGACATATAGAAACTTTCTACTCAACAGCAGAAAAATATACATTCTTCTCAAGTACACATGGAGCATTTTCCAGGATAGATCACACATTAGGTCACAAAATTCAGCCAGGTGCGGTGGCTCATGCCTGTAATCCCAGCACTTTGGGAGGCTGAGGCAGGCAGATCATCTGAGGACAGGAGTTTGAGACAAGCCTGGCTAACATGGTGAAACCCTGTTTATACCAAAATCACACAAAATTAGCCAGGCATGGTGGCAGGCACCTGTAATCCCAGCTACTAGGGAGGCTGAGGCAGAAGAATAGCTTGAACCAGGGAAGTGGAGGTTGCAGTGAGCTGAGATTGCACCACTGCACTCCAGCTTGGGCAACAGAGTGAGACTCTGTGTCCCCACCCAAATATCATGTCTAATTCTGATCCCCAATATTGGAGGAGCGGCCCGGTGGGAGGTGATTGGATCATAGGGGTGGTTTCTCATAGTTTAACACCACCCCCTTGGTGCTGTCATGGTGATAATGACTTCTCATGGGATCTGGTTGTTTAAAAGTGTGTGGCACCTTCCCCTCTCTCTTCCTCTTGCTCTGGCCATGTAAAGAGCTAGCTTCTCCTTCACTTTTCACCATGATTGTAAGTTTCCTGAGGCTTCCCTAGAAGCGGATGCCACCAAGCTTCCTGTACAGCCTGCAGAACTGTGAACCAATTCAACCTCTTTTTTTTTTTTTTTTAATAAATTACCCAGTCTCAGGAATCTATAGCAATGTAAGGACGGATTAGTACAAGGACATTATATTAAGCGAAATAAGCCAGACACAGAATGACCAATGCCACATTATCTCACTTATATGTGGAATCTAAAAATGTCAGATTCATAAAAACAAAGAAAGACAATGCTGGTTGCCATTGCTGAAGGGTGGGAGGGAATGAGGAGATGCTGGCCAAAGGACACAGAGTTTGGTTATGTGGGATAAATGAGTTCCAGAAATCTAACATACATCGTGGTGACTACAGTTACCAATACTTGAAATTTGCCAAGACGGTTGATCTTGAAGTGCCTTCACCACAGTAAAAAATACTGTAACTGTGTGAAGTGATGGGTATGTTCATTTGCTAGATTGCAGTAACCATTTCCCAGTGTATATGTACACAAAATCATCTCGTTTTACGCCTTAAATAGATACAATTTTTATTTGTCAAGTGTACCTCCATAAAGCTAGAGGAAAGTATTTTAAGAAAGCCATGCTCTCATTTTCTTGGTAAATTTAATGATCTCTCTCACTTTTTTATTGTTATTTATAATATGGGCTTATGATAGGGAAAAGTATAAAGTCTAGATAAAGTAAAAAGTACAACAGACAAAAGCTAATATGTGAATTAAAATGGAACACTAGAACAAACAAAGTTAACCACAGAGAAGGCCGAGAAGGAGGTACAAATTCATGAGAAACAGAGGACACACAGAAAATGATAGATCAATTGTGGCCATATCAATAAGTACACAAAACACTAATGAACTAAACCTTCCAATTAAAAGGTGGAGGTTATCAGCTACAAATACAGATTGAAAATTTTTAAAAGGCTTAAAATGAGCCTGGGCAACATAGAGAGATCTTGTCTCTACAAAAAATTAAATTAGCCTGGCATGGTGGTGTACTCCTGTTGTCTTCGCTACGCAGGAGGCTGAGCTGGGAGGATCATTTAAGCCCAGGAGTTCAGACTTACAGTGAGCTAGGATCACACCACTGCACTCTGGCCTGAGCAACAAAGTCAAACCCTGTCTCTAAAAAACAAAAGGCTTAAAAATTATGGCATAAGAAGGCTAGATGGGTGACATTAATGACAAATAAACTAGAATTGAAGACAACGGATATTAACAGAGATAAAGAGTCACATTTCATAATAATAAAATACTTAATTTTTAGGAAAATATAAAATTCACAAGCATAAAGGTCCTAATAGAAGAACTTCACAATACATAAGAAAAAATCTGAAAGAATTAAAGGGAGTAATCTATAATTATAGTTGGAGATTCTAACACCCCTCCCTCAACAACTGATAGAACAAGTCAAGAGAAAATCTGAATAACATTATCAACCGCTTTGTCCTCATAGCCATTTATAGAACGCTAAATTCAACAACTGCCAAATACTCCTTCAAGTTTATATGATATATCCACCAAGACAGATCATGTGCTGGGCCATTTTTTAAAAGTCCTCATACATTTCAAAAGATTGAAACTTGCTGAATATGTTTTCCGACCACATGGAACTAAATTTAAATTTAATGACAATAATATATATGGGAAAATCCCCCAACTATTCGGAAATTAAACAACACATTTCTAAATATTCTATAGGTCAAAGTAGGAATCACAAAGCACATGTTAAAATATTTCAAACTGAATAGTAATAAAGAAACAAACATCAAAATTTGTAAAGATATGGCTAATACAAAGCTTAGAGAAAATGAGGAACTTTAACGTGTTTATATTTAAAAAGAAGTTCTCAAATTAATGATTTACATTTCTACCTTAAGAAACTTTTTTTTAAAAAAAGTAATTAAAAGGAAAAATGCGAATAGACATTGAGTAAGTGGTAAACAGACAAAAGAGAAAATTCGCAAAGCTAAAAGATGGTTCTTTGAAAAGATTAAGAAAAAAAAGAGAAAACACAAAAGAGGGATATCTCTAGAAATCCTACATATATTAAAAGGTTAATAATGAAATATTAAGAACAACTTTATGCCATTAAATTCAACAATTTAGATGAGATGGACATATTTGTGAAAATGCAACTTACCAAAATTGACACAAGATGAAATAGCACATTTGAATAGAGACTGAATACATCATCAAAAACTTTCCCATGAAAAAATTTCAGGTCCAGGTGGCTTTACTGGTGAATTCTATCAAAACATTCAAAGAAGAAATAATCCTACTGAAACTTTTGCAGAAAATAAAGAAAATAAAATCTTCCCAGTATGTTTTATGAGTCCAACATAACTATGATATCAAAGCTGATATTACAAAGAAAATCACAGTCTGACATACTTCAAGAATACAGAAACAAAAATTTTCTAAAATGCTAGCAAAATAAGATTAGCAATAACATCATTGAATTTTATCTCAGCAATGCAAGGACATTTATATTAAAAAATCCTAAGGACTCTAGAACTAAAAAGTGTATTTATCAAGGTCATAATATACTAATCAATACTTCAAAATGAGTTGTATTTTTATGTTTAGAGGTAAAAAATAATAATATTTTTAAATCCACTTGCAATGATGCCACAAACAATATATTTTAAAATAGGTTTTCATAACATGTGAACAAAGTGTACATTAAAAATTAAATATCTCTAGAAAATTTAAAGCATCTATGAAAGAAATTAAAGAAGACCTAAACAAATGAAGAGGTATATCATGATTATGTAAGCAGAGAATTCCATATTGCTGTGATGTCATTTTCTTCCACTCAATATAGAAATTCAATGCAACTGCAATTAGAAGGCCAACAGTCTTCTTTGCAGAAATTGACAAGCTGATTCTAAAATTCGTATGGAAATATGGAGGTCTCAGGAAATGGCAACCTCATTCTTCCACTTGTTCAGGAAAACAAAATACCTGTAGTCATCCTCACCTCTCTGTTCCTTTCAGGCTTCATATGTAACCTAGCGTAAAATTACGCTGACTCTGCCTTCACAGTATATTCAGACTCTAATCACTTCCCATCAGTTCTGCCGCCACTGCCCAGGTCCAAGCTGCCCTCACCACTCACCTGGGCCATTGTAAAGCCCCCGAACGGTCTCCCAATAACCCGCCTTTTGGTTATCCTTATTTTGCTCATTCTTAAGCCAGTTCGTGTCCCCTCTCTGCACAGAACCCCAAAGCCTTGCGTGTAATGTCCAGCAAGTGCACGTGTGTGGTGTGCCGCAGCCCTCAGTCCCGCCCTCCTGCTTCTGACTCACCCCATGCCAGAAACACCACGTCTTTATGCGCCACCAAATGCCAAGCACACTTTGGCCACAGAGACCTTGCACTTCTGGTGGCCCTTGCCTGGAATAATCCTCCCCAGACATCCTCAGGCCTCTTCCCCACCCTTCGGGATGATGCTGAATGTCACCTTCTCAGTGAGGCTTATCTGAGGACCCTCTTAAGACCTCATCCTTTCCGGTTGCCCCTTCTTTCCATCCCCTGCTTCCAGCCCTACTCTTGCCACTGGATCTGCCAACTGCCCAGCCCAACCCAAGTCAGGGAGCCCATCCCTGGCATCACCCAACTGCCCAGCCCAGCCCTGCCCTGGCATCATCCAGTTGACTGTCTTTCCCTTAGACACTCGCTGCCTGGACCCAGCGGCCTCCTCCATTTAAGGCACAGGGCGGCCTGGGCAGGGAAGTGAAGAAGTGGTGGCCAGCAACGAGCCCTCACCTGTCAGGAGATGGTCCCCACGCGGCAGGCAGATGGGGCAAAATAGAGGGAGCCTCGAGACCCCCCATGGAGGGGCCCAGAACCAACCTATGAAGTTTGTGGGGACTCAAAAGGAACCTGCAATAATTTGACATCCTTGATTTAGACAGATGCTCGTGCATGTCCTGCAAAAAGCACATCCTCTCTTCACACCCACCGCTTTCAGCCACTGCTCCCCATTCTCTCCCTTGTGCTCAGTGCCACCTCTTCTCTTGGTCTCCTGGCCTCTTCCCCTCCACTCTTTTGCAGCTAGTGGGCTTCATCTTTTCTCTCACCCCCAACCCCCAGCCACTCCCTTCCCCGAAAAGGCACCTTGATCTATCATGCCTGTGCCCAAAACACACAATTGATTTTTTTCTTAGAAACTCAGCTTCCATCCCCTGTCACACACACTGAGACCCAGGGTGCTCCTGGAGCACATATTTGCAATGTCCCAGATATTGTTCAGAAACAGCCGGTACAATGGAAGATGTTGTCAGAAAATGTGACATGACAAGTCTAACAAAAAACTGAAAAAGAAAAATGAGTCCCATTGTGTTACTGTGTTCTCATGCTGCAAATAAAGACTGGGTCACTTATAAAGAAAAGAGGCTTAATGAACTCACAGTTCCATGTGGCTGGGGAGGCCTCAATCATGGCAGAGGGCAAGGGAGAAGCAGACACATGGCGGCAGGCAAGAGGGCTTGTGCAGCAGAACTGCCATTTATAAAACCGTCAGATCTTGAGAGACTTACTCACTACCACGAGAGCAGCGTGGTGAAACCGCCCCCATGATTTGATTACCTCCACCTGGCCCTGCCCTTGACATGTGGAAATTATTACAATTGAAGGTGAGAGCTGGGTGCCGGCACAGCCAAACCACATCATGCCCATCACAAAGGCCAAACCTGACCTGCCCATTTGCTACCCACCACCCCGATATCTCTCCTATCTGGCTCTCCTCTGCCACCAGCACCCTGGCTGTCCCTCCGCCCTGCCAGCCACCCCCCTGCCCCAGGACCTTTGCAAGTGCTGACCCATCTGCCTGGCCTGCTTGTCCCCAGATACCCACATGGTTCGCTTGCTGGCCTCACTCAGGTCTTGGCACAGCATGGCCTTAGCCGAGAGGATGGTCCCGTGTACGACTATGGCATCCCCAGCCCAGCAGTGGAGCCAGGGGACAGACCACCACCACGTCTCCTTCTTGGCTTTATTTCCTCCATGACATTTTCACTGCTGCGTGTGTGCATAATCTCCTTCCACTGAAATGAGTGAGAGGACCTCATCTGCTCATGGCTGAGCTGTTGCCCAGATGCCTAGAGCCATGCCCAGCCATGCCCAGCAACAGGGCACCTTTCATAAACAGCCACGAACTGAGCAGGCGCTGTTGGCATCACTCCACAGGTGTTGCCTGGAGAGAGCCTGACACATCCATGGAATGGCTCTCAGGGATAACACGTTTCCCTGAAAATGGGCGGGTTCCTCTCCCCCATAGCCTCCAGTGTCCCCTCTGACTTCCCTCTGCCTCAGCACGGTGCTAGGTCTCTGCACAGGAAAGCAGCAACCAGCCCTGCAGCACAGCGGCCTCCACTCATGTCAGCGATGCCTCCGGCTAATTCGGGCAACTGCCAGAGAGGATGCCTTAATTCCTCTGCACAAGAGCTGGTCTGGAGGTGCAGAGGTGGACACAGAGCTGGTCTGGGGGTGCAGTGGTGGACACAGGGCTGATCTGAGGGTGCAGTGGTGGACTCAGGGCTGGTCTGGGGGTACAGAGGTGGACGTAGGGTTGGTCTAGTGGTACAGTGGTGGACTCAGGGCTGGTCTAGGGGTGCAGTGGTGGACACAGGGTTGGTCTGGGGGTGCAGTGGTGGACTCAGGGCTGGTCTGGGGGTGCAGTGGTGGACGCAGGGCTGGACTGGGGGTACAGTGGTGGACTCAGAGCTGGTCTGGGGGTGCAGAGGTG